>NC_059110.1:79061628-79364962 GCF_020740685.1 Jaculus jaculus | reverse complement strand
CTCACAGACACATACAGAGGTGTGCTTTGCTAACCTTCTAGACATGTCTTAATCCAGTCAAGTTGCAGTCAACATCAACTGTCACCTGTCTACCCCTTCTCAAACTGACACCCAAATATATATCCTTAAACCAGAGTACTCCACTCCTGGACTCTAAAAGATTTGTGTTCACTCATAATGCAAAATTAATTTGACCCAGCTCAGAATTCCCCCAAAGTTTCAATACTTCCATCATTTCTCAAAACTTCAAGTCTTCTCTAAGATAGCAGGCAACCATTAGCTGTGAGCCCCCTCAGAAGCCAAAGAAAGTTACATACTTCCAAGGTACGGTGGCATAAGATAAAGACACCTGAGAGAGAGAGAGAGAGAGAGAGAGAGAGAGAGAGAGAGACCTGACCAAAGTGAGACTGAAGTTCATTCCATAGCTTTATGCCCAGTAGCCAGGGCATGTGGTGGTGTGATATGAGCTCCAGAGGGCCTGGTAGACATTCCTATGATCTTACTGGCTGTGCCCACATAGCCTCTCTCTTGCCCTGGCTCTGCCTGCTTCATGTAGCTTTACTCAGCACATTTTTAATGTTCTTAGCAACTTTAATTCCTGTGGCTTCTATTGTTTCTTCCACATTCTCACTGCCTTGCAGATTCACATTCTCTCAGGAGCTGTCTGCAGAGGTCCTGACCCTGTCACATATTTCCTGGCTTCCTAGGCCTTCATTTGAAATAGTGGTGCAGTTCTCTGTAAACCCATGCAGTGATTTGAATCAGACTCATGATTTTTTAATTAACGAATGTTTTATTTATTTGTTTATTTGCAAGCATAGACAGACAGAATGGGTACACCAGGACCTTTAGCCTTTGCAAAAAACAAACCTCCAGATGCATGTGCCACTTTGTGCACCTGGCTGTAAGTGGGTACTGGAGAATCAAATCCAGGTCGTTAGGTTTTGCATGCAAGTCCCTTAACTGCTGAGCTACCTCTCCAGCCTAAGACTTATGTGTTTTGAATGCTTATCCCCAGCTGGTGACAATTTGGCGGGTAGAGCCCTACTAGGGGTTTTCTTGGGGCTGTTATAGCCAGCTCCTTCCATGCTGGAGATCACCTCACTCTTTTGCTGCTTTCTGCCAGCTGCTGTGGCAAGCAGTGATGCCCAGCCTCTGCTCATGCCAGACTTTCCCTTACCATCAGGAAGCTTCCCCTCAAGACTGTAGGGCAAAATAAACTCTCCCATCAGCTGCTTTGGGTTGGGAATTTTGTCTCAGGAATGGGAAGGTAATTACAACATTCTGCATGCCTGTAATGTCAGTATTGTGTTGACAGCACAAAGGTCTGCTGCCAACGCGAGTAGCTGGATCCCTGAACCACTGCCACCGTGGCCTCTAAATGTTCAGATGGCTGGACCAGGAAAACACATCTTTAGGGGCTCTGTGTGCACACAGTGCCCCAGAGGTCTTTTTTCAAGTGAAAACCTTTCAAATAAGTTGCAACTTTTATATACTTCAGCTAGAGATGGGTGGGCTGTGGCCAGTTCCTGAGCTCTTCAAGTCATCTTTCCTATTTTTCCAATGCAAAGTAATTTAAAAAAAAATGTCATAACCTGGGCTGGAGAGATGGCTTAGTGGTTAAGCGCTTGCCTGTGAAGCCTAAAGACCCCGGTTCAAGGCTCAATTCCCTAGGACCCACATTAGCCAGATGCACAAGGGGGCACACGCGTCTGGAGTTCATTTGCAGTGGCTGGACACCCTGGCGCGCCCATTCTCTCTCTCTATCTGCCTCTTTCTCTCTCTGTCTGTTGCTTTCAAATAAATAAATAAAAATGAGCAAAACATTTAAAAAATGTCATAACCTTTTCAACAACCATGTTTGACCCCATATTTACATATACTTCTGTTCTGCAAAAACTAGGTTTCAAAACTTCTCTATTCTGCCTTATTTGTTTTAGATGTGAAAAAAAATCTCAAGATTTATTGTTAGACAGGAAATCAAAACGCAATCTATACTACCATTATTGTAATCAATATTTATAAAAGCATACACAAATAAAAAAAAGAATAGTCACATAGCCACTCTAGTTTCCACATTCCAGATTTTAAACTTGTTTATGTATCTTTGTATTTAAAAGTTCTTATTTCAACATTTTTTCTTATGCATTTTGGTTTTATTCACTATATATTTGAATCATGGATGTTAAAAGAGTTCACATCATATATATAATGATATTTTGCATTGAAATTTCCTTTCTCAGACATATTAGTCTATTAAATTTATTTATTTTCTATTCTGCCTTTTGTTCTTCATTCTCAAAGTTAATCTAGTCATTGTCTGAATGCTGGGCTCCATTGAAATTTCTTTGACCAAATTCATTAATCTGTTACCTTTAATCTTAGCTTCCCTCTCAGGGTTCAAACAAAATGTACACAAATTTATGAACAACTTTGATCCAATTCCAAATATGGCCCTTCATACTCATCTAAACTTCAGATGCCAGCCTTCACTGTCCACATTTCTGTCAGCACTTTCATCTTCTGACCTTCTAGGCTTCCAAGATTCACCAGTTAATAATTACTTATGGATAGCATCCTAGGACTTCTGTACTCTGCACCTCCAAACTTTTCAAATTCCCATACAAATTGGTTACTAAGACCTCTGAATCACATGATTAAAAGTCACAGAATAACTTCATTTCTCTAGCGCCAATTCTCTGTATTAGTGTTATAGTTACCTTCTCGTTGCTGGGACAAAACAACCAACCAAAAGCAGCTAATGGGAGGGAAGAATTTATTTTGGCTTCCAGTATTAAGGGGAGCCTTCATGACAGCATGGCATGAGAAGAGACTGGACATCACCTCTGACACAGCAGGCAGAAAGCAGCAGCAAGAGAGTGAGCTGAGCTCTGGCAAGGGGGAACTGGCTATAATGCCTCTAAGCCTTCCCCCAACAAGACAGCTCCTCCAGCAAGACTCCACCTCCTAAACTGTCATCAGCAAAGGACAAAACATTTAAAAGACATGATTTTGTTGAAGACACCTGATTCAAAACACCACAGTTAGAATTTTTGTCACTGTGACAATTAGCTAATGCAAGGACAGGGGAGATTTTGGTTCACAGTTTCAGAGGTCTCAGTATATTATGGCAAGAAGAGCATGGGAGAGCAAAACAGCTCTTATCATGGCAGTCATGGGGCAGAGATAATGCCAGCACTAACTAGATTTTCTTCCCTTTTATTTACTCTGTGCCCTCAACCCACTGGATGATGCTGCCCACATGCAGGCCAGGTTTTCCTCCTTTAGTTTCTCCTCTCTGCAGACATCCTCACAGACACATTCTGAGATATGCTAGTTTCATAAGCACTTCACAATCCAATCAGGTTGGCAGTCAATATTAACCATCACAGTAACCATTCCTCACGTAACATCCATCTTCACTGGCCACTGGTCACATCCTGTGCATGTCGTGCTGTCTCACCCACTGTGTCATTGTTGTGTTGTGGTTAGTCTCCCATCTCTAATTAAAACTGTAAATTGCCCTTGAAAGCAAGGTCAAGGGCTGAACTTGATTCAGTTTTCTACTATTATTGTTTAACAAAACCTGGAGGTTTAGCAGCAATTATTTTATTTTGCTTGCAATGTTGTGGGAGAAGAACCCAGAGAGGGCTCAGCTGTGCTATCTCTGATGCACTCTGCAGTCACATACCAGCTGGGGCTACAGTCATCTGCAGTCTGGACTGTGTGGAGATGTACAAGGTGGCACATTCACATCATTGGCAATGGATTCTGGCTGTCAGCTGGGAGCTCTGAAAGTGAAGTTGACAAGAGCCTGTATGTGCAGCATTGCTAGTCAGAATCCCTACAGGGACCATCTTCTCTCAGGAGTCTCGAGAGTACCAGATGGAAGCTGCATGGCCTTTTCTGACCCATCTTAGATGTCAAGAGTACCACATCCAACACCTTAATGGTTACAAGGATGTCTGAGTCCAGGATAGACTTCCAGAGTGGGGAAGTAGACTCCACCTCAAGGCTGACATTATTGAAGAGCATGATGGTTGGAACAGTTCTCTCTGGAAAATAACTATGTGCCACAGTGAGCAGCTCAGCATTTAGTCTGTGAACAGTGACTAAGACCTCAGAAATGCCACTGTTCCCAGGATAAGAGTGTCACATGGAAAGAAATGAAATCTCTCCTTTCTAAAACATTTTTTCGTTTGCTAAAGATGACAGTTAAAGCCAAGAGATACAGAGGAAATAATGAGGGAGGTAGGGAAAGAGGCAAATTGGCAAATTTCCCTCTTTTAAGAAGATTAGAGATAAATTTCTCAGCCCTGGTATTTCCTAGTCCATACCAAGCTTCAGTTTTTCCTTCTCCACCCTAAACAGGAAATGCAATGATTATAATTCATCTTAAGAAGTAATTAATGGTCACTAAGAAAAATGCAAATCAAGTTCGTGGTCTATGTTTCCCCACTGGACCAGTTTTGCCTGGTTCCCTCGGGGTCTCTGTGACCCCCACCAAACATTAGCACAGAGGGCTTTTGGCCAGTTTATCTGTCAGAGTGTTCCCTGCAGTTAAACTCTGGGACTTCACACCAGCCACTCCCACCCTACCCAACCCAGCATGGGCCTCCAAGGGAGAGACAGACTGTCATTCAGAGAGCTCTCCTTCTCCAAAATCTAATATCCCCTTATCTCCCATTACGAGTTCAGTTATGGGAGCCTTCATAGCAGGTGTCATTAAATAGACATTAAGACCCAACAGGGCATGTTTTACGGGACCATTACCATATGCCTGATGTTTGCTGTGACAAATGGAGATCCAGCCAACCACACCATGTGATAATGGGCTAGGAAACACCCCCTGGGGTGAGGTAATGTGATTAGAAGATGAATCTCTCATTGTTTAATGCCATCCACTGGAATAGGACTACTTTTTCTGTGCTGACTTGCCATGAAGAAAACCTTCACCTTTTCTTCCTGGCTCCTACAGCCAGTGGACCAAGGGCAGAGAGACCATCTTACCAGCATGGTTGAATTAACCAAGCTTCTTCACAGAAGTTTGCATTGTGATTCAAGGATCATGGGCTATGCTGCCTCAGTGTCCCTCCAGATTGTTGAGCTTTGGGAGTCACATGTGGAGTAACACCAGTGAGAGGATTCCCCTCATTTTTCCTTCCTAATGTCAAGAACACCTTTCATGATCAGGGTAAATTGATCAGAATGAGACCTAACATTGATACAATATGATTGATTAAACTAGAGTCTTTTTAAAATTTTACTTGTTTATTGGAGAGAGTGAGAGAAAAAGAGGAAGAGAGAGAGAGAGAGAGAGAATGGGAGTGCCAGAACCTTCAACCACTGCAAACGAACTCCAGACACATCTGCCACCTTGTGTATCTGGCTTACATAGGTCCTGGGGAATTGAACCAAGGTCCTTTGGCTTTTTGGGCAAACGCCTTAACCCCTAAACATCTCTCCAGCCTCAAACCAGAGTCTTTTTAATTGGACACATCTCATATTCCTACTTATATCTCTCCCTGTTTCATGATCAGGATACCACCGTGGCATTTGGAGAGATTTTTTCTATGACCTGAATAGTGAAAATTAAGTGCATAACACCTTGAGCTTGCATAATCCACCCTTAGTGCAGGTTTTGCATTATTCCTCACTAAGAACCCCGTGACTAACCCTGACCCAAAGCAGGTCTCTATTATGCCCCCAAGCTGTGGACCCTTCTTGCCTTCCCAAGACTCTGGAGACAGCAGAGTGCCATGTGTTCTCTATGACTCACACTTCATCAGGTTCCTTAGTGTGGATGGTGTTTCCATGCACTGGATCCTGCACATTTTCTAGCCAACACTTCCTTTCCCTCTCCTGCATCTCAGTCTGTAGAGGTGAGGTGATTGCCTGCAATGGAGAATCACTATAGCTTAGAAGCACTGAGTATGTATCTCTGTCATGGAGGATGACCAATGGAGGTTTATCCTGAGGTCTTGCTTCATATCCTACTCGCCTAAGATTCAAGTTCACAGGACAACCAGTCTATGGAGCATTGCATGATAGAAGACAGCTACATGGGGAAGGGAGTGGCATCTACCATCATTTCAGTTGTCCATCCCAGTCAGGAAGCACATGACACTCATTAAAACTCACTGGCTGAGCCGGGCATGGTGGCGCACGCCTTTAATCCCAGCAGTTGGGAGGCAGAGATAGGAGGATGGCTGTGAGTTTGAGGCCACCCTTAGACTACATAGTGAATTCCAGGTCAGCCTGGACTAGAGTGAGACATCTACCTCAAAAAGAAAAAATAAAATAAAATAAAACCTCATTGGCTGAGCTGGGCATGGTGGTACATGCCTTTGATCCCAGCACTTGGGAGGTTTGCTGTTAATTCAAGGCTACCCCAAGACTGCATTGTGAATTCCAAGTGAGACTGAGCTAGAATGAAACCCTACCTAAGAAAAAAAATAATAAACCTCACTGGCAGAAACACAGCCCCAAGGGATCAAGAAGTACAAAAGTCTGTGCCCATTTGGGGCTCCAGAGATGTTCCCAGAGTGTGTGGGTCACAAGGCCAGGGCACTCATGGATAGGCAGGAGGGAGAAGGCAGGGCCAGAGCAAAGATCAAGAAGCCACAGAAGCTCCCACCTCAGCTACCTGCAGCAGGGGTTCATCATGTAAGCCAAATAACTGGGTCCAAAGCATTACTGCGGATCATATGGCATTCTGGAGCAGGGTGCAGCTGTGCCATCCATATAGTTACCACGTCCTACCATACACTACCCTGGGTCTCATAATGTCATCCAAGGCTAAGGACCTACATATTTTTACATTTATACTCCTGTTGCAGTTGGGTTTGCATTGCTGGAGGAAAATACCCGACCAAGAGCAGCTTGTTGGAGGAAAGGGTTTATTTTGGCTTACAGATTCAATGGGAAGCTCCATGATGGCGGGGAGAACAATGGCATGAGCAGAGGGTGGCCATCACCTCCTGGCCAACATAGAACAGACAATAGCAACAGGAGACTGTGTCAAACGCTGGCAAGGGGAAGCTTGTTATAACACCCATAAGCCTGCTCCCAACAATACACCACCTCCAGGAGACTCCAGTTCCCAAATTGCCACCAGCTGGGGACCTAGCACTCAGAAAACATAAGTTTATGGGGGACGTCAGAACCAAGACACCACAACTCCCATCCAACAATGAAAGCATTGCAATGTGCAATGGGTTGGATCATTTTTCTCCAGAAAGATATACTTCCAACCCAACCTCCAGAACTGGTGAATGTGACCTTATTCAGGGGGAAAGGTCTTGACAGATGCCTAATTGCATCAAGAATCCCAACATGAGGTTATTCTGGGTTATCCTTAAATCCATGGCAAACGTTCTCATGGGAGACAGAGGATGAGGAGACAGGAAGAAGGCAAAGGACTGAAGGCAAGATTGGAGTTTTGCAGCCACAGTTGATGAACACCTGCAAAAGCAGCAGCTGGAAGGAGCAAGGAATGGACTCTTTTTCTGCCTTCAGAGCAGGGGAGTATATACTCCTGCTGCCTCAGTCTTCCAAGTTGGTGGTAAATAGCCTGGCCGTGCTAAGAAATCAAGATAGAATACCTAACGCACAATCAGGAAAACTGAATCTCAGAGTACTGCAACTTGTCAATCTCATACAGGTCCTGAGCATCAGTCAGGACTTTAACCAAATTCAGGTGGTTCCAAAGCCCGAGCTCTCAGAGGCAGCATGGTCTGTAATCAGGTCACCTGGGTTCTGACCACAGCTTCACTACTCAGAAATTGCATGATACGGGGCAAATTTCTTACCCTCCTAACCCCATTTCTTCCTCTGTAAAATAGGGGTGCCAAACATAGTACTTTCTGCCCAAGATGTTTTGAGCTAAGTGGAGGGATATTGAGTATTCAGAACAGTACTGCAGAAAGAGTGAGCACCAAAAAGCCTGTGTTGAGACCCCACGTCTACAGACTGTTCTCTTGCTCCTGCTCCCGTAATCACAGACTCCGCCTCAGTCCTCTTGCAAGGCCAAAGCTGCCCAACTTCAACACTCCTGACACTTTGGATAAATTCTAGGCCTGATAGTATGTCCTGTGTTCTGTAGGATCTCAGCTCCTGGGATACACCCTCCATTCACTGGATGTCACTAGCAACTCTCTCTCCCAGTCAGGACAAGCAAAACTCTCCACATATTGCCAAATGCCCCTGGGGGGACTAAATGCCCCTTGGTAAGGAACCTTTCCTTAGACCAGGAGAGGACCCGGCTGTCAAGACTCAGGCCTCTCCTTCATCCGAGCCTCATGGCTTGTGAAGGTTTGTTTGAGTACCAGGCCTGGTTTTCATGATGAAGCAAAATGCTTGTAAACCACTTGGGCTCCTAAGGATGGGAGAGGGATGTGCCACATCTTAGATGATCAAGACTTGGTGTTAAAAGACATTTGCTTTGAGTCCCACCTGTAATATTTAACTATGCTGAGCCTCCATATCCAACACCTACAGAGAGAGAATAATAATGACTTCAATGAATCTAGTGACTCCAGACACTCAATGAAATATTAAGTACAAGAGGATTAGCAGAATAACATCCCCATTGTTAAGTTTTCACCATCATTATTCCCCATCCTGTGAGCTGATCCATGCAGGGTTGCAAGAGGAAACTCTACTCTCTATGACTCCAAAGGCCCCAAATCAAATCAAGGCACCTCTCATGACTTCCATGAGTTAAATATGATGCATGGCCAGGATGAGGGTGGGAGCTGGTATGTGTAACGTAATTTAAAGGAATGTCTTTGGCAAGGCAGAAGGAAAAGCTGAGAGATTTACATTGATGGGACAAAGGTTCCCGAAAGCTGTGCTTCTCCTACGGCCTAAAATGATGATATTTGCTGTTGGCAGACGTCGTTGAATTGGAAAAAGAGAGACCGCACTAGCAGATTGTCACTTCATTTTATTCTTTTGTGGCTGCTGTCCAAAGGGCTGAAGTGAGAGCCCCTCCAGGAGGCTGCTCCCAAGACACTCCCCTCCTTCCGCTTCCAGCCTGTCTGTGCAGATTCTTGCAGCTGTCAAAGGCCCAAGGAAGGCAGAGAGGAAAGGGCTAAGCTAAGGCCTTAGGTGAGGAGGTCTGAGTTTGCATACTGATCTGCATCTTGAGGGCATTGTGACCTTGGGCTGGCTGGCCTCCCTCTCTGAATCTCCCTTTTCTCCTCTGCTAGGTGGCAGCGGGCACAGCATTGGGGGTGACCCTAATTGCCCTCTTTCATTTGCCTGATGCCTAGAACCTCGCTCTCCAAAGGCTGCCTGTTCTGTCCTCCTGCATTGGTCGTGGCCTCGGTTAAGTTCCAGGTTTGCCTCCTCATCTTGGAAGGATGAAGAAACATTAGACCCACAGCTGACCAGCAGCTGAGGTGGAAGGAGTCTTTCTCAAAATGCTGGGTAGCTGGGCAGGAATGCTGACAGCAGGCACCATTCTGTTTGTTTAAGTATTATATAAATCCTCTGAATAACAGAGGGGGTTTCCGATGATTCCTGTTTCCCCAAAGAAATGTGTGCACTGCACAGGGGAGCTCCCCCTGAGTGGACAGCCTGTTCCCTGCAGACACTCATGTCAGCATGCATGGGCACACAGCTCTAGTCCTCTTGGGCAGTTCACAGAGTGGCCAGTCCTTCAAAACCCCATCCACACACAGCAGCCAGGACTCCTCACAGGAGCAGGAACACACATGCCCCACCCCTGCCGTGCACACCAAAGGCTGGGGACACTAGGTCCCCACAACACACCAGGCATCTCTTGAGGTGGCTTCCACCATTGTCCTGACTCTCATCCCTCAATTTCCATTCCCAACCCCTACTTTCCATCTAAGTCACCCGAGGTTGCTTCTCTGGCCTCAGTTTGTCTTTCCTACTTCAAAGGGATACTTTAAAGGCTCTGGGACACAGTAGCCTGGAGTCCTTAGCACACTGTTGGATTACGTGGGTTTCACTTTCAGTGGAACTGGGGGACTGGTCTCCAAGCTTCCTTCCCACCAGAAAGGGGATGTGGCTCCCTATGCAGTGACATGACACTTTCCACCTGTCTCTGACCTGCAACAGCATCTTTGCCCAGGACTCTTACAAGATCTGCCCCACTACCATCAGCCAACATAGCTTCATCTGGTTCCCTTAAAAGGGCCTCATCCCAGCTTGCTCTGGGTCTCCTGACACATCTTACTTTGTTAGGGTGACCCCAGGACCTTGGAGGCAACAGAGAATGTCACAGGATGGCAAGGTTGCCATGGAAATTATTCACTTCTATTGACTTAATCATTTGTGTTGCCCATGTAGAATGTTACCTCCAGGGTTACAGCTGACAGAGAGACACTCAGAGATGAGGGGCCGTTAGCTATGCACATGCCACCAGCTCTGACTAAGAGCTATCTTGGGCCAGGGACAGAGATAAGAGCTTTGGAGGAGAGTTCCAACCCCCTCAGTCAGAGTAGAGTAGTCTCAGACGACAGTGTGCAGATTGGCTCAAGACTTTCAGGGTTCAAGTCTCTTACTTTATTTTCTCCACAGGAAAGTAGAACAAAAGCACCTCACAATATTTTTCTCACATTTCAGACTTAAGCATATAAAATAAAATATTGTATTAGAAATAACATGACGATGGGCCTAAGAAGACTTCCGGCTCTGATATTCCTTGATGTTGATGATGGGGCCAAATGTCATCTTCTTGTCTGACCAGCTATGTTTCTCAGACTCACAAATCTATTTCCCTGAGCACATGCTGCTGGATGCCCCCACAGTGCCACCATGGTCATGGACCATGCCTGAAAACTGAGTCTGTGTTAAAGACCCATGAAACACAGTTCCCATCTCAAAGGAAGGATTGACTATTCTTTCGACTTCTAGAATAAGGCGTCTTGATGTTTTACCATCAACAGCCAGATAGGTCGGGGCATTTGTACTAAGATCACCACCACTGTCCACACATGCTGGTCTGGCCTTCAAATAGGTTCTCAGTGGAATCAGAAAAAAAAATCATCAATGTGATTTACATTTTATCAGAGATTTTTTTCCTAAAACCATAATTTAATATGTTTTTATTTTATTGATTTATTTATTTGAGAAAGACAGGGGAGGGAGAAAATGTGTGCACCAGGGCCTCTAGCCACTGGAAACTCCAGACACATGCCCCACCATGTGCATCTGGCTTATATGGGTACTGGGAAATCAAATCTGGGTCCTTAGGCTTTACGGGGAAGCACCTTAACTGCTAAGCCATCTCCAGACCCTAAAACCACCTTAAAAATATTTTACTTTATTTATTTATTAGAGAGAGAAAGACAGAAAGAGAGAGAGAGACAGAGACAGAGAAAGAATGGGTATGCTAGTGCTCTAGCCACTGCAAATGAATTCCAGATACATGAGCTATCTTGTGCATCTGATTTACGTGGGTACCAGGGAATTGAACCTTGGTCCATAGGCTTCACAGGCAAGCAGCTTAACAACTAAGCCATCTCTCCAGCCCAAAAACCACTTTATGAGATTTAGTTTTATTTATTTATTTGAGAAAGACAGGAATCAGATAGAGAAAGAGAACAGGCACCCCAGGGCCTCTAGCCATTGCAAATGAACTCCAGATACATGTATCATCTTGTATCTATAAGCTTACGTGGGTACTGGGGAATTGAACCTGTGACCTTTGGCTTTGCAGGCAAGTGCCTTAACTACTAAGTAAGCCCTACAGTCCCTAAAACCACTTTATTTTTTGAGGTACGGTCACTTTAGCCCAGGCTGACCTGGAATTCACTATGTAGTCTCAGGGTGGCCTCAAACTCTTAGTGATCTTCCTACCTCTGCCTCCTGAGTGCTGGGATTAATGGCGTGCGCCACTATGCCTGCTCTCCCTAAAACCACTTTTTAAGTGGTCACTTCAAGAGAGTATTGGCCAATGCCTAACTGAACATTAGCAAAGCACTGACCACATGGACTACTAGTTCTAGGCTAATACCTTGCCGTCTACAAAGCAAGAAGAGTGAGCTAGATACAAACAGCAATGGTCCAACATGCGTATGACATAGGAATGAGTTAAAAGAAGTATCAAAAAAGAGGTATAAAAGAGCAAGTAATGTAAAATTCCACTTCAATGAAGCCACATACCCCAAGTAACTCAGCTTATGGCTTCAAATCTAGAAAAACTTGGTTTGAACGCCTGTCTATGTGGGACATCTAGATTTCCTATCCCTCTCCTGCCCCCTCCCACCCTTTCCTTGTGCTGACTGAGCTCAAGGTTAGGACTGATTTACTACCTGATGTACCTCTGCTGGTCCCACACCATGACAACTGACATATTGTCAACTCTTTCCTTGATGTCTCCCCTAGAACCTACACAGAAGGTCTGTGCGTGGGTGTCAAGAATTCTAAGGCTTGTGGAAGCCCAGTACAGCCTTTCCCCAGCAACAAAGCAAGCAACTTGTCATGTGTTCATTAGGTGCTCCTGTTCTTTCAGAAGTGCCTTGACCACTCCCCCACCAGGGGTGCAAGGGTTCTGCTGGGTTGGGCTTTGCTCCTTTATTTTTCTTTTTATTTTCAGCTCTAGTGTTCTCCCTCTAGCTCTTGATTGGCCCTGGGAGCCCCAGCTTCTCACTTTAGGAAGCAAAGCAATTCAGACCCTCTCTTGCCTTACCCCCAAATCTGTATCTAGGCCATAGTCACATGTGCCCCAATCCATCCAGAGGCTCCAAGTCAGTTCTTAAGAAAGAGCCTGCCCTCCTTAGAGAGCAGTGGGGGTTTGCGAACAGCAATGTAAAGCACACACAAGTATGCATGGGAAGCCAAGCTGGGTGTCCACCAAAATGCTGACAGTGGCTGTTTCCCAGTAATAATTTGGGTTGTATTTATTTGCCTTTTCTTCTTTGTGTATTTTTATACTATCTGGATTTTCCAAAATGGGTACATATTTCTGGTCTGAGCAGGGAGCGGGGAAGAGGTTTTCATTTGGGAGACAACGTCCTCTGTGATATAGATGCCCAAGCCAAGTGCTGCCACGCTGCCACTCTCCCTGCACACACTGTCCGAGTGCCCACGCACCAGGAGGTATCACCGCACCTCACTCTGCTCTGAGCTGACTCAACTCAGCACCTGGTACTGTCCCAGCCACCCCAGATCTGCCAGAAGTCCAACCAAAGCAAATCAAAATGGCCAAGTGCTGTGTTCGAAGTCCAGCCCAAATCGGCTGCATTGGTAGTGGTCACAGCGAGACCCCAGAGAGGTAGAGAGTCCTAGGGCCCTTTGAAAGTGTCCCCTCTCCCATTTATTTTGATAGAAACTATTGAACTGAGCCATGCATATAATTACTGATTTACCAGAAGCAGGGCTCAGTGTCATAGGCAGCTGGTAAACAGCGCCTTAGCTCCTGGGTAGGATGTGGATCCGGAGGGCCACCCCAGTAGAGAGCAGGAGGAGGGGCTTTGGGGCACATTCGGAGCTCCCAAGGCCTATCCTCAGCAGAGTGTGTGACACTGCTGCCCTAACCTTGTCCCTTTGATGACTCACCTTCATGATTCTCTTCTTGAAGCGACAGAGGATAGCAAAATTGCTTTTATTGCCCAGAAACTCACACAAAGAAAGTGAACCATGAGGTAGGCCCAGTGATCAGTACAAAGGCTTGACATTTAGGAGAGAAGGCTTCCGACACCCTCTACTCTGAACTGGATTTCTGCCCGATGACCTTGATCTGAGGCGTATATAAATCATGTGACGGGAAAAGGATTTTAAATCCACTCCCCATACAGCCTGGCACGGAGCCATCCAATATGGGCAATTCAAACCAGTTTTCATATAATGACTCTTCTACTTTCTAAAACCCTGTTCAGGAGGAGCTCTCAGTGGAGCAGGCGCTATGCCATGTGCTTCCTTATGTTATAGTTCATTGAGTTATCACACAAGGGCCTAAGGTAAGTACCAAGGCCCATTTCTTATACACAAGGAAACCAGAGCCCTTTTACATGTTGACCAGCAGTCAGAGTTCCCACAGTCTATAAGCCAGCTGTTGTGGCAACAATGCCATGTAACAAATGACCCACATGCTTAGGAGCTGATGAGCTTCACCTCGCTAACACCTGGTGCTCCTGTGGACTTGGTGCCAAGCTGTGGGCTGGTCCATTCCAGGAGTCCCTTCATACTCCTGGGATGATTGTCATTGAACTCATTTCTCAAGGCAATGTTGGCAAGGATCCACACTGAGGGGATGTTAACTTTAACCCCGCTACTGAGGTGTCTGATCATGCCACACTGAACATTTGTACAGTTCATTTGTACATCAAGAGTAAAACAATGACATCAGGGATATTGCATCACTACCTACTAGCTTGTTGAATGAGGAAGCCAGGACCAAACCTGATCCTCCACAATCCAAACCCACTATCACCTCCCTTCCCTTTTCCTGTACCCTCCTGTAGAGTGCAGATCAAGCTTCCGAGCTCCCAGACTGTGATGTTGGAGATTTTGCATGGAGAAGAAGACCAGAAGTGTTCTCAGACCTAAGTGTCTGTTGTATTTTGCTGAGACCTCACTTACTCTGACAGATGACATCTGTGGTTCTCACAAGGCTGGCTGGGGTCTAGGGAGGAAAACGACCACCCTTTGCCAGAGCCAGACAGGAGCAAAACCTGCTCTCTGCCCATTCAGGCCATGGAACTAGAAGCATGGCCCCACACTGGGGTATGGTGACTTCCGCAGCATTGCCCACAATAGTTCATGTAGTGTGCCCCAAATTCCAACACATGAACTCCAATACCTGGAACCTAGTGAGTGATAATACTACCAATACATACCTAGCTTTCAGTATGTGGGGCTCAAGATCCCCTGAACTGGGCATGCTAACTGTTGGGAAGAGCCAGTGTCCTAAGTATGGGAAATAATGTTCTGAATTCTGGTCAGCGCCCTTTTCCCCATATCTGGGCCTTGATTTCTTTCTTTGTAAAATGGACTGAAGGTACCTGGTGTGTCTAACAACCTCACCAGCCAGGCAGTCCCATGCTCTGTGCTGCCCGGTGTGACCCTCTAATTCCATCTGTCCTCATGACTCAATGTCCAGAGCCCCCAAGTCTCCTATCCTAGGAGGGAGAGTGGCAATTGGAAGAGGTGCAAGTACAGGGCAGCGCCTGGCCTCTATTCACTGTCCTCTGGGCTAAGTGGCGCCCCCACCCAAGACTCCCACGCCAGTCCTGCACTGAAGAGTCCTTTCTGCTTCCAGTGGGCATGTGGGCACGGGAGGCAGAGCAGGGCAGGGCAGGGGAAGGGGATGTGGTTCTCGCTGCTCCAGGTGGAAGCCACAGACCAGCAGCAGCATCAACAGCAAGGAGCATGCTAGGAATGAGGTTCTCAGGCTCCCTAGAGCCTGAATCGGACCCATACTGACAAGATCCCCAGGCGATCTGTACAAACCTTACAGTTTTGGAAGCTGGTACTGCAGGCGCAGTATCCAAGCTTAGCCTCTCAGGATTCTTTATCCCTCTTTTTTGTACACACTGCCCCTAGCTACCTTCATTCCCAGCAGCCTAAACCAGTGCCTCTTTGCCAGAGGGCTGCCTTGGGTCTGCTGGAGGCCCCTTTGCCTGTAGCATAGACAGCCCAAAGGCCTGGCAACTTACATCCATTCAGGGGCATCCCTTTAACCAGAGGTTCCAAAACTTTCACAGTTCATTGGAGTCCTGGCATATATATATATATACACATACATATATATATATAGATAGATAGATAGATAGATAGATAGATATAGATATATATATAGATATATATAGATATATATATTGCACAGCCTCTATCCCTATGAAGTAGTGTGGTTCAAACAGCCTAAGTCTTTTTATTCTAAGAATTTAGGGGATGTTTGCAAGTGTGATATATAACACTAAAGCAAGACATGTTGATTCCTCCCATAATGGGCATGACACAACTCTTCAGTTCTTGGAATCAAACTGGGCACCACTGCCCTCATTTCCTGCTCTAATTGATTTCCACTAGGTTCTTGCTTTTGATCCAAGCTGCTGCTTCACACTCAGCTTCACAAAAGGTTTGACGTCATTTAAGGGAATGTAGGACAATCTAATGCGGAAACTGTGAACTATCTTGAGAGTGGGTGTCTGGCAGCTGATGCTATGTTTTCCTTGAAAAATTAAAATATCTCAAGCAGCCGGAGTATGAGGCGCATGGCTAGGAAAGGGTGGCCTGATTCATGATTGAGGCTGCTGTGGTCTAAGGGTTCCCGCTCCCTCTCCTGAACCAGGATGGTGCTGAGGCTACAACTGCTCTGGTTGCGGGGGGTGGGGTACTTGACTTGGGGTGGTGTATCCCTTTGCCACCTTCCTGTTCTTTCCCTTCCCATCCCACTATTGCTCCTCACTCACTTCCTGCTTCATCCTGAGAATACGTCCCAGTGAGTCTCTTTCACATGAATCTCTACTCAGGATCTATGTAGGGTGACCTAACCTAAGAAAACAGTCATCAAGAAGAGGTGGTCTGGTGCCCAGTTGGAGGTGATGACATCACACAGGGGAGAATGTGGCTGTCTCCACCTTGGACAGTGGACATGAAGTGCAGAAATGAGGGTCAAGTCCAGAAATACCAAACAGATGGAATCAGCATCACTGGCCACCAGCCATGGAGATATGGAGAGTTAAGAACACCTCAGACCCTCTGGATTTCACCCTGGTATAACAGTGCCCTTGAAAACCATCAGAAGAAAAGAAGCAGGGATGGCAAGAGGAAGACGCTGGTGCACTCCTGTTCCACACTGAGTTCATTGCTTAAAATTCCAATTCTGAAAAAAAGAAAGGAGAAAGTTGAGCAGGCAAACTTCCCCACCCACTTTTTTAAAAAGGTTTTGTTTAAATGTGTGCTTGATGTGCTGTTCCCAGCTTCATTAATCCCCTAATAATTATCCTAATTACCGCACAATCTCTGCATAAGGATGCCGTTGGAAGCTCAGCTTCCGCTCGGCATCAAATGGCACGCGGTGCATTCTTGCTCGCTGAGTGTTGCTCTTACACCCTGAAGTATTTTAGGCAAACAGAGGCAGCATGTGGGGGAGAAAGCCATCACTGGGGATGGCACAGCCTGAGCAGCCTGCACACGTGCCCACAGGCCCCGTTCTGCTGAGTTGTGTCACCCAAGTTCTGGCTCTGTGAAGTGGCCAGCAGGGAAGTGGGACCACTGTGCTCTCACGGCCTGTGGTGGTACTGAGGCTAAACAGGCCCCTTCCCACCTAGCAATTCCCACCCCTGGTTCCTCCCACAAGTTCCCCTGGAGCTAGGGGAACCGCCATCTCCACTGTACAGACAGGAAGTCTGAGGTGGGGTAAATGCCGTTATATTACCTCACGGTGTATATGCCATCAGTCTGGTTATGGTAACTATCACCAGCTGGGTAATTTATAAATAAAAGTCATTACTTTTCCCACTTCCAGAGGTCCAAGCTGGAATAGCTATGTGTGGGTGACAGAATATGACAGATATTCACATGTATCAAGGAAGCCTAACCCCTTTCATAACAACTGCTCTCCAGACAAGGTGCCCAGTGCCCCCCACACACAAAAGTTTAATCCACTGTGAGGGTTAGAGCAGGCATGGCCCGCCTCAACAATTAAAGGTTCTAATACCTGCAGGGGTGGTTTGAATCTCGATGTGCATTTTGGAGAAACTTTTCAATTCATAGAAAATATTGAGTACCTATTACGTGCCAGTTTCTTGAATGTTCTGGAGGCACAGCAGTAAGAAAGCTAAGCCTGGGCTCTCCCTTCCAATGTAGACAGTGAACAAATAAGGCCGGGCATAATGAGCAAAAGAGAAATGAGATTCAACCATCACTGACAGTATCGGATGGTGGGACCTTTAAGAGGTAAGTCCTAAGATAAGGGCTCTGCCTTCCTGAAGACTACGCTTTATGGTTGTCACTTGCTTTGGCCAAAACTACAGAAGTGACCCTGTGCCAATCCCAGGCTCAAGCCTCAAGAGCCTAGGAAGCTTCCAAGTGAACTTTTGTGGGCATGAGTAACCACTGGAGGAGGGGCCCTGCCAGGCAGGCGAGGCATCAGACATGCTCATGAGAAGCTACCTGGATGCTTGAGGTCCAGCTGCTCAAGCCCAGGCAGTGTGATGTGCAGCGACAGGTCAACTGATCCCACCTCACCTTCCCAAATAACGCAATGGTTGCTGTGTTTCCCACTGTGCTTTGGGGTTCGACTGCCACAGAAAACTACATCAGCGCATTCTCACGGTGCTGTCTGTGGGATCCCCTCATGCCAGGTCAGTTGTGCTGCCTTTGTTCTCTGTATCCCCGTGCTCTGGCATTGGGACACTGAAGAGACCCGAGGAGGGGCTGCCCTCCCAGCACCTGCAGATTCCTAGAGAGGGCAGCAGGTTTTATGTACAAACTAGCCCGTCCAGAGTCTATCAGCCCTCTGCTACTTAGCTCTCACACACTAAGGCAAAGTGACTCCCACCCTGGGTCATCCCAGGGCTAAGGACCAGGCAACTAAAGAGGCACCCACGGCCTCCAGCCCACTGGAGTTATTCAAAATAGCTTGTTAATGACAAACTATTTCCATTCCTGTGTCTTTTTCCCACAGAAACTGCACCAACACTGTGATCTGTACCTAGTCCTTGTGCCTCTTGATTAGACAGGCTATTTCCCAGTATCACTCCTGACAGTAGAGCCTGACCTCCCGATACGGTGACATGACTACATTTACAAATTAAGAGCCAAACATAGAAAACAGTTCCTTCAATTTTCTTAAAGGAAAATATCAGCGATTACATAGAAAAGTGCCCAGTAGCCTCAAGATCAACAGCAGCAAGTGGTAGCCTCCTGGCTGGGAGTGGGGAGATCTCAGAAGAGCAGAAGGCGCATGGATTTTTAGCTGAGGGCTCCATCCAGAAGTGGGACACAGCTGCAGAAGGCCAGCACATGCAGGAGGCAGGCTGAGTGGAGAGCCACTAAGCTTCCTTTCTGAATCATCACTTATGTCCATGCAAGTTAAAAAGGGCTTAGCTCCCTGCCAGAGGCAGATTGCAAGGGGGTCAGTTGCCCCCAGGGGATTGTAATGAGTCCGTTTGGAAAACTCTGCTTCTGGCTTGATAGGGGGTCCTGCTCTGGCACCCAGCAATGCCTTGGGGAATCAGCGAAAGTATGCTCAGCTGGGGCAGCTCAGTGTAGGCAGGTGCACAGTACCTTTATGCTAACTGGCATAAGATCCAGCCTTCAGAGCAGACATGGCTTCTTGGGGGCAATATTTACCAAGGTGGTTTAGGGCAAAGAAGTGGCATCCCTCCTCTGGGATATGCTGTGCACATGCATGCACACACGCACACGCATGCACGCATGCACGCATGCACACAGCAGAACAGAGTGGATGCTGGAGCCCAGCTTGTTCCACACCCTCCAGGACACCATTAGACTGCACAATTGCATCTCGTAGCCACCTTGTCTCTATCCTCGGGGAGTTAGCTCCCCCAGGCGAGGGTAAACCAAGGAACATAGGTGAAAGAACCTCAGAGCATCCTGGTAAAGAAACTTGGTCAAGTGTTGGCATGTGTGGCAGGAAGATGCCAGCATGGTACAATGCCTGACACTTACTGAGTAGCCTGGATGAGTAAATACTCTTCCTGTGTGGCAGCATGAAGTCTGTGTTCCTCTCAAGAAATAAAGCTTCAGGAGAGGATGGAGAAATGGCTTAGTGGTTAAGGCACTTACCTGCAGAGCTTAAGGACCCAGGTTTGATTCCCTAGGACCCACATAAGTCAGATGCACAAGGTGACACATGTGTTTGGAGTTCATTTGCAGTGGCTGAAGGCTCTGGTGCACTCATTCTCTATAGAAACCTCTCTCTTTCTCTCTCCAATAAGTAAGTAAATAAATGATTTTTTTAAAAAAAAAGCTGAAGGAGCCAGGCATGGTAGCACACACCTTTAATCCCAGCACTTGGGAGGCAGAAATAGGAGGATCACCATGATTTTGAAGCCACGCTGAGAGAACATAGTGAATTCCAGGTCAGCCTGGAAGTGAGACCCTACCTCAAAAAAGAAAAGAAAGCTGAAGGAATTCAGGCCCTGACTCCTCCCACCACAGAGGCCCCCACACGAAGGAGTCAAGAGATGGCTTCTATTGAGGCAAAAGCAAGCCCCGAGTCAGGTTCAGTTTATAGAACCTACCTGGTCTGGAAGCTCCAGCATCCTGTCTACCCACAACCACATAGAACTGAGCCTCAGTACCAGAGACTACTGAAAGCACAGGAGAAACTCCAGACAAGTTCTGAAAATGTTTCTCATAGCCCAACAAAATGCGGACAGCTGGGGTGAGGCAAGAACTACACCCCACCTCAGCCCTTAATGCACTATATGATGAATTTAATGCCAGAAAAAAAAAAAAAAACTATGGGTGTGTTTTCCTTGGAGGATAGGCCACAACAAAGTTGCAATGAATGAGAATGTTTCTAGGTTATGTGTCAGAAAATTAGCAAGAGCTTGCATTAATTGAAATTCAGTCCTTTATGTATATCAATTCCTTTTGATCCTTCTGGGATTCGCAGTAGCAAGAAAGACACAGCACAACAGATTAATCCAAGTGTTGTCAGGGACGATGATAAATTAAGGTTTAAAAGCCTACATTGAGATAAATTACTATTAAAACCCGAGCCTTCCTTCTTCCTGTTAAGTCTGTAGAACCAAGAATTTGTTCAAATAGTGGGCTGCCTCTAACTACGTGCACTCCAAAATGCAGGCTCAGGCCATGTACGCGCCTTCATTATCACTGGGCTGTTTCTTCACTGCTCCATCTTGCTGGATCGTCTACCTTCTTGTTCTCTGTGCTTCTCTGGGACACTGGATGCCTTCTTCTCACATGGCTTCAACTGCTAAACCTATCTCGGTGATCCCACACCTATGCTCATCCTCCTTGGCCGTCTTCTGAAAGCCCAGACAACACCTCATTGGTTCATGTCCCTCCAGCCTCTCCCCACTGCACAGCTCATGCTCTTCCTATAACACCCTGATGGCCTCTCCTTCCCTGGCTGCCATACCCCTGGTCCTAGAGCTCAAGGCACAGCGTAAACTTTGATCCTCCTGGAGGTCTCATTCCTCCCCCATATTAAGCACACCCATCTGCACTGCATCAAGTCCTTGATGTTTTCAGAAAGCATCAGGCTGTTTCGTGAGCCTTGATTTTGAAACTTTTCCTTGGACTAGTTCTATCCTTTTCAGCCAGGTGACCTCATGCTTGCCCTTGGAGCTCACACTCAGAAGGGGAATTTCACCTTCAGCACCTGCTATAGTTCTTCCTAAGTATGTGTCACCTGGTAATGTGTTTTTCACCAGTCTCCCAATTCTCTCACCAGACTAGGACCCCTGAGCATCAGGGACTTACATTATGCATGCATGTAAGATGCATGTTCACTTGTGCATCCACAGCCTTTGGCTAGCTGCACTGAGTTGGAGGCACAAAGATGGGTGGCCATCAGCTTGATGTCATTATGATGCACAGACAACAGGAGATAAACACTGCACCTTAGGACCTTGAGGTCTTGCCATATGCCTACATAGCCAAAGCTGGGGATTGCAGAGCTCTGAGATACTCCAACCTATTTCCTCCTGTCTGGACCCCAACAGACATTCCCAGGATCTTACTCTGGCTGGGAAGCAGCATGATTCCCCAGACACCACCACAAGCACGCTGTCATCATACCCCAGGCTACAGTGGGAAGGGAGGCACATGGAGAGAAATGAGTTCATTTTCACTTTTTCCCCAGATCAGCATATGGAAAGCTTCCACCATTAAAACTACAGTGCTGCACACACTTCCTGGTAAACTTGGACAGCAAGGAGCCTTGTCTCCACAGGATAAGAACTTGTTTCCAGATGAAGCTCTTATCTAGCTTGACATATCTGGTTGTTCAGACAAAAACTAAAAGCTCCATTTCATTCACTGTCTTCTTCTCTTTTTCTTCCCTCTCCCTCTCCCCAACACCTTGCTTCCTCTCTTTCACTGACCCCACCAATTTCCCAAGTAACCATGGGAAAGACAACCTTATAAGTAATCAGCTGCTGCAATTTGGGGGTGAATATTCCATTAGTTCCAGGCCAGAGATTCTTGATCAATATTGCCTTCTCAGGGCCAACCAATGTAACAAACCCTCTTATTAAGCAATTCTAAGCCTTGGTGCTATTACCCACGACTGACAGTTAATCTTCTCTTTAGTTAATACCTGGCCTTCTGTTTGCTAGAGCTGTGGATTACCCTCAATCAGGTCTCCTGCCTAGTTCCTAGTGAAGCTGGCCAGAATGTGGCTATGTAACGAGGATGTTGAAAAGTCTGAAACCCCATTTAACCTTTGGTGGGAAGACTCCTGGGCTGCGAACTAGAATAACAGACCCCCAAACTTTCCCATCCCTATCCCCAGCAGTGGGAGTCCAAGGAAGAAAATCCCTCCCTCAAACACACGTGTTCTTCACACATGATGCCCACAGTCTGCATCTCTACCAAGACCACTCATCTTCTCGCATACCGTTAGTATCAGGGGACTCACCCCTTGTAGGAGAGCCTGACTTCTCCCCATTACTATGAATCAGTTCTTCCTGGCATGGATTCAGCCTCCACTGAACCTGGATCTGTGCTTTAGGTCCATTTGTGCCTCTTCTTCCTTGACCCATGCCTGACACTCCCTGTCCCAACATTCTAGCTGTTTCCTTGGTCTATGAAAGGCTCCCTATCAGTTGACATTCGAGGCCTTCCATGTGATAGCAACATCAGTAATCATAATGGCCTGAGGGTTTACTGTATATCAGCCCTAGTCTTAGCATAGTTTGTTCTCAGCTCAGAACCTCTCTTTCTAATTATAGTGGTTTGAATGTGGGTGTTTGTTTCCCATAGATTCAAGTGTTTTATGATGCTTGTAACCTTGGTGTCTGACCTCCTGGCTGAAGGAAGTGTCACTGGAGGCTGATCCTAGGGTCTGGCCCAAAGGTGTATGTGAGGGAGAATTTAATTCCAGGCCAAAAGTGTGAGAGAGCTGTGTGAGCTCTGGTGGGTGTGTGCTTGTCGCTTTTTATTATTTGCTGGATGGTGGTGGTTTTTCTCTCTGGATCTGGGAAAGGGAGCCTCCTTCTTCTGTCATTGTTGGAACCTCTACTTGGGTCTTTAAGCTTGAAATAAATTCCTTCTTCCTATAAACAGTGTCTGCTTTGGATGTCCATCCCAGCAATGTGGACCTGAATATAGCACTAATATTTTGAAAGCATACAGCAACCAGAGAAGACAGCATCCCTCCCCTAACATCCCAGCCACCTGCAGCCAGACCACACTCTGGGTTAACAAACCTGCCACGCTCCTATGACTATGGTGGCAGAAGATGATGATGAAGAAGAATGGAAATTAGCCCTGGAGAGGTACTGGGAAGTGGGCTAGTTTCCTTGTAAGGACACTCCATTAGGTGTGGTGGCCAGTATTCATGGGTCACACACACTACACCAAGAGCTTTTCATGTGAAGAACAGAGCACAGAGAGGGTTAGTGAGTTTCCCAGATTTGGAGTCATCCACTCACTCATGTCCTAGCCTTTGACACCTGAGAGTACCCTGCCCCTGCCCACAACAGTGCCTGCTGATGCACCAATCAGACTCAGATTTTCCCACTCCTCATTCATCTCCTTATCCTTGTCACCCCAGTGTTCCTCTGTCCATTGCCAAAGGCATCACTATTGCTTTTATACCAACATGTAAGTGCCATTAACTCTGATACCACACATTCGAGTGTTCCCCCACATAACATGTTACAAACCATAGGTTCACTCCAGGCTTGAAGATTTAGTCCCAGTGGACTAACACTTCTCATGAGACAAGCCGCTGCTGGTGACTTGGAAGCGGTAATGGGAGTCACCTGCACCATTTGCTGCCCAACACGCCACATGGGCCAGATTCACCTTGGAAGCTAAACCTCCAAGGTGGCTTCCACAGATCCTCACTACCTGGTTCCGTGTCTGACTTGGTTTCTCTCATTTCACATCATATCAGGACAACCTATGACCAACAGAGCATGGCAGAAGTGACGTTGCGGTTTCCAAGCCAAGATCATAGAGATACTGCTTCCACCTCTCTCTTCTTTCTCTCTCTCCTCTGTCTGGGGAAGCAGATCACCATGACATGAGGACACTCAAGCAGCCTCATGGTGATGTCACATGGACACAAACCTAACCCTTGTGCTGCCATCCAGCACCATCTCTTAGTCCATTCCACCTGCTATGGCAAAATACTACAGACTGGTGACTTACCAACAGCTGAAATTTAATTCTCCAGGAGAGGCGGGGAGTTCAGGGTCAAGGTGCTGACAGATGCAGTACCTGGAAAGATTTTGCTACCTGGTTCATAGACATCATCTTTTCACTGTAACCTTACTTGGCAGAAGGGAAAAAGGGGTTCTTTTGTGCCTTTTTTTTTTTTTACAAGGATACTGATCTCATTTATGAGGATGTGCAAGGGCCCACCTCCTAAATGCCATCACCTTGGGGGTTATAACTTAATGAATTTAGGGAGGACACCAACTTCCAGACTATATTAAGCACCACCTGCCTGCTCCACGAGCAAATTGCATCAGAAGCAGGGCCTCTGGCTCGGGTTGGGCATCATATGATGTGAAGACACAGCAGAGACCCTACATTCCTAAAGGTATTTGGGTAGGAGTTAAGCACTATTAAATGCCATTAAGAACATTAATGTCATGAAACATCCTTTTTCACACTCTTTAATCTTTATCTTTTCTTGCAAATGTGTTAAACTATTGGAAGCTAGTCCTTTGGCAATTGTCAGACCTTTTCCCTATGTGGACTTCTTTCAGCAAGAAACTGTTAATCAAGTAATCCCTTTTTTCACAGTCCATCCAACTGATGCCTTGACAGCCAGGCTGTTTAGAACATTGTATAGCCGTTCCAAGTAAACTCCACTCCAGCTTCAAGGAGTATCACAACTATGCTGGCTGCTGGAAGCACGGCTTCTTCAGTCACAGCTGCTCCAGACAGCTTGCCCAGGAACTTCATGTTGGCCATAACAAGACAGGTGATGAGAGACTATGAAGAGTCAAGACTGCAAGACCCAGTTCCAAAAAGTTCCCAAAGGGTTAAAAGCCAAGTATCCTGATACCCCAGGTTCAGGAGCTATTACCCTTACTAGTACATGCAGGGCTGGCCTGAGCTGCTAGCGCTGTAAGTCTCTAGCTTTGAAAGCCTCAAGCCTAGAGTCATAAGCCTTTGGAATTTGAAAGCCTGGCCCATAAGCTTCTGGCACTCAGGAGTTGGCAGACGTGAACAGTGAGGAAGTAAACCCTGCCTTTTGGTAATTTCTACCCCAGTCATTCACCACCCCCTTCAAGGTAGCTGTTTGAGACCATGGAAGCTTGAAAGAGACCCTGGTACAGAACTTCCCAGAAAGTAACCTCCAGACTCCGACCCACAGAAACCAAGGCAGATCATACATGCTGATTATTATCCTAAGTCATGAACTTCAGGGTAATTTGTTACACACCAAAGGCAACTAACTGATTTAGTGGGATGTCCTGTCACCTTTCACTCTTATATTTATTTTATAAATGAATCATGGCTTTAGGTTATGAAGAAGTGCTCATCCAAGGATGTGCTGCAGGAACAATGCTTTTATTCTGTGTCATGCTGCCCATAGAGAAGGCTCTTCGCTCTATGATCAGATCTGAAGGCACCACCTCCAGTGGGCATTTTCATGTCAAAGTGATTCCCAGGTGTCTTAGGGATTTTTGGACTCATATTGGGTCTGAGGTTAAAATGCCAAATCGTAATTAATCATGACAAGCCTGTCCATATGTAGATAGCACAAACAGAGTTGTTCAGCATGGAGTATATGTTTGTGTTGTAGATAGTTCCAAAGTTGATGGGAAGACTATCCAACCAGACACAGTTTATGGATACAATGGGACTTATTTCAGCTTATAGATCCAGGGGAAGTTCAATTGATGGCTGAAGAAGCTGGCTCCATTTCACAGATCCAAGCAGAGAAAAACAGCCAAACATCCAGCAAACACCAAAAAGCAGCAAGCACAAAAACCTGTCAGAGCTCAGGCCACTCTGCACACCTCTGGGCTGGAATTCAGATCTGAACATGAACATACCCTTGGGCTGGATCCCAGGATCTACTCCCATTGACATCTCCTTCAGCCAGGCTGCTCAAGGCCCAAGTTACAAGCTTAAATAAAACACCTGAGTCTATGGGGGATGTACATTCACATTCAAACTACCACATTCCACCCCTGGCCTCTGTAGACTTGTCATTCACATTAAAATCACCACAGTTTTTCTTGTTGCTGTGAACAAATAACTGACAAGAGATAACTTAAGGAAGGAAGGAATTATTTGGGCTTACAGTTTTAAAAGGAACACAGTCCACAGTGGCAAAGAAGTCATAGGGCAGTAATTTCAGATGCCTGGTCACGTCATGTCAGTAGTCAGTCAGGAAGTAGAGGGGGGCCAGACTATTAAACCTCAAGGTCTACCCCCAATGACTCATTTCTTCCAGCAAGATGCCACCTCCTGAAAGTTCCACTGCCTTTCAAACAGCATCACCTGCTGGGGACTAAGCATTCAAACACATAAGCCTATGAGGGACATTCCACATTCAAGCCACGACAGGGCATGAAGACCACCTGCATCAGAAATACTTGCAAGAAGAGTGTGATGAGAATAGACATAATCAGGTGCAGAGCATCACTAGCTGTTCCAATCCATGAGCTTCTTAGTCAAGATAAGCCCGACTTGTGCCTGCATAGGCCATAGAAAGAATGTGTGAAGACCTCACTTGAATTTAGACGAGCTGCCGGGTGCTACGATGTCCTCAGCCAGGACAGTGGCACTGTCTCAGGTCCTTGCCATGTGAATTGGAAAAGTGGCTTAGGTACAAGCTGCAAAATGCCCCAGCTTTGGAGACCCGGCAGGCTTGGACCCCATACAACTCTTCAGCTGCCTTAACATTCATCAAATCTCATGCTACATTTTGCCAAGCCAAGTGTGTATTTTAAGGGGGAAATTAATGCATATGTTTCTGATTCATCTTATGTGGAAAACTATCAAAATATTGTGTCTGAAGTAGAGTAACATCTAGAAAATGCTTGGGATAGTTTTGCCAGGTTTTTGTATGTCTCTTGATAAGATTGGGTTCCAGACTCAGTGCCTGCCTTATCAGTCAGAACCAAGACCGTCTTCTCCAGGAAGATCCCTGGCTGCTACAGCCATTGACCTCAGAACACAGGAGGCTACCAATCCCCATCAAAGCCTCTAGAACTGTTTCAACAAGTCACAGCCCACCCTCCCCAAACCACACTATAAGCTGCTCCAAGGTAGCGGACAGACACCTTGCTACCTGGATTGCACCATGATGCACCTGCTGCAAGACTGGGAGACGAAGAGACCAAAGTGTTGGACAACCGAGCATTATAGTTCCAGGCTTGGCAGGTTGTCCTTTTCCTTAGTTTTAGTCAAGGGTGGCTCCAGGATAAATCAGGCTACAGTCTAACACATGATCCTTATGCTTCTCCTAATGTGCTACACATTCTCCTAAGGAAAATGGTGGGAAGTTCACTTTGATCTGGCCACACTGTTCACCCTGAGGATGACTAAAGACTGAGCCTGATCCTGGCCAGACCAGACTCTGGCATACCCTTGGATTAAGTGAACATCTCATACAGAGGACAGCCTAAGTTTGCCAAGGGTAAAGCTGATCTCAGTCCAAGATGAGACTCCTAAACCCTCCACAGCTGCTACTCATCATACCCATAGTTCCATGTGGTTCCCAGTGGGTGAGTGTTGTGCCCCTTTCCTCAAGCTTCCCTTTCTGTTTAGCAAACTACAGACACAGTGTCAGATCAATTTCCTGACCTAACCAAAGGAATGAACAGACTCTCTCTTTTAGGGTTGTGTGGCAAGCAGAAGTCATTGTCTCAGACAGGAAATAAAATGTTTCTTTTCATCCAAGGCTACAACATACCAAACTTTTAGGTCATAGTATCCTCTCAGGGGCCTGGCTCTTGTCATGATTCTCTGAAACTCTCCCCAAGCGTTCTCCTTCCCCACATGACTTTCTCAGGCCTCCTGAGCCAATACCCAGCCCCCAACAGCAAGCAGGAAAGACCCAGGGCCTGGTTCTCACTGATAAACTGTTCAAGGTTGATCTTCCCTTTTCTCCAGCCACCTACTCAACCACCTTGTGGATCAGCCTTCAGTTTCTATGAATCTAGACAGTGTTGTTCATAATGACTTATCTTTCTTTGCTGACACAACTTCCTGTTATTTGTCTCTGAAAGAAAAAAACAGAGCTTTTCCTTAGGGACAAGAACTCATTACCAGATCAAAAGGCAGAGTAGCTACACCACACAGCTCCATCACAAAGGGCATTGCATGCCCACCTTAGGGTCTGCCCTGTAAGACCCCCCAGAACAAGGACCCCACACTCTGCCCAGAAATGGCGACACCCCAAATCATTCACGAGAAACGGTCTTGATGCCAACAGCAAGAGGATTTTTATTCCAAGTGCGCTGGGGCCCACAGTCGTACACCACGCAGGGGTAGAGGACTGCAGAGCCCCAAATTCAGGAACGGGACAGTTTTTATAGGGTTTCTAACAAAGCCTGTGCATTAGACCAATCATTTTTTTTAACATCAGGAGCCCGCGGGGTGCGAGCCAGTCAGTTTGTGCCACTCCATAGTTTCTAAGCCAATTAGTTTAATTTGTTCAAGCCCCTCGTGGACCAATCAGTCTCCTATGACCTTGGTGGTCAGCATTTGCACAGGTCCTTGGGTGGGGGTAGCAGAGTGTGGTATCAGTCTCCTATGACCTTGGTGGTCTGAGGCAGGCTGCTACAGCTTATGGTGCAGGCTACTAAGGCTTACAGTGGAGGCTATTTACAGAAACCAAATAAGTGGTTCACTTTATTACTTATTTCCTATCCTTGAGGGCTATCTCATGCCCTTTTTACCTAGTTTTATATTAGGAGCGGGCTTTGATATAATGAGAAGAGGGATTTTTTACTTGCTTCCAACAGAGAGTAAAGCCTGGAGTTTGAGGTATGTAGAGGCCTGTTTAAGCTCCCTTTGGAGCATGATAGTATTTCTGGGCTTCTGAATTCTTGGGCCTTTCAGCCCCAGGGACATACAGGTAAGTCTCCCAATGGTATCAGGAGTGCAATATCTGTGCAAGGGGACAATGTCCTTCAGGTGACCTCCTTGGAGACAGAGGTACGGCAAGAGTTCTTAGAAGAAGCCACAGGGTGAGTGGTCAGAGAAAGAGAGCAGAGAAGGGGTTCCCTCTGCCAGGATGGAGTTTACTTGCAACCCACAGAGCTCCAGGAAGCCAGTGTCCTGTTGCTGTTGCAGAGACTTCTTGCAACTCCTGCTGTGCTTGGAATCAAAGACCCCTTGGTGACATCAAAGATCCACAAAAAGCGGATGGCATGGAAGGCTCTTATTCCTGTGGAACTAAGATGAGTGGGCAGAACATGCATGCCTACAACAAGAAACAAAAAATTATAGTTTATAACCATGACATGCAAACAGCCTGGTCATTTTTTTCTATACAAGAATGTTCTCTTTTTTCACCTCACATCATATCATAATTATTTTCTTTAAGTGCTCATTGAAAGTAATGTCAATGGCTACATAATATATCTTGAACTTGATAAACTAAAAAAGGTTGATATGGAAAAGCATCTAGGGTTGACTCTTTAAGATTTGCTGTTAGTCACAATGTTGGCATTACTTTCTTCTAAAAACATTGTATGGGAACTGTAATACATGGATATGCCGTAATTTGCATTTTTGTCCCATTGTTCTCTTTTGTCCCCACAACTCCACTCCTGTTCCTCTGAGCTCCTTCCTCTTTCCAACTATTCCTTCCCCTGTCTTATTGTCCTCCAGGTCAAAATGTGGATGGGCTCAGTACCATTCGAGTGATGTGGAGGTAATGACAATCACTAGAAGATCATGATTTTACAAGTTGGTTCTTGTCCAGAGAACATTGCTCCAAAGTACCCTTGCCTACCCTATGTGTGATGGCTAAGTTTTGTGTCAACTTGATCTGTTTAAAAATCCACAGACATTCCTCATATGTGGATCTCTGAGGTTGCTTCCAAAAAGGATTAACTAAAGAAGAAATCTATGCCCCAGGGTGAGTCCTTCCCCCAGAGTGGGCGGCCCCTCTCAGAAGGGAGCTTTATCTAAGGAAGTTCTGGGAAGGAAAGTCTCTCCTCCTTCCACCTGGTTGCTGTGCTGCTTGCTGCTTTCCAGTGTAGACTGAAGACTAGCATGGACTAAAGACCAGTGTGGACTAAAAACCAGCGTGGATTAAAGACCGACATAGACTAAAGACCAGCAGATCTCCAGGAAGCCTCCAGGCCTCCAGTGCCTGATTGAGACTGCGGAGGCATCCAACTTCGTGGACTGAACAGCTACCAGGTTCCTTGACTCTCAGGCCTACAAACTGCTATTGTTGGACTACCGTAAGATAATCCAATAAATTCCCTTTTAATACAATTCATTCTATCAGTTCTATTCTTCTAGAAAACTGTGACTAATACACTGTGGCTCTTACATTCTTTCCAACTAGTCTTCTACAAAGTTCTCTGAGCCCTCAAGGGCATGAAAGGTATGTCTCCTTTAGTGTTGGAGCTGTGAACAGCATGCAATTTTCAGTTTTGATGAATTTTGAGTCTCCTTAGTATCGACTGCCATCTCCATAGAGAATCTTCTCTGGCGGGCAATGAGAGCAGCACTCATATTCACTCCATCACTTTCCTCTGCAATGTTTCATGAGCCTGGAGGGTGGGATAGAAATGACTCATCCAGTGCTAAGCTCTTCTTTTCATCACCTTGATGAGTCTTAGCTTTCCCCAGTATTCGCCACCATCTTTAAGAGAAATGTCTGTAACCAAAAGTGAGAAGAGCATTACTTGATGGACATAAACATATACATATATATAGAAAGAAATTTGATGGGATTCATATATCTATTTAGCCAAAGAATAGTGGTACCTTTCTTATAGGACCTACATCCTTTTAAGTCATAGCCTTTTGATTCAGTTATCAGTACCAGGCATGAATTCCCTCCCACTGAGCATGCCTCAAATCTAATCACAGAGCAGTCAGTTACTCCTATAACATAAGTGCCACGAATTGCAACCATGGGTACATCTTGCCTGTCTGGCTGATTTTGTAGCTTGCAGGACCCACAGCCTGATAAGACTGTTGATGACTTTTCTCTCTCAGCAGCCACCACAACACTTGATGTCTTCAGCATTAGGATCTTACCATCATATCGCTTTTCCATTCAAATCTTAAAATGAAATTATTGAGTATGAATATTTTAAGGTTCTTGACTCTATTTGCCAACTGGTGTCCAAAAAATTGTGATGCTTTTCCCACTTGGGAGGCATAGTCCTGGCATTATAGAAACTAACCTGTGGGGTCATTTGTCCAAGAGTGGACTAGCTGCTTCTAGGAGCATAGCCTGAGTGGAGGGAGAACTATCCCTTGGACTTACTAAAGAGTGGGTTAGGGGAAAGGAAAGAAAACTTACCTGTGGAGTCTTTTAAACCAGGGATGAACACAGTGCATCTGCTGTCATCTCTGCTCTGCTGTTCCGTGGCTATGACCACAGGCCCTCACAAGGACTTGGTATTTTTATTTAACTGTTAAAAAATAGTCATAAATGAATAAGTCGAACATTGCATGAGCAAAGGAAAAGGCACTTTTGACTTTGGATAACATTGAAATATTTGTTAAAGGAAGGGATTTAGAAATATGACCAGTTTGACACTGCTGATCCAGAACATATGTATACTCCATTCACAAAAGCAATCACACTAGGCTCTCCTGTGATTGTTTGAATCAGTTGTCTCTCAAAGCCTCATGGGTTTTGAATGTTTGGTCCTCAGCTGAGGGTAAGTTACAAGTCAGAATTTAAAATGCATCTCGCAGCAATATTCTCAGAAAAGCTTTTTGTAAAGTCCATAAAAATATTTCCAAAGTTCTTTCCTATAGTTCATTTCCATATTTCATTCTTACAGTTCATTCCCACAACGCTTATCTCACTACCACTTCACTAGAACTGAGGATTTTGACTTTAACACTTTTGCCATTTTAACAAGTAAAATGACAACTCATTTAATTTGGATGTCTATAATTACTGTCGGTGTGTAATGAGCCAATGGAGAGACACAAAATCCTACAGATGAAGGTCAAAACGTCAGCAGTGGGACTTTCAAGAGCTGATTGGGAGATTGTGGCTTGCATGTGCTATAGTCAAGAACTACCATATTCTGAGTGTCATGATTAGAAAATAGTCACAGTGAGGCTGTACTCTGCCAGGCACCCTGGTCCGTGCATGAGATCGTCCCATACAAGCTCACAGCAGGGAGCAGCAGCACAGAACATCAGCTCTGCAGCAGGTAGAGCGCCAAGAGGAAGCAGAGAGAGGAATTCAGTGAGGTAGGCAGGACCTCATTCCAAATGCCCTGCTCAAATAATTCACCCATCCTCTGGTGGAAGGGGACAGGAGAAGTTAAGGTGGCAAGTGTAATCAGTTCTCATGAGCCTAGAAGAAAGAGGAAAGGCATGTTTGTCTCTCATCATATGCTCATGGAGGTGGATGTTCTGCCTGGGGGGGGGGGGGCAACTGGGCCCATCCTTGTGTGCTTCACCTCCATCCTTCCCCTTGGATGTCATCCTTCACATGTTTTGTTTCCTAGACTATGCCATGGCCACTGCTCTGCCATGGTTAAGGCACAAAGAAGTAGAAGATGACTAACTCTAAAATAGTTCAATATAGAGGTTACTTTATAAGGATGTGGCCATGCTATAGAAAAGCCATGTGGGAATGGAGCTCTGGGGGTCAGGAGAAGCCAGGGAGAAGGGACATTACCTCTTTGTGATAGACACACCCTGAGGTGACACATGTGAGTTCACCCTCTTGTAATTCCCTCTCCTTGAGTGTGGGCAGGGATGTTTCTAATCAATTCAAATATTGCGAAGGAGAGCACTCCCATAGACACGTTACCAAGTAAGACTCTGCAGGCTGAGGACAGAGCATCTCTTGCTGGTCTTGAAGAAGCCAACTGTCCTGTATTAACTGCCTGGGAAGGCTGTTGTAGCTTCCAGCCACAACTGCAGTCTGCAGCAAATGTACAGTGAGAAGCTGGGGCACCTGGTCACATGGCTTTGAGGAGTTGTACTCAGCTGGCAAATGAATGTTCTGGGAGTGGGTGAAGCTGAGAACATAGATGGCTCATCGTGAGATCCTGAGCAGAGGACCCAACTAGGAAGGTCTCACTGTGCAGAATAAACACGAGGCAAAACCCTCTTTATTCCTCTAATTATCTATGTGTGGATATGTAAATGCTTGTATAAAAATAGCACAGCAAATGGATATGAAATGCTAATCATGATTACTTCTGAGGACGGGCCTGGATCTGGGCTAAAGGTCATGACAAAGTTCTGTTTACACTCATGTCTCGGTTGTAATGTTTATGGTGACATTTGTAAATTATTTGTGTAATTAGAATACTAATAAAAAGCATTGAAAGACAATGTATTTGCCCATATATAATGCCATTTTATGCACCCACCAGCCTGGAAGGCATGGTTTCTACTTTGTAGGAAAACACCCAGACCCAGAGAAGGAAGCTGGCTGGCACAGAGCTCATCAGCATTTGAGATCAAGGCTGTTGGGCTCTGGTTTTCCACGTGCGGTGTCCCTTCCCTGGGTCCACTCTTCCAGGGAGGTAAGTACTCAGGGAACCATAAGGCCCTACCCTGGTAGTACTTAGATATACGTGAAGCCTCACAGTACCCCCTCTGCTATGCAAGAGCCAGAGGATGGGGAGAAGTGTTCTGGAATGCTGTTTTCTGAACATGAAATGGTCATTGCATTCATGACCTCACAGCAACTGTATTGCATGCTCAGCATTGGGCCATCACCATTCCTTCATGAACAGTGAAGGAGGGCAAAAAAGGTATCAAGGTGGAAGAGGGGGTTCAGTCGAAGGGGGACAAAAAGGGCACAACAGGTTACAGGAGAGGATGATGATTAAAATATATGGTTACAGGGCTGGAGAGATGGCTTAGTGGTTAAGTGCTTGCCTGTGAAGCCTAAGGACCCCAGTTCGAGGCTCAATTCCTCAGGATCCACATTAGCCAGATGCATGAGGGGGGCACACATCTGGAGTTCATTTGCAGCAGCTGGAGGCCCTGGCACACTCATTCTATCTATCTATCTATCTGTCTGCCTCTTCCCCTCTCTCTGTCTGTCGCTCTCAAATAAATAAATTAATAAAAGTAACAAAAATTTAAAAAACATATGGTTATATACATATATGAAAATTGTCAATAAAAATTTTTTTGTTTTTTAAGTAAAGAGGGCTAGAGGAATGGTTTAGCAGTTAAGGCTCTTGCCTGTGAAGTGAAAAGACCCAGGTTCAACTCTCCAGGACCCGTGTAAGCCAGATGCACAAGGAGGTGCGTGAACGCAGGCGGAGCATGAGCGCAGGGTGGTGCACACGCCCAGAGTTCATTTGCAGTGGCTGAGGCCGTGGTGAGAAAATTCTCTCTCTTGTGCTCTTTCTCTCTCACGAATTAAAAAAAATTAATTTTTTTATATTAAAAAAAGGAGACATGAGATAAATGACCTCTTTCCACCATGTTGGAAGCCACACTAGAAGGCAGCAACCTGCAACCCAGTAAGAGAGGCTTCTTCAGGAGTCAGAGTGTCAGGCACCTTGGTTGATCTTGGACTTCCAAGCCTCCAGGACTGTGGGAACTAAACCACCGAGATTGTGGGGTTAGAGCAACTGGAATGGACTAGGGCACCTCACTCTCTTCAGGAGACCCCAGTCTCTCCACATACAGGTTGTGTCGGATCCATGGAACCTATCGGCAAATGTCACAGCATGGGGGCAAATCCATCCACGGATGCTTCCAGGGAACTTGAAGGTAATGGCAATCAATCTTTTACAACCTGGGGAAACTGAGGCATCTGGAAAAGCTGGCCTGGACACCCTGCTCTGAGTAAACAGAGCCATCTTCTCCCAAGAACCTTATGTGAGGCCAGGCCTAGGGGCAAGTTGCCCTGGGGAGAATGAAGCACAACTCTGGGGGTGGGCTAAGAGCAGTCAAGCCACTGGGCAAGAGCCTGCACCTGCTGAAAGGAATTTAGGTGTGGAACCTCCCTCCCCTATGCTAGTGGGCAGCAAGCCTCAGCCTTCCCAGACCCCAGGCTGCATCTCCACGGGAGCTCTGAGCCCACCTGGGGCCAGGTTGTGGGTGGTTTCTATTGCTGGGCTCTGACCTCAGAGGGCTGCCTGTGGAAGAGACAGGCCTCCATCCTTGGGGGAGACTCAGGAAGCTCAGTCTAAGGATAGTATCACTCTGTGTGGAGCAATATGAGAAGGCTTCAGGGAGAAAACAATGCACAGGCCAGGCCTTCCAGAAGGTGACCATTGAATGAAGGCTTAAAGGAAAAGTATTCAGGGTTCAGGTTCCAACCCTGATTTACAGTTCTAAGTTTATAAAAGAAGCTTAACTTTATCTGGATAATTGCTTTATAAGTTGCACAATGCTAAAACCTATCAAAACAATTAAAAGAACAACACCACGAGGTAATTCAACAAGTTACTTTATAAATTTTAATTTGTATAATAATGCTGGGAATATAGAGTGCTTAGTCTAGCATGTTTGAAGCCCTGGGTTCCAGTCCCAGTACTAAAAAACAAATTATATTGCAAAACATGCCTTGATCACAATCTGTAGCCTACTGTCCCCTTGCCAGTGTTCAGGAGACCACAGTATTCCCCACAAGAGAAATGCACTGTAAAGGCATAGAGCTGCTAAGGACAGACTTTCCCCTTTGAAGGGAAAGTGTGTGGAGGTGAGGCCAGCAGCCTCAGGCTCTCTCCCTGCCTTTGGCAGTCTCTGGCTCAGTCTCTCAGGAGCCCCCTTCCCTCCCTGCTAAGCCGGAAGCTGTTGTATTCTGCGTCATTCATTTCTCTGGGGCTCCTGCAGCCTGTATTGTTGAAAATGTCTGTATTTGGCTTTATTCAGAGCCCCTGTCAAGCACTCGCCCCCTCCTTTTATACTTCATTGTCCTCAGGGGAGTAAAATTTATTGTGAGCATCATTTTACACGAGCCTCCCAGACATGCTGTGATTCTGCAACTCATGAAGCCGCTGGCTTGGCTTCTGCTCGGTGCTAAGGAGCCACACCAGGAGAGAACGCCCCTCTCTCTGACAGCTACCCGTCCTGCTCAACTACTGACAGTATGAACTCGATCCTGTTACCAACCCTCGCTTGGACCTCAGTCTCCCTATCTATGCAACCAGGGGTTGGAGATGGTCTCTAAGTGTATTCCATCCCACCAAGCTCTGCAGTTTTGATTCTCAAGGGTTAGTAGAATCATCCAGACACATGGGTATTGGGCCTCCCAGCTCTGACCATGCTTGCTGCAGGTGCTCACTGAGCTTTCTTACTGTATCTCAGAGCACTACACGGCCCAGCTCTGATGGCTTCTGACATTCTGGCCTGACAGTCAAAGCTCTTTATCACTTGGTTTCACCATCCCATCCTTGTCACAAGGCCCCATCACTGCCACCAGCAAGAAACCCACACTTGAAATTTTTTCACATTTCCTCAACTTTGTACATGCAGTTCCTTCCACCTGGAGCACCAGCCTTCCCTTTTCCCTTTATCTGACTCCTGTTTTGCCTTCAAAACCCAGTTCAAATACCATCTCTTAGAGATGTGCCAGACAAGATCTTGTCCTTTGTACTAGGTCCCCGAGGCCCTGGATACATATCACACCCAGCACACCCCACTGTGTGTCCGGTACCTCGGAACACCAGACTCTTCCAAGGCAGAGACGGCAGTCATAGCCTTGTCTATGTGTCCAATGTCAGTACAGGACAAAGTATGGGGATACCTGTTGGGTGCATAGAGGAGAGCAGCCAGAATTCATCTACACCGAGCAAGTGAATGTTTCTTCACTCCACCCCACAGAGCTGAATGTCAGAGTGGGAAGAACAGCTTTGAAGATGCTCAGTCAGAAAGCTGGTGCTGACACTCTCAGTGTGCCCTTAGCAAGTCACTTATCTGCATGGTTCTTATCTGTAAAATGGGAACAAAACCACCCTGCATTAATTATGCGGTATCCAGCACACAGTAAATACTCAGCAAATGGTAGCTCTAGTGATTGCTCACCGTCCTGCCTGTGCACCCATTTTGCCATCCATGTACATTCCACTGATATAGGCATCCATTCCATCTATGCGTGTGTCTACTCATTTATATATCCATATATTGATCAATCCATTCAAGCAATATTTCTAGAGCATTTTCTTTTCTTTTTGAATTTTTTATTTATTTTTATTTGAGAGATACAGAGGGTGAAAGAGAGAATGGGCACACCAGGGCCTTTACCCACTGCAAATAAACTCCAGATGCATGTGCCACCTTGTGTGTCTGGCTTACATAGGACCTGGAGAATCAAACCTGGGTCCCTAGACTTCGCAGGTAAGTGCCTTAACCACTAAGCCATCTCTCCAGCCATCTAGAGCATTTTCTATGGCAAACAAAAGGCAAAGAACCCTCCCAGTGGTGCTTGGCAGTGTCTTCACACACAAAGGCTCACCTGTGACATCCTGTTACAGTCTGGCCCCTATTTACCTGGCTATAACCCACCTCTTTCCCTATACCAGGTCCCCACCTGGTGATTCACTCTTCCATTCACTTTCCCATAAAGCTGTTATAAGAATTAAATGAGGGCTGGAGAGATGGCTTAGCGGTTAAGCACTTGCCTGTGAAGCCTAAGGACCCCAGTTCAGGCTCAATTCCCCAGGACCCACGTTAGCCAGATGCACAAGGGGGCGCACGCGTCTGGAGTTCGTTTGCAGTGGCCGGAGGCTCTGGCACACCCATTTTCTCTCTCTCTCTCTCTCTCTCTCTCTCTCTCTCTCTCTCTCTCTCATAAAAAAATTTTAAAAATTTAAAAAAGAATTCAATGAATGGACATCAGTGAAGTTCTAGAGTGTTCTTGTTGTGTAATAAGTACTATAGGAGCATTTACTTTCAATATTCTCTCATTGGATGCTCAAGGCAACTGCTATGGAAGTTCACTGCACTCAGTATACAGTCAGGAAACAGGCCGAGGGAGAATGAAGTTGCTTAAGGACAAGTCCAGAAAGGGGCAGGAGAGACTGAAAGCCAAGTGGGATCAGCTGGCAGAGTCATGCCTTCTCTTCTACCTCAGTGAAGGGGCAAGGCCATTCTCTTTCAATACAGACCTCTTACTACTGCCCTGAGGCACCCTCCAGGCCAGTAGCATAGCCAGTAGAGAGGAAGAAGGGAGCTGAAGACAGAGGTGAGACCCTCCGTGGTAGTTTGATTCCAGAGGTAGCATTCTGCCCCATACACACGCACCAGGTACCAGTGAGAAATCCTGTATGGGCATGCACCAGTAGTCGGGCAGATCCATGGTGAAACACCATTTAGAACCACCTCCCCAGCAGCCCCGGCAGTCCAGATACCTGCACCCCAGACATGAATTACAGGGTTTGCAAATGTCCCAGCAGTGCATAGTGAGGTCCTATTTCCACCATTTCCCAAAGGAAGGTACTGCATGTGGCTCAGTGGCGGGGGTGGAAGGGCTTGCTTAAATAGCAAAGGAGGGAGTGGCCCAGACAGAATGAGAACCCAGAATTCTGCACTCCTATCTGGCAGTTTCCCCTTCCTTGAAGCAAATTCTCAGTGCCCCAATTGTCTTGGGACCAGTCTGTGAAAAGAATGGGCAGGATGGACACCCCAGAGCTTCTTCTACTGGCTGTTTCCACCATCTATCCTATAAGGGTAGATGCAGGAGGAGGGCAAGCCACAATCCTTCCCTGGGACCAGAGGACCTCAGCGGGTTTGTGCTGTGGGAACCTCACAAACTCCCACCCAGGATGCAAGCGCAGTGCTGATGACCCCTTTCACCTGCTTTCTATTCCCTCCAAAGGTGACTTGGTGACACTGTTCAGTGAGGCCCCACCTCAAGCTTCAGTTATTTGTGATTTAACGAGGAGCCTTTTAATTATAACATCTGTTGTTTTAATTACCAAAGGAATTATAATGAGGCTCCCTAAGGAAGCTGCGCCAGAGCAGAAGCTGGAAAAGAATTCTCAACATCAGAGGGCCCGCTGGGTCCTTGGCACAGTGACTGCCACCGAGCATGACCCATCATGGAGAGCACTTCATCTTCATTTTAATTAAGCTTCAGGGGTGAGGCAGGCAGCCTCCCACCCAAGCGAGCTGAGCAGCCGAATCTCAGAAGAGGCTCTGCACTAGGAAGCCTTTGGTTTTGTGTCTGGGAAGGATGCAAAAGACTCCCATTTGCTGATGCTGGAGTGGAAGACATCTGCCACGCAACAGTGGGGTGTAAGGAAGAGCCTGGGTCTCCATGTGGCCCAGCTGTGCAGCCTCAGCTAGATCAGCTTCCCTGTGGATTTCAGCTTCCTCCTAGAGAAGGTCAGCATGATGCTGTGTCCTACACTTTGGGGAGTCATTCCTCTGTGATATTAGAGTGTAGGAGATATTCAGTTCAGAACCATCACAGCAGAAGAACTTGGCACGTTGTGATGATCAGCTCCTGGACAGAGGGTCCACACAGTAAGTGGGGATGCTGGCCCTGGTGACAAAGATATCCAGTTCATGATGGTGAAAAGTTCTGTAAATCTGAGATGCCACTGAGGCCCACATGTCCAGTTCTCTACTCTTCCTACATTCAAGGCAGGTCTGTCTCTCTCAATGAATTCAAAAGGGCCTGGAAACTGGCTGTGCTCAATAAAATGCAGCTGAAATGATGATTTATCATTTGGTTTCTTCCTTTCCATCTTGCTCCTCAGCCATGACCATGAGAGTGTGCCTGGGCCTGTCTGCAGAGGACAGGACTTGCATAAAGGAGAATCAAGGCCATTCTAAATGAGTTGGCACTCTACCAGTGTTGAGATCAGGCTGTGCCCTGGTTAAAGTTACTCCACACTATATAAAACATTGGTTTTCAGGCTGTGCCTTGCTCTAAAAGACTCCATTTTACAAGAAGAATTAGACTGTATTTTGAGTGCGAAACTAGAGCCAAGATGACTTTGCAGAGAAGAAAACAAAGTATTGGGGAAAGAACAGATAATCCCTCCTTTCAGTAGCTGAGGAAGTAGAAAGCAGGAGAACTTTTGCCCACTGATTTCCTAGCCAGTGTACTAATATGATACAGGAATTTAGGGTGTCTTTGAGAGCCTTTCTTGGTTTTTGGTTGGGCTGTAATCCAGGAGTTAGGGTGCTGGACTGTCACGGTCACATAAAACTTCCACTGAATCAGTGGCCTCCAGGTTCTTATCTTAAAAATTCAATGAAATGAAATCTACAGACCAGAGGGTAAAGTTCAGAGAGATTTTATTACATAGAATTTAAGAGAAGGAAGCCAAAGCTTCCTGTACAGCAGGAAGGGTTTTCCAAATTGAAAAGTCCACCTAGAGACCCAAGCAATGCCATCTGCCCAGAACCACCCATGAGACAGAGACTGATGAGTAACTTATTCCTAAAAGTAAAAAAAATATATAGGAGTGCCTATGAATTTATCAAAGTAGATTGGGACCATATGAACACATGGGCACATTAAAATGACATCAGAAAAAAGCCAGAGAACTCATGGAACACACCAGATGGAAGGAAAGGGTGTAACACTGTTGGGATCTGGCTGTTCCCTGCTCAAAGTAACTCCATGCATGGCCCTTCCAAATTCATTGTGCAAAACAGGGACTTTTCAGACTGTGCCTTTGAGTTTCTGAGTAACTCCCTCTTACAGGCAGTTTTGGACTCCATTTTAAGGGTGGAGGATAACTTTGTTCTCAGGTGGACATGTGTATATATGACAATCAGACACTGAGGCATAGAAGCTAGATAGCTTTCTCTGCTAAGCAGATAGATAGTAATAAAAGAGCTCCTATGTAAATGGTTATTTTCTTTCACTAATGTGTACCAGTATGGCAGAAAGGACAGTTCACTTCCACGTTCTGTTCCCCGAGAACAAAAGATGGGTGGGTGGATTCTCCCACAGGTGGGCTCACTTGGTGGACTTGCCTGGACATGCCTGGGACCTGAACAGTACAAAATGCATCGTGGACCAATCAATGCCTCATTTGTGTTTGTCTACCTCTTACCTTCCACTTTAAACTTCGCTGTTTTATCTTCAAAATTCCTGTCTTCTAATTCTTTAATCTGCAGAGAAAATGAACCCAAACATAGATGGCACCGGTGCCATCTGTCTAGTGCCACCCATGCAGCACTGGCTGGTGAATGGCTTGTTCTTGGGGGCAGAAAGGGTTCACCGCTATAAATTTATCAGGGTAATTTGGGACTGTAAGGAAGTATAGGAATATTGAAGTCATATAAGGAAAATCAGGCCCAACAACTGATTGGACACAGCAGACTAAGGAAAGGGTGTGACTTCCTCACCTGCTCTCCATAACGATGCGACGCCTAGCACTATGGCGAAGGCCTCTCCAGCCTGTCATCTGACTACCTAGTTGGTATGTCAAAGTCAAAGATTTCCCCAGTCTTCAGGGGCTGCAGAGTTCTGCTCCATCCCTGCTGCTCACATTCAACTGCTGTAGCTGCCACCCATCCATCTGTCCATCCATTAGTCTGAACCCAATCCTGCTTCACATGGCTTCTGTAGCTGGACTCAGCTTGGCAGCTCTAGTCAATCTTAGCTCTGGCCTCTTTGAAAATCTTTCCCTCTGGAACCCTGTGGTGGTTTGATTCAGGTGTCCCCCACAAACTTAGGTGTTCTGATTGCTAGGTTCCCAGCTGATAAGAGATTTGGGAATTAACACCTCCAGGAGGCAGTGTATTGTTGGGAGCAGGCTTATAGGTGTTATAGCCAGATCCCCCTTGCTAGTGTTTGGCACACTCTCCTGTTGTTATGGTCCAACTTATGTTGGCCAGGGGGTGATGTCCACTCCCTGCTCATGCCATTGTTTCCCCCTGCCATCGTGGAGCTTCCCCTTGAACCAAAATAAATCTCTTTTAACCACAAGCTGCTCTTGGTCAGGTGGTTTCTACCAGCAATGTGAACCTGACTGCAACAAACCCCTTGTAGTCATTCTGGGATGTGTGTGTGTGCATGTTTTGTTTTTGTTTTTACTTAAGTAGAAGTTTTGTAAGGACACATCATGTGCTGGAACCATCACTTCCTTCCTCCCTGTCCCCACTCCACTGAGGGCCCTCCTTAGTGGGAGTGCTGGTATTCACTATGGTGCTGTGGGGCATGAGTTGAGAGAGCAGCAGTCTGTCATTGTGGGAGCAGGCAATGTCTCTGGATATTCCCTCTCACCCTGTGGCTCTTACGTTCTTTCTGTCCCCCTCTTTTGAAAAATTCCTTGAGGCTTGCTGGGTGTGCTTTAAGTCCATGTTAATGGTGAGCTCTCAGCATCTTCTGGGTTTCTGCTTTAGTACGTTTTGAGTATCCTCAGTGTCTGTCTCCATCACCCTGGCCCAGGTTGCCAGGCTCACCATGGAAGCAGCACCTTTGCTCATCTCGCCAGTTCCTTTGTGTTTTTTTCTGGACTCTTGTTGCTGTGTGAGGGGTGGTTCATCTCCTGCCAGGGAGCCAGCTGTCCTTGTCTTGTTGATAAATTTTGGTTGTCCTTGGTTCTCACTACTTTAATGGTGTGTGGTGCAGCCCTGCTCCCAGACTATCTTGCACTGATCTTGCCCTCCTCCATAATGTGTTTTTTACTGGGTAAGGGGTGATGATTTTCCAAACTTTACTTTAAAAGTTACATAATCCTCTCCCCACATGCCTCTCCAGTGAGTCTCCTCTTCTTTCCATCTATTTCCTCTATTTTGATGTCTTTTTTTTAATTGCCTTCCTCCATTATCTATATCAACATATTGGTGGTCCTTCCCTTTCCATCTGCGAGCTTCAGGGTTCTGAACCTCACTTTGCAGCTTAGCTCTGCAGACTGCAGCATTGCCTCCAGGAGACCTCTACTGGGTTTGCTGTCTAATTCCTGCAGTTACTCTTTGTGTCCCCCTCAGCTTTCTGTAGTGTCTCCAGTCAAGCTCTTTGGTATTCCTTGAATTCCACTGCAGCCTCCTCTTTAGCCCTTTGTAGCCACTCTGTAACCTACACCTATACATTTATATATGTATTTATTGTGTGATGTGTAATGTTTGATCTGAGAGTCAATAATGGAGAAAGAGTGTTTGCTTCGGCCAGCTATCAAGGGAAATAGGGACTACTTGGTAAACTGCAGCCAATGAAACTGATGTAGCTTGTGAATTTATTGTGATTCAATAAATCCTGACACTGTGGAAGGAAGGAAGGACATAAAAATGTCAGTCTCTGCTTATGACATAGCACACTCATGACAACCAGCTTCTAGACACAAAAGTGAGGCTAGTCAAGGTCAGCAGAGTCATGTCAATGACTGCCAGTGACACATGAGCAACAGACATAATGGTTGTAGGCTCCTGAGGATTAGTGGGAATTCTGTGTGTCTTAAATGGCAATATATCATAGATACAGTGGTTCAGTAGGTTCTGAAGGAAATTAGAAATAGATAGGAAACAGACTGATGACAAAATACCTTCCTCCCCACCCCCATGAGACTTGTCAAAAAGATGGTTTTTTAAACTTGTGAATAAAACCTGGTTTTCCAACAAAATTGCATGTGTCCACCTATGACAGCCCAGATGAGATAATCATAGAGAAAAGACCGAGAAAACAACTTGTAGTTACAATCAGGATGGTCAAAAAACAGATCATTTCCCAGAGACACCAACCTCCTCATACTCAACCATTTAACCTCACTTCCTACCAGGTGAGATATTTTGCCCTTGGGGAGGTGGGATGGAGACAAAGTATGGCAAAATCTTATATACCCACCCTTTTACCAAAAGTTACCATTTCATTTTGTAAATGAGTGTTGGCTTCAGAAATATAGGAAAGGAGTTCCTCCTGGAAAGATCATGATAGAGATGGTGGATGGTAGAAATGGTGTGGCAACAGGAAGGATGGCAATGAGGAGGAGGATGGTGATGAGAGAAGTGGTGGTTGGGGAGATGGTGGTAATGATGGAGTAAAGGAGATGGTGCTGACAGGAATGCCCACACTTGGGGGAAGCAATGATGTTTTCCACTAGAGATGCCATCAAGACATCCCCCCAGTGGGCAGCCCTGAATTAAAGCCATCCATTCCCAGAAGAAAGCAGGTTTGTTGTTTTTTTACTGAACAAGGAACTTTTCTTTCATGACCTCCTAAAAGTTTCCCAAAAGCACAAGGGTCTCTTGTATCTCTGTCTTGTAAGATTCTGTCCCTTCTGCCTGAATGTTCTCCTCTGTCTCACCCATCAGGAAAACTGTGACTCATTCTTCTAGACACAATTTAAATGTTGCTTTGTCGGTGAAGAATCCCTGATTCTACTTCCTGACCATAGATTCTCCACCTCCAGAGTTCCTGTTGTCCTACCCACACCTAACACCCAGAGCACATATCATATTTTCCTGGCCTCCTGGGACTGGTGGTCTACCTTCTCACTAGATCTTCACAGGCTAAAAATATCTTATCCATCAGTGAATTTTTCATGCTCAGCATTGAGCCTGGATCTCAGTATGTGTCCATGGATGTTAGGAAAGTCCATTCACTCTGCTATTAGCAAACAGGAATAAAGACATTGACAAAGGTAGGGGTAAGGTCAAGGGAGCTGTAGGTATCCTGTGAAGCCACTAGATTCTGAGATGGAGACAAATGGTGCAGGTCACTTGGTATATCAAACCAACCACTTCTATTTTTCTACAAATTGGCTTTTTCTTCATTAGAAAAGTTATTTTAACGAACATAAATTGGCAGCCCTCACTAGACAGGGTATTGACTTTCTGTAAGCACATTTTATTAAGTCTCATCAGGGCTGGAGGTCTCTGTATCCTCTGAGGGGGCTGTGTGTGCAGGCAGCAGAGTGATAGAGAAATTATACACATCAGCTGTGTCCTCTGAAGCTTTCTAAGCAACCAAGGCCAGCCAATTCCTCCATGTGAGTGGCTAAAGGATACCCGATATGCTTCATCCTCCCCAGTTATCCAAGCAGGGAAAGATCTTTCCTAATTAGCCACATCACACAAGTATTCTTCCACTGCACTCTGCTTAGAGAATAGTTGTATGCTAATGAACACCATCATAGACTGAATTGGCTTTTTTGGTGGTATAGAGCTACTGTTCAGTTTTTAGTGGCTTCCAACATTTAAATACACACACACAGAGAGAGAGAGAGAGACAGAGAGAGACAGAGACAGAGAGAGGAAGGGAGGGAGAGAGAGCGAGCTTTTGTGCCATACAGTATAAGAAATTGAACAGGGATGAAAATCCCTGCATGGAATGAAAAATCTCAAAGAAAGCAAGGTTTTAGGTAGCATTTAGACCTATGACATACTGGGAGACCAGAGCAGTCCAAAGTTTCATCTTCCCTAAGGATTTTCTGTCCTCCCTCATTTGGTCTCATATACCTTCCATTCACTAGGATACACCCTATTTTATATAGCACAACCCAACCCAAAAGCCCTCATTGAATATCCCCTTTGGAATATCTGTACTGAGGACTACTTCTTGGGTATGAGACTTCTCTATCTGACATGGACCTGCCTCTCCTATCCACAAACATCCTATCCTGCTACAGCATCCAGCTTTATGCAGATTCTGGGAATCCAAACTCAGGTACTCATACTAGTTTGCCAAGCACTTTATCCACAGAGCTATCTCCCCAGCCCATGTCTTTCTCTACTTCTAAAACTAATTGTTACCATTATTGCCACCACTTGTCTTTATGGAGTGCTGACTCTCTATCAGGCCCTGGGCAAGGAGTCTTACATGTAATGTCTTCTTTCACCTTCATAATTTCATAGAGAAGGTATGAGGGTTATCCTCATCTTGAAGAAGAAGACATTTAGTTTCATATAGGTGAATGAAGATTCTTAAATGTATGCAGTCATTCCAATGGCCAAGGCACTCACACTGACCTCTTAGCCATACGAGATGGTTGTCTCCCACATAGCAATGGCTTTGACTGATGACCTCTTGCTTTGAACCCTGCACATCATTTCTCTCTGGATTCTGGCCTTGCCTTTTCTGACCAAACTGCCCCAGCATTATGGATTGCATGGGAACGAATGCCACCTGGTTGAATTTCTTTTCTGAAATTAATTAAAAATTAATTATCTCAACATAATGCAGTTTGTTGTTCCAAGTTTCAATTCAACGCTTCTTGTCACCACATTGCTATGGAGTGCCTGTGCCATGCAAGCCCTGTGCTATGAGCTGTGGACGCCCAAGTAGAACACAAGAAGGTCTTTCCAGAATGCCAGGTAGATTGGCACATGACATTCAGAAGGTAAGACATCTCTAGACCTCATCTGCCAGGGGACCTCCTTCTTCTGCATACTGTTCACTTGCATCTTATTTCTCCTGTTCTGGATCATTCCTACTGAGATTGGGTAAAATACTGCCTTCCAAGAAGTTCACTTTTAGTTTGGTTGACATGTTTGTGTGTTATGTGATACATACTTTTGTGGATGTTCTCTTATTTGTTTTATGATTTGTTCTCTGGTTAACCCCAGCCTTGGTCTGTGTTGCAGAAAAGAATCACTAAGACACCAAATCCCATAGTTCTCTCTCCTCCTCCTGAGAGTCCAGTCCTGGGCAATGCTCTGGTTCTTTGAATGTTACCTTAAGTCACCTAACATAAGTCTCAGTCCTCAAGTCCTTGATGATACCTTCTCCCTGGGCTTCTTCATGCTGGCTCCTTGCAATGGGCATGCTTCTATTTTGGCACAAGCAAATTAAACTTAGTTTTGTTAAGCTATAGGGTTCTTCTGGTGGTTTCTGCCTGGCGGCATGAATCTGGGGAATGTGAGTGTGACCTTACCTTGACTGTTTTCTGGGAACCAAAGATGTGGTTAAATTAAGTATAACACACACAATAAGTCCTTCCTGTGCCTGGCAAAGGCAGAGGTACCGAAGCCTCCACTTCTGACTGCCTCTCCCTCAAGCATAGATTCAGGCCTATGTGTCAGACACTCCAGGAAGCTCCCTGAAAGTTGCTATTCCTTTTATAAACCCTATAATTTTCTTTCATTCTAATGGGAGGAGAATTCCAGGAAACCATAGACCCAAGTATTCCCTTCATCTAAGGAGAGGAAGGATGGAACCAAGAGCTAGAACCACATTCAGAGGAACTGGCCAGAGCCTGGACTTACATGCTCAGGTCATGGAGTGTGGGGACAACAAGGTTCTCTGACAAGGTGCTTCCTCTGAACATGTAGGAAAGAGGCTCATGAAGACCAAGGGCAGGCCTCAAACACACATGGATGTAGGACCAGATGATCACTGGCCCTACATTTCAAATGGACTCCTCTGGGGGCAAGTCCAATGCCCTATATTTTATTTTACACCTTCTAGTGCATTATGACTTGGTGAGTCATAATGACCAGCTCCTTGGATCCTGAGGCCATGAGAGCTAAGCTGCTAGCCACGGGGATCAGCCTTAATATGGCTCTCCTACAGCCACACAAGAAATTGAGTGACAGCACAAAACACTGGCCTGATTTGTGCCAAAAAGCAAGACTGGGATGAAGATGCACTTCAATGGTGCTGTATAAACATACAGAGAGAGAGAGAGAGAGAGCGAGATCCATATACAAACAGGTATTCACTCTATATCCCTCAAGTTCATTTCTTTTCTTTTACTCAAGTTCATTTCTGTTGAAATTGGAAAATGCCAACCAGTACTCTTCTGTAAGTCATTCATCTTAGCATTTCTAAATCTGTGTCTTGAACTAGACAAATTCTTCTAAGAGCATATTTGTTTACCTAGTGCCCTGCCCCCAGATCAACACTTGTTCCCTTAGAAACCCTATCGATGTTTGCTAATACATTCTAGGTGATTATATTGCTAAAAAATTAAATTCTGCATTTCATTTGCCCCAGTGGAACTTACTATTAGCATTAAGTAGTGATTGTGAGGAAAATAATTGATGCATCCCTACCTTCCCCCTCCTTCTCAGAAATAATGAACAGAAGATGAGTAAGCATCTGGGAGAGCATATTCTTTTATCAAAATTACAACTATGATTGGTTCTTACAGATCATGGCAGAAGAAGGCTTTTCTAAAACTTACCTACTAATATAATGTCAAGTTCATACCTGCCCAATTACCTGTATTTAGACTCGTCTTATTTGTCTGTTATGTCCTTTGCCTGGGAAGACGTGAACAGGCATCTATTAACCCAGATAGGACATTGATAATAAGCCGAAGAAATGACTCTCCCCAGACCTAGTGTGATGAGCTAAGTAGTTTACTGGGATTACTTGCAGGAGTGTGGGTGACTCAAAGGCAGCTGCATCACCAAGTGGTCATCCCAGTCAGCATGGTGATGACTGATGAAAGCCAGATCCTTGGAGCTCCCTACTCAGCTTGTAGGCAGCTCTGCACCAGAAGTTTACTCTTTGTATAATTTTGGGAAGGGGGCCTTGTGAATCTTGTTACTTTCCTGAGCCTCTTAAGTTTCATGAGCTTTCTGAGCCTTGTGGGTTTCCTTTGCTTCCTGTGTCTTAACAACCTTCTTCTAGGAAGGAACGCTTCAATTCAAAGGAAATAACTACCCAGCCATCTCAAATAATTGATTTCCAAGTGGAATCATTAACTATGAGACCATTCCCTTTATTACCACCTTACTTACTCATGGGCCAACTGTGTGATGATCTTTTACCATTTTCACTCCCTATAGAGTTAATTGGAGCAAGGGGCAGCTACCCAAGATACACTAATCAATTCTCTCTCCTAGGAAACTATAATTGCAATTGAGTGATGCTGTTGTCTGCCTTGATTGCTCATAGGCACTATGTAAATAAGATAAGAGAAAGGAGGCCATTTTCTTAACAGCTACTATGTAAAGACATAAAGAAGTTAATCTGTTAGAGAAAGAGTGGGGGAAAGGATGCAGGGAGGAGGCAGAAGAAGGAATACCAAGATCCCAGAAATGGGGCTGGAGAGATGGCTTAGTGGTTAAGGAGTTTTCCTGCAAAGGAATCAGGTTCAATTCCCCCACACCCACTTAAGCCAGATGCACAAGGTGGCTCATGTGTCTGGAGCTCATTTTCAGTGGCTGGATGCCCTGGCCTCACCCATTCTCTCTTTCCCTCTCTCTCTCCCTCTCCCCCCTCTCTCACTCTCCTTCACCCTCTCTTTGCCTCTTTCTTTCTCTCAAATAAATAAGTAAAAATAAATTTTCTTATAGATCCCAGAAACAGTGAGGAGGAAAAGCAAGAAAAGCCTATTCTTCTTGGTTTGGGAGGTGTGAATTCCAATTTCTTCTTCAATGGAAGACTTTGTCCTTGTGCAGTGTCTTGATTTAAGTGTAAAGTATCCTCAGCAGGCTCAGATGTTTGAATACTTGGTCATCAGCTAATGGTGCTATTTGGAAAGTTTGTGGAACCTTTATGTGGTGGAGCCATCCTACAGGAAGTGGGTCACTGGGAGCAGGCTTTGTGGTTTTATAGCCTCACCTCACTTCCTGTTTATCCTCTGCTTTCTGACTCTGGCTGCAATGTGACCAGCTGCCTTGCTTTTCCCACCCAAATGCAGTGTTTCCTCTAGAATTTTGTAATCCAAGACAAATCCTTTCCTCATTATATTGTTTCCTGTCAGGTATTTGGTCACAACAATAAGTAAAGTGACTAGTATAGAAAATGGGTGCCAAGACCTGGAGCCATTATTGGGATAAACCTGGCCATATGGTTCATAGGCCTTTGGAACTGGATTATGGGTAGAATGTGAAAGAATTTGGGACTTTTGTCTAGAGAAGCCCTGCAATGCTGCAAGCAGAGTTTATAGAGACATGTTGGTAGAAGCATGGAAGACCAGAAAACTGAAAGGAACGCGCACTGTGGAGGCCAGGCTTATGAGGCTTCAGAGGAGAGCACGGGCACGCTGGGAGCGGAGCTAGAAGCAGTTTGTGTGATATTCTAGCGAGGAGTCTAGCTGCCTTCTCTCTGTCCTGAGAACGTGTGTGAGGTTGAATTTAAATTTAGTGCTCATGAATTAATTTGTTTTGTGGAGAAAGTTACAAGACAGAACAGCATTTTGGCTGTGGAGAGGCTACTGTTGATGGTTGTCACTCAGATCAGTAGGGACAGAGAACAACAAACAGAAAAAAAACTAAGGAAAATGTGTCATTTGGTAAGGAAAGACGCAAGTTTGAAATTTCACTCAGTGAGCATGCTGTAGTTGTTAGAGATTGACACCACTTAAGAGACTTCTACTATCCTTCTATGGGACACTATGGAAGGTGACCTCTGGGCATGACTACACCCATGGAAAGCTCTAACTTATGAGAATGCACATTCTTCTGAAAGGAGAAGGGCCAGAGGGAGAATGCTAAAGGAATTCCCTGCTCCTGTAAAGCAGTAGCCTAGGAAAGTGTTTCCTTAGAGTCAGCGTAGAGGATGCTGCTACTGAGGTCTAAGATATGGTCAACTCCCTCCCAACCTGGCAGCAGAACATGGCCACATCATCCACACAGTCCTGATTTCACAGGCATGGAAAATGCAAGCCCGACAGGATCATGAAGTCTCACTCCAGATTTCAGAGAGCCATTGAAGCTGGGCAATGGAAAACAAGGTTGAATTACCTGCAAGCAGACCCTAAATGGCCATTGCAGTGAACATGACCATAAGATGCTGGCCATGCCAAGATCGTGGGACATCAACCAAGAAAAGCTACAGAGGGCAGCCATCTCGAGAGAGGGGCTATGCATGCCGCAGCCAGCAGAGCTGGAGCAGAGAGGCAGTTTCATCAGGAGTCCCAGATGCCAGATATGGAGCCAACAGAACTTGGTGTTTGCCTCACTGGCTTTTGGTCTTCCTTTGGTCCAATCTTTGCTTTCTATGCCTTGTTTTCTCCCTTTTGGAATGGGCATGTATGCTTTCTACCATTGTATATTGAAATGTATAGTTTGTTACTTTGGTTTTTCAGGAGGTCAGAGATAAGAGATTGCCTTGAGTCTCAAAAAAGACTTCTGACTTTTGCACAGTGTTGGTACTGTTAAAGACGGTAGGGACTTTTGAAAAATTGGACTAAAAACATTGTGGGATGGCTCAGGGGTACAATGTGGTTTACATATAAGTCTCACGTGTTACAACACTTAATCCTCAGCTGGAGGCACTGTTTAGGAAGGCTGCCCAACTTGTAGGAGGTAGAGCCTCACTGGAGGAAGAGAGTTAGGGGTTCTATAATGGGCCTCATTTTCTCTACTTCCGGACTGGCTGCAATGTGACCCCACTAGCTGGCTTCTTTCTCCTACTGCCATTCCTTCCCTGACACAGTGGAATATATTACATCAGAACTGTAAAATCAGAATAAACTCCTCTGTCCCTTGGTCTTGTACAGTATTTAATCATAGTAATCAGTAAACTAATAAAAGCCACCCATGAATTCATATACTAAATCTTCCCTTACTTTTGTAAGCCACTAGCAAAAATTTATTGTAGGTCAAGGCTCAGCCTCCTTCTTAAACAATCTTATTTCTGTGTTCTCCTTGGCCTCCCTGTCCCAAGTCCAACCTTTCACCCAGGCTTCCTGGCAAACTTCACCATGCCCAAGCCTCCTGTGCGGAGAAAAGAGGCAACCTGGCAGGCCCATGAAGTCTTCCTTAAGAAAGTCTACTTGCGAGCAGGGCGTGGTGGAGCTCGTCTTTAATCCCAGCACTTGGGAGGCAGAGGTAGGTGGATTGCCGTGAGTTCAAGGCCACCCTGAGACTACATAGTGAATTCCAGGTTATCCTCAGCTAGAGTGAGACTGTACCTCGGAAAACTAAAAGAAAAAAAACAAAGAAAGAAAGTCTGTTTGCAAGCTCATCCTTGGCTGGTTGTTGGGCACTGGGGTGACAGAACTGTCCACATCCTGATTGCCTGATTTCCTTCTGGAAGTCTGGAACTTGGGTGTTAGGCCAAGAGTATGTGGTCAGTCTCAGGGCATAAAGTCCCTGGGCACTGAGTTCCTAGTGAGCGACCCTGTTGGCAGCATTTCACATGTGTTGTTCTGACTTGCAGCAGGTAGGCGATCTGCAGACACTCATGCCGGCCCCGTCTTCTCCTCACTGCCCGCCACACGCCTGTTCCCTTCGCTGCTCTTTGTATCTTTCCTCTGTGACAAATCTTAGCCTTTGTCACTGAATGCACCTGTCCAGAAGACCCCTTCTACCAGAAATCAGATGTTTCTGTCACGTGCTGTGTTCCCACCTGGTTTGTCCCTCTAACACAGATCCTGAAGACGTAGAAATTTCTGCTATGCTTTGGTCCCAATAAAATGGTAAGTCCCAGAATTAGGGATCTGGCCACTTGTCCCTTTTGTCATCCACAGGGACCATAACAGAGTACTACCACACAGTAGGTATTCCATAAAGCTATGTTGAGCAGTATACTCTCTACACAGGCATCTCTTTCCTTGGAAAACCAGCACTCTAGGTCCTGATATATGAACCTTGCATTCCTAGGATGATTTTTTAAAATTGCCCAGCCCCCCTCACAGGGTCTAGATTCAACTTCAGAATCAGTATATATTATAGAGAACTGGATGTGGGGACGATGTGTGAGATACCCTTATCCCCATGAGACTCTCAGAGAAATTAAGACCTAAGAAATCTTGCACAGCTGGGTAGTAGCAGCTGGGACTCAACCCCAAAGCCCACCTATGAATTCTGTGTCACTGCTGTGTGAACGGGGGCTGTGACTGGGCTGTGAGCTTGGGCTGTAAAGCTGAGCTGGGAGCTCAGGCTGGGAGCTCGGGCTGAGAGCTCTGGCATGGGCCTAGGTCTGTATTACTCTCATAACCTCCCCAAAGGCCTGTCCCCCACCACACTTCCAAAGCCCAGAAAAACACAATCTGGTAAGATAATACATTGATCCCCAAGACCTCTCCTATTTGCACCTTCTGGCACAAGCCCAACCAGAGAACTCCAAAGGCTCCCCAGTAATGTCTCAATGCCCTCCAGTTTTGGGGAATTGACACATGTGGAGTCCACTCTCATGGAGGCAGCTTTAGCCTCTGCCATGCAGCTGGGAAGCCAGATGCAGGGTCCCACCACCCCAGAACTCTCCAGGTTGCCTGTGGCTGAATCCTTTTGACATTCTCAATGGTAAAAATAAATTTGATTTGCAGAAGCCATGGAGGAACCGAGGCAATGTGATTTCCAAAATGCACTGTGTTATTGGATATGATAAAAAGACTAAATGAGTCAGTAAATGTAGCAGTTTAGTAACTTACAAAAAAAATCAATAGCCATGCTATCTGCTAGGGAGGAGGAGGCTGTGTGGATGGTGAGGAGGAGGGAGATTCACAGGCGAACTCAGGATATACCTCACTTCCTCACCAACACATACACACATGGATTCACTCCTCACACTCCTGTGTCACAGAAATGTACAGGTATGCCCACCCAGCCTCTCCATTGATTACCAGAATAATAGCCACTGGTATCTGGGCACTGAATTGTGCCAGGCACTGTCAAAAGGAGTCGGAATATTTGTACCTCACTTACTGCCTACTATAATGAAGTAAGATTACCATTCCCACCTTATAGATGAAAGCCTGAGGCTCAGAGAGCTTAAATAACTTGTGCAAAGCCATCCCAAGGTACGGTTTAGAGAAGCCAGCTTAGAAGCTAGATGCATCCACCTCAGGAGACTTGTTTGTTTTTATTTTTGATGTTTGAGCATGTTTCACTAACTTTTTATAGTTTAATTAAGCTATGGTTGTCATATGCTAAGCTTCCCATATGCACTTTGATGAGCTTTGAAGTATGTATGGCCACATAATCATCTCCATACCTGAGACCACAAGCTCATCCTATACCCCAACTTTCCTTGGGCCTCATAGTTGGTCCTCTCTACCTCTGCGCCCACACTCAAATATCTGTTCTTTTGTTCTCTGTCACTCTAAACTGGATACATTGTCTAGAATTTCATACAAATGGGGATCATACACATTCTCTCCTGTGCTCACAGAAACAATGCTCATGAAAACACTACAGGTCTTCCCAACCAAGATAACCATGACCCATGTGGAAGTGTTCACATTTATGTGAATGATGTCCCACACACAACACAGGCCCCAGAGTACATCTTCATACCCACTCCCTTGTCCCTCAGGACACCACATGTTCCCTAACCCACACAACACCCCTCAGTCCACCATGCTCCTTGGGACTATATTGCCTCTGCAAGGTGTCTAACAGTTAGCCAGCAAAGCCATGTGAGTGCTTTCCACTCAGAGCTTATGTGGCAGCTAAGGTACAGACCCATGGCCTTTTCACATACATCCAAAGGTTTCATTCTCTTTGCCTTGCTAATCCCACAAATGTGTACAAAGTGCTCAGTGCCCTGGGCACATACTCAACCCAAACCATTGGCCCTGCCTCTGAGGAACTTAATCTCTTCCAAGCCATATGGCCAGTCCTGAGCAGTAGGGGCTGGTCAAAGGAGGAAACGCCTTAGGTACTGTTTGTTGTATGAAATATTGAGTCACATGCTCAGAGCTGGGAAAGGAAGAGAGAAAACCTAAGAGTAGGAGAGGAAGAGAGGGCCACAGAGCAAGCTCAGAGAGGCCAGGTGGGAGTCTTCCATCAGGGACATTGAGCAGTGGTCCCAAGATGTGGGTAGGAGCAGATGAATGAGAAGCTCTGAGCAAGCACCTTGTTAGGAGAGCGGCCAGGGCTGGCTGGCCTAAGCCCATGGCTGACCATGAGCCGTGATGGGACAGGAGAGGGCATTTGTGCCACCTGAGACCACATCGCACAACAGGGACTGCAACTTAAAATTTGTGAGGTCCAGCTTAGCCCATAGTTGTCAATCAGATGCACACTGGGATGACTCTTGGCGTGCAAAGAAATTATAAGCCCTGAATTTCACTGCCAGAGAATCCTATTTAATTATTCGGTGGTATGAATGACCTAGGCATATGGAGTTTTGAAAACTCCTCAGGCAATTGGCTTAAAAACAGCCTAGTGTAAGAGCCACTGTAATTTATCATTTTCCTCCAGACTCAAGATAGTTTCCATCCACAGTATCTAAAGTGTAGTAAGCTTTCATTGCTGTAATAAAACATTTGATAAATCAACTTAAAGAGAGGAAAGGGGCTGGAGAGAGGGCTCAGCAGTCAAGGTGCTTTCCTGCAAAGCCTAACAACCTGAGTTCGATTCCCTGGTACCCATGTAAAGCCAGATGCACAAAGTGGCACATGCGTCTGGAGTTTGTTTGCAGCAACTGGGGGCCCTGGCGCACCCATCCTCTCTGTGTGTCTCTCTTCTCTCCAACTCTTTGTCTCTGCTTGCAAGTAAATAAAGAAAAATTTAAAAAGTACTGAACCTTAAAAAAAGAGAGGGAGAGAGAGAGGAAAGGTTTACAGGTCTCAGCACAGAGTCAGCTGGCTGCATTGGTCTTGGGCCTGTGATGAGGTGGCACATTGTGACAGTGGGTGTATAGTAGAACAAAGATGCTCACTTCACACTGGCTGGGAAGAAACAACAGAGGAAGGTACAGGTCTCAATAGCCTCCTCCAGGACATGGGATCAGTCGCCTAACTTCTTTCCAGTAGGCCCTGTGAACTAAAGATGCCTCCACCTCCCAATAATACAATGGACTGGGGACAAACCCTTCCACACATGGGCCTTCAGGGGACATTCCAGATCTAAACTGTGGTATCCAGGAAAAAGAAAGACCCCTCCCCCAGGGATGGGGGCTCTGACAGTGCTGCAGGGGTTTGGGGAAGACCTCTGACCCACCTTCCTCCGAACACTCTGACAGGGATTTAACAGGATGACCCATGTTGATTAGGTGTCAATGGATTGTTAGAAGAAGACCTAGGATTTCATCAGCAATAAATCATGTTGTCACATAATTAACTTGAAATTGGTGCAAGCAGTGGAGTAGGTAAATGCTCAGAGATAATGGCTTTCTTACCAATATCAGGTTCTTAAAGCCTTTCAGGTTTACTAGTAACTCAATCTCTCAAGATAATTAGGGATCCATTAGGCACATTAAATATTATTTACATGGGCCATTGTTTTCTGAATCTGTATAAGACTGCCCTCATATTCCTGCTGCTCCTTTAGTGGTAATGGCTATTGCTTATTTGGGGCAATACATCTAATACAGTGACAGTTAGTAGATGGAAGGAAGTCCCATGAACTGCTACTGAAAGTGGAGAATGCTGAGTTTGCTTCAGCTCCACAGGCCAGCACTGGAAGCACAATTCTAGTCCAATATATCATCTCAGCTAAGCTAGGCTATTGATGAACTGCTGCAAAAATTCCTTTCCCTTGCATTACATCTTATTTTTAATTAATTGAATTACTTTATAATTACCTCGATGCCAGCTCTTATGAACCAGACTATTTTAATCACTTTACACCTCAACTCCCCTGTAGGTGGTTCTGATGTGTGGAAATCATGATGGAGCAAGAGGCACTCATGAATCCCACATGGAGAAAGGAATCATTGATTTTAGCCATTAGGGTTTGATGGGCATGAGTCTGAATCATTTTAATGTGATTTTGTGAAGGGAGAAGAGGTAGGGCCTGTGCAGGCTTAGAAAAGGCTTTATCACAGGAGTAAAAGGTTCAGCCTGGAGAGTGGACTTGATTCATGAGATGGAATTGTTCCACCAAAAACAAATCAATTAAGTATACTTTGAAAACTGGTAAAAATATGAAGTTGGAAGGCATGCAAGGCAGGCCTGGGGGTGGGGTCATTTGATGGGGTTGGTAATGGTTCCTGGTGGTAAGTTGGAGGATGCCAGGGGTCCTTCCCATATGGGGTTCCACATTTTTTTGAGGCAGCTGAGATGGTGTGGAGAGAAGAGTCCTGCTTCCTGCTACTGGACACTGAGTTAATGCGCAGAGCCAGGGAGTGAGGACCCTGCTATTGGAAAAGTCACAACAGCTGGGCGTGGTGTCGCATGCCTTTAATCCTAGCACTTGGGAGGCAGAGGTAGGAGAATTGCCATGAGTTCGAGGCCACCCTGAGACTACATAGTTAATTCCAGGACAGTCTGAGCTAGAGTGAAACTCTACCTGGGAAAAAAAAAAAAAGAAGAAGGAAAGAAAGAAAGAAAGAAAGAAAGAAAGAAAGAAAGAAAGAAAGAAAGAAAGGAGGAAAGAAAAAGTCACAATACCTTTATATTTTCTTCCAAGAGTCATATGTTCATCATTAGGACATACATGCAATCTTCCTACTTTAGAAGAATCACTGTGATTTGCTTTCTGGTAACACTTACACTCACTGGTTGTTCTCAGACAAAACTGTGAAATCCACATTACCTGCATAGCAGTCTTTTCAACTCAGAATTTAAGGGTTCTTTTTGGCAGCTGGAGTTGAAAGATGGATGTCCCCTGTCATGTAGCCCTGAGACTGTCTTGTCTCCCTCTCCCATTTGGGGAGGGTCATAGAAGGGACATGGTGGAAGCTATACAGGCCCTGGGGAATGAAGGGTGTTTTGGACAATTCTTTGTGCAAAAAAAGAAAATTGACCTGAGAGACAGCAAACCAATGATTCTTGCCTATTTTACCTCACTGGAACAGAGAGCTGGAGGAGCCATGGGCATTCTTAGGTTGAAGTTACTGGGGACTAGGATTTCCCTTGAAAAGACAGTGGCATTCATACTCAAAAATGATTGGTCCCTGGTGGTAGACCTTAGCTGAGGATAAGAGGGACTCAGCCTCTGAGCTGAGCAGATCTTCATCCCGTGACAGGAGCTGAAAGTGAAGCCGCCCATGGTGCTACAATGTTCTCAGGGAAGGGAATATGCCCTTGGTGCCTGTGTGAGGCTGTGTCTGAAAGCAAGAGTTACCAGTTCCTCTTTCTAATATTCTTCCTTTATCCCCCTCTATGAATCGTGAACCTTTAGGAAAGTATTATCCAAAGTCCAAGTTTCTTCTAGACCGAGCTGTAAAAAATCAGAAGAAATAAGCTGGGCATGGTGGCACACGCCTTTAATACCAGCATTCGGGAGGCAGAGGTAGGAGGATTGCCATGAATTCGAGGCCACCCTGAGACTACAGAGTGAATTCCAGGTCAGCCTGGACTAGAATGAGACCCTACCTCAAAAAAAGAAAAAAAAATCAGAAGAAAGGCCAGACCTACGCTTGAGCTTGGACTGACACGGGAGTAAATCACTCATGGTAGGTGAAGGGGTTTCTGGTAGAAAACAGCTGTGCCTAGTGACACTTAAGCCTCCCAGGAGCCACTACAGCCAGGGTAGCAGAGGGCCAGAGGCAGAGCCCTTGGAGAAGAGCCCAAGGAACCCGTTTTGAAGACATTTGTAACTGTTGGTTCTGGGTCTTGCAAACTCAGCAGGGCTTCAGTAGTAAGGCTTTGGAGTTGAAGGTAATTGGGTATTTAATCAAGGTTATGACTTTACATAATCACCAGGAACACATATCACCTTGACACAGGTTACTTTCCAACAACCATATGAAATTAGCTGTTATTATTTAAGACCAAAACTGAGAGGCATAAATTGACTTGCCCAGGCTCCCCTAACTGAAAGTGAGAGGCAGCCAGAGTCTATATTACAAGACTAGCTCCCCACAACCACATCTCAGTACACAGCAGTGCTTTGCTACCGCCTGAGTTACAGCCGATCTGGGCAGCATCTACTAGGAAGGAGAATGGAAGCTATGAGGTGGGGAGATGGGAGCAGAGCTGAAGGATCGGGTAGGGGATGGGCAACCACTGGAAACCAAATCTAAAGTAAATGGAATCTAACTAAGCAAAATAAGCTAAGAGATAACTTTGGAGATGGGGGCTCTAAGAGGAAACAGGGAAGGCTGGCACCCATGGCACAGGGGCCTGGTGTGGGTAGATGACTGGTGCCAACCACACCACTAAGATCACACTTTGTTCAGATCCCTGTCACCAACTTGCAGGATGAGCGGCTTTGCTTGCCGTTCCCTGAGGGATCCCCAGAGCAGTGGCCTCCACTGAGCTACAAGTGCATTCCCACTAACAGGCTAGGTCGGGAGCAAGGATAATCTAAAACTGAACTCTGCCCAGTTAGTTAACTTCATTTGATTGTCAGGAACTGTGCTAGGGTTCTCTACAGGAACAGAACCAAGTGATGAATATAATTATAAAGAGAATTTATTAGATGAGCTTACAGGATATGTTCTGGGCAGTCCAATAGTAGCTATCTCTGCAACTGGTAGCTGTTCAGTACGTGAGGCTGGATGCCTCAGCAGTCCCAATCTGGCATTGACAGCCTGGAAGATTTTTGGGGACCCATTAGTCTTTAGTCCATGTTGGAAGACTTACGAAGCTGGGTTCTGATATCCGAGGTAATAACAGCAACAGGGTAGATGCGTGTATCAGCAAGTCACATGGCCATACAGTCAAATACTCTGTGTTCTCTTGCATCTTCTTTATATATAGCCCACAGCTTTGTGGGAGGGTCTTCCTCCCTCTACCAGTTTCTCTTAGAAACACCCTCAGACACCCATCTAACACGCATGTCTCTTACTTAATTCCTAATCTTAAGTAACCTGTTTCAAGGCCACATATGTTCTTGGAGGCTACATGAGTCACACCCTGATTAAATATCCAGTTCCCATCAACTGTACCTGTGATCTGGACCTCACACAAGACACGGAGGAAACAGAAATAGTGCAAGTGAAGGATGAATAAGGTGGTAAGACCCAGAGGTGGCAAGGTTGACCCAGGGACAATGTTGGCTCACTGATAGGTGATGGGAGAAAGGGACATGGGGCCAGAAACCGGCAGAGGCTCCCTCACAGAGCTCCTGAGGCCATGGCACTGGACTTTATGTGGCAGGTGACAGGGCCAGGAGTGGGAGTGGGGCCAAGGTATGGAGAGAGGCTGTTGGGGGGCAGTAAGCTCTGCTGTAGCCACAGTTATGGTGACCCATCTTGTAGGAGTTGCTTTCCCCAGGCCTGCTCCACCTCAAATGTCTCCCAGAGCAGGAGAGGGTCTTGTGGGAGAAGTCGATATAACTCAGAGCTAACCTGTGCTGATCACTGGCTCCCTAAATCAAGAACCTGGCAGACTTTCTGGGTGAAAATCAATCTTGCTGTCCCCACAGTAAATACCATAATCCTTTTTCCAGTGTGGTTTAGAGAATGTAACTGCCATACTCATGATTTATTCGAAAATATTCTGCCGGGTTGTGTGAATGAATGGGGGTGTCAACACACTCTCAAATGGAAGGTCAGAGCACTTGTGGTACTGCCGGGGCCTCCCTCTTGTGGCGGATCCTCCAGCAGGCTGCCAGCTTCCGTGTCTGCCCCATGCAGGAGCAACCTGTGTCCAGCCACCAGGACAAGGGGGTATGAGAACTGAGGGCAAGCCTCCAGACGCAGAATGGCCCTTCCCTAGCCAAACAGGAACAGACCACAGGCAGCTGAGCTAGCCACTAGGTAGCCAGTCCCCTCTGGCTTTCTTTGATTAGAAGTCATTTCTGTATTTACCCATTTTTATATTTCTTAATAATTTATTTTTCTTATCACAGCACTCAGGAGGCAGAGGTAGGAAGATTGCCATGAGTTTGAGGCCACCCTGCGACTCCATAGTGAATTCCAGGTCAGCCTGGGCTAGAGTGAGACCCTACCTCAACAAACCAAAAGCAAAAATTCTTGTGACTTGGCTAATACAAGAAGGCCTGATGTAAACAATGCAGAAGTTTTCATTCGAACAATGCAGAAGTTTCCAGAACAAAATGTGAATCTCCCTTCAGTACTTTCCAACCACTCAAACCTCCTAGGTTCCTTCTTTTCCTCCAGATAAACCACTGTCAAGCATGGAATAACTCATAAACTATGCTGTTGTCATGAACACATATGCCTTTCTCACATAAATTGACTCATTTGTTTATATGTAACTTACAGTTTGTCTGTATCTATATGCATTTTATTTAAGTATACATACAGAGGTTTCTCGTTGCTGTGACAAAATACCTGCCACAAACATAAAGAAGGAAGTTGTAATTTTGGCTCACAGTCTGCCCACCATGGTGGAAGCTAATGGTAGAGCCAAGCAGTTCGCATTGTGGTGACCAGGAAGCAGAACGACAAAACACCCTATTCTAGCACAGTCTCCTCTTCTCCCCTTTCCCCTTTTCCCCCATCCTGGCCTCCAGCAGATGGGAAGGCTTGCATGCAGGGTGAGCCTTCCCCATTTAGTTAGGTCTCTCAGAACCTGCTCTCATAGACACATCTGGAGGTGTATTTCACTGTATCCTAGACATTTCTCAATCCAATCAAACTGTCATGCAAGATTAACTATCACGTTTTATATACACATACTAATAAATATAAATATATATTTATATATATAAACTAACATATATTTATATATATAAATTGTATATATGTGTGTGTATGCACACACACAATTTTTTTAAAGTCATGGCCTGTGTATAGGATATTTGTGCTTTAAAATGGTGATAAAGTGGGCTGGAGGGATGGCTTAGAGGTTAAGACATTCTCCTGCAAAGCCAAAGGATCCAGGTTTGATTCTTCAGGACCCACATTAGCCAGATGCACAAGGGGGCATACACATCTGGAGTTCGTTTGCAGCGGCTGGAGGCCCTGGTGCACCTATTCCTCCCTCTCTCTCTCTCTCTCTCTCTCTCTCTCTCTCTCTCTCTCTCTCTCTCTCTCCCCCCCCCTCTTTCTCTCTCTTTACCTCTTTCTCTGTCAAAAAAATAAAAATTTTAAAAACTGAAATTCAAAATGGTGAGAGTGTAACATGCATTTGGTAGAAATTATACCTCAAATCTTGAATTTGATCTTGTCTTGAACTAACAAAATTCCATATAACAGTCTTTCACAATGGTGACTAAATGCTTCTCCATCAACTACACCATCCAGGAGGAAACAATGAGACATACACAGTTCTTTTGCAAGGCTGTGGTGTTCCGTAGGCTTGCTGTACCAAATGCATTTTCAACTCACAATATTTTCTATTCACAATGAGTTTATCAGGACTGAACTCCATCCGAAGTTCAAAAGTATCTATATGGGGCTGGAGAGATGGCTTAGCGGTTAAGCGCTTGCCTGTGAAGCCTAAGGACCCCGGTTCGAGGCTCGGTTCCCCAGGTCCCACGTTAGCCAGATGCACAAGGGGGCGCTCGCGTCTGGAGTTTGTTTGCAGAGGCTGGAAGCCCTGGCGTGCCCATTCTCTCTCTCTCACCCTATCTGTCTTTCTCTCTGTGTCTGTCGCTCCCAAATAAATAAAAAAAAAATTTTAATAAAAAAAAAGTATCTATATGGTGTTTGTATATTCATCCTGCATTCAGGTTTTTAACTCTTTTAAGAAAATTTATTTATTTGCAAGCAGAGAGCTATAGAGAGAGGAGAGAGACAAACAGAGAGAATGGGCACACTAGGGCCTCCAACACATGTACCACTTTGTGATCTGGATTTTGCATGGAACCTGGTTTTGCAGTCTTAACTGCTCTCGCCAGCCCTCAGGATTTTCTTTCTTTCTTTCTTTCTTTTTAATTTTTATTTATTTATTTATTTGAGAGCGACAGACAGAGAGAGAAAGACAGATAGAGGGAGAAAGAGAGAATGGGTGCACCAGGGCTTCCAGCCTCTGCAAACAAACTCCAGACACATGAGCCCCTTGTGCATCTGGCTAACGTGGGACCTGGGGAACCGAGCCTCGAACCAGGGTCCTTAGGCTTCACAGGCAAGCGCTTAACCGCTAAGCCATCTCTCCAGCCCTCTTTCTTTTTTTGATGTAGGGTTTCACTTTATCCCAGGCTCACCTGGAATTCACTACGAAATCTCAGGGTAGCCTCAAATTCAAGGCAGTCCTCCTACCTCTGCCTTCTGAGTGCTGGGATTAAAGGAATGTACCACCACAACTGGCTTAGCCCTAGGTTTTTAACTCTTATAAACAATATTATGTTCTATGTAAGTAAAAGCATTTTGACACCTGCATACACATTTCTTTTCATATAACTTTTAAATTAAATGTTAGCAGTTAGAACTTTCAGTTTCTACCAAATTTCCCTCCAAACATACTTTGCCAGTGGGATATATTTTCTTATATCTCTAGCAATATTTTCATTTACTGCTTGCCAAACTGATGGGACCACTTCATGTCCCAAGCCACTTGGGACATGAAGAGTACTTCTCTGTGCCTGGTGGTTATATTCACCTCTTCTATATATTGGATATTAGGTTACTGACCTTTTTTCTCAAGGAATATAGATGCCCCAGCTTTTGTCTCTTGGGTATATTGTGTACTAGTTATTTTTTTCTTGTTGCTGTAACTAAATACCTGACAAGAAGCAACTAAAGGGAGAAAGGGCTCATTTTGGTTCATAGGTTGAAGGCACAGTCTATCATGGTAGCCAAGGCACAGTGGCAGCAGAAGCATGTGGCTGCTTGCTTACATCTGGGTAGATCAGGAAGCAGAGACCGATGAGGGCTGAAGTCCAGCTCACCTTCTCCTTCTACGTATATTCAGTCTTGACCCCAGCCCATGGGATGGTCCCATCCACATTCAGGTAGGTTTTACCCTTCTGTTAACCCTTTCTGAAAATGTCCTCATAGATATGTACACACAAAGTTATGCCTCACTAATGCCCTAGGCACTTCCTAATCCAATCAAATTGGTAAACAAAATTAATCATGATTTATTGAAATCATTTCATATGACTTTGTTGTTTGTCTTTTAATATTGTTGTGTCCTCATTGTTAATTTTTTTATTAATTCAGATCTGTCTTTTCACCTGTAGTTTCTGCATTCTTCAGCTTGCATGGAAAGGAAGGCTTTGCTTCCCAGGCTCTGTATTTTCTTCTCAGATTTCCATATCTTGCAGTCCCTGTTAGTCTGCAGCACCTCTGAGTTCTCTGTTCTTGGTCACTGTTCCCCCCAGAACCCTCTCTCCACTCAATGGTACTGGCCTGTTGACTTCTGCCAGCACCTTCCAGCTCCTGATTCCCATGTGTGCATCTCTGCCCCACCTTCTCTGCATTGCTACTCAGAGCTCCACCCGCTTCACATAACAAAAGAACCACAGCATTCAGCAAGTCCAAAACAAAGCTCTTGATCTTTCCCTCTAGCCTCTGAAATCCTGTAACCCAAAGAATGAGCCAGAAACCTGGGGATCACTCCTATATTGCCTTCTCCTCATTTTCCGAGTCTGTGTCCTGCCAAGAGTATGGCCAGGACTCTGTCACTTGTCACTTGTCACTTGCACCTCCTGAACTCTGCCCACTGCTCTCTTCCTCCCAGCTTTGGCTGCCTTCATCTCTGGCCACGGCATTGACATCAGCAAACTCTGCAGTTTCTTTCTTGCCAGCTTCACCCATAGTCAGACTGAGACCTTCAAGACCCACTGTGACTGTGTCACCCATGTCTTCAAAGTGAAGGGCAAAATCCTTGTAGGCGGCATGACCATGCCTGGTCAGCCTCAGTCTCTGTGTACCCGCCGTGCTGCTTGCTCTGCTTCTCTGACCGCGCGTCCTTTGCACAAATTTCCTTCTACTTGAAGCATTGCTTGCATTCCAAGCCTGTGTTAGTCAGGGTCCTCTAGAGGAACAGAACTGATAGAATGAATTGTATTACAAAGGGAATCTATTGGATTAGTTTAAGGCAGTTCAACAATAGCAGTCTTCAGACTGATAGTCAAGGAACCTGGTAGCTGCTCAGTCCACGAGGCTGGATGCCTCAGCAGTCCCAATCCAGCACTGAAGGCCTGGAGGCTTCCTGGGGGGGCGTTAGCCTTCAGTGCATGCTGGCCCTCAGTCCACGCTTGAAGGCTGAGGAAATGTGGTTCCAAGGTCGAGGACGGCTAGCTGAACAGAACAGAAGCAAGTGCAAACGAAACACTCACTGGCAGGCAGCACCACCCCAGCACCAGGCGAAAAGGGACTCTTCTCCCAGAGTTCCTTACATAAAGCCCCCCACCCGGGAGGGGTGCCCACTCTGGGAAAAGGACTTCCTCCTTTTTGGAAGCAACCTCAGAGACCCAGCCAAGAGGAATGTCTGAGGATTCCTAAACAGATCAAGTTGACAAGAGAACTTAACCATCACAAAACCCACCTCTCTTCTCTAATTAAACCCTACTGCTCATTGCTCTTTCCCTTAAGTGTCAGCTCAATGACTCTATAGGTTACAGGACACCTTCATGTTGCATGTTCTCACAGAATCATGACCGATTTTGTTCATAGCACTCACCCCAGTCAACATAGTGTGTAATTACATATGTAAGTAGATGAGGCACATCTATCTCCCACAACCCATCAGCAATCTGAGGGCTGAGACTGAAATCTCTGGCACAGCCCAATGAGTGGCTCCAGGTGTGTGCTCAGTGAGCCCTTGCTGAGAGAACAGATCACTGCTAGCTGCCCACCTCACACCTGCTCCCTCCTTACACCAACATCAAGGCAAGGCCAGAAAAAGGAAAAAGAAGTAGCAGGTTCATTTCTGCTTGACAAAACCCCAGCAAAGCTCTGGTCCAAGTATTGGTAGTCTGGGGAGACAATGAGGAGAGGGAGAAGGTCTGGGAGGAGACAGGATTGTTTCAGGCAGAGATGGGAGCACAGGACTGGGCCCTGGAATGCGGCTCAGCTCCCATCCCATAACCAAGTCAGCAGAGGAAACTGGAGGACATAGCTGTCCCCTTAGATAGCAGAGAAAGAAAGTGTCCACGAGAGGCCCTGCAGCCTGTTGTTCAGTGGCATGCAGAGCCTCACAGCACAGTGAAACTGGACTGACCTGGATGGAATAGATGTTTACTCTGTTCTCGCAATATGCTAATGAAGCAGTGAGGCCGCATAAGGTTTCCAGGTTGCTATGAGTGGAAGGAGCAAGTTAAATGTGATGGAAGAAGGAAGAGCATGGCTACCAAGAGACATGTGCCAGCACTCACTGTCACTTAGCATTTGACATGTCTCTAGGTGGGCACTATCCTTAGAACAGGGGCTACAGCCTTTAGCAGGACAGGCATAGACCCTGCTGGTTACAGTTATAACTCAGTGGAAGGAGATGATCAAGACAAGTAAATAAATACCCATTTTATATCATGCCAGGTAGTAAGTAGAGTTGTGAGGATGAAGAAATTATAATAATGAATGGGCAGCAGGTACTGAACATTCATTACAAGTCCCATCGATATATTAATGCATTCTCTCCTCACAAGAATGCTGGGAGGTAGGGCTGGAGAGATGGCTTAGTGGTTAAGCACTTGCCTGTGAAGCCTAAGGACCCCGGTTCAAGGCTAGATTCCCCAGGACCCACGTTAGCCAGACACACAAGGGGGTGCACACGTCTGAAGTTTGTTTGCAGTGGCTGGAAGCCCTGGCGTGCCCATTCTCTCTCTCTCTCTCTCTCTCTCTCTCTCTCTCTCTCTGTCTCTGTATCTCTGCCTCTTTCTCTCTGTGTCTGCTGCTCTCAAATAAAAAATAAAACAAAAAAAATTTTTAGAAAGAATGCCGGGAGGTAGATGTTACTATCACTTCCATTTAGTGTGATGACATAGAGGCATGGAGAAATTAAATAACTTTCCCAGGTGCACACATCTGAGGAACGACATTACTGAGGAACTGTTCTGGGCTCTGCACAAAGCTGCTGGGCTGAAGAGGCTCTAGTATACAGTGCACCAGTGGACGGAAGTCAGGCTCTCTCGAGACAGCACAGAGGGAAGGGTGCAGCGCCAACGGGCACTCATATTTCACAGCATTGCTCAGGAATCCTGAGTCTTGGTTTCATTCCTCTGACATCACACAGGGTGTGGTCCTATCTGTCACAGCTGGCTTCACTAAATGGCCACACTGGAGGTGGGGAAGGGAGAAAGACCAGCACCAGTGTGCACATCACTTCCACTCCCTTCCTGTCAACCCAAATGGACCTCTGTGAGGCTGCTTAGCTGCAAGAGTCATAGAAACGCAGTTTCCTCCCAGATGGCCATGTAGCCAGCTTAAATCAAGAGAGGACTCAATTGCCTAAAGAAATAAGGGTGATGGGTCATGCGGATAAGGAGAGTGAGAGAAATTACCCTTGTTCCAGGGGTGTTTCGGTAGCTAGGCCTAAAGTCAGATTTCAGAAACAAAATCAAAGAAAATGGAATAACTAGAGAGTGTTGAAAACTTTTTTTCATAGGAGGTAACAATAGAGAAGAGACTCAAAAGAAGTAGTCTAACGAACAGCGGTTGAAGAGGGAGACCAGAGGGCATGGGGAGCCTGAGGTATGTTGTAGAATTATAAAGAGGTCATGGGCCTAGAATACAAAAGAGAGGAAAGAATGTAGTCAGAGACAGGCTAGAGACAATGGAGAATCTTGTTACCCGTGACTTGGAGTCTGGGGAATGATTGGAAAAGTTTCTTTTTAAATTTCATATTAAACTTATGCAAAATTGCGAGTATTAAGAATGAAAGATGTGTATATCTCTTAATATAAATGACTGTTCAGCCAAATAGAAACTAGTTTTGCAGTGGTATGATGCTAACAAGGAATATGGAAGTGTTTTCAAAGTCTACAGAAATTTCAGGTGGAAAACTATAGTATTTCAGTTTTCTTATACATTAATATACAAAAAGTCTCATTTGGAGGTATGTATAATATGTGTAGTGTGGTGTGAAAACACTCCTGCATGCAGATATATGAATCCAAAGCACATGTGTGCAGAGGCCAGGGGAGAGGGTTGGGTGTCCATCTTTACTGCTCTTCCACATCATTTCCTTGATTGGAGTTTCTCACTGAGCCAGAGCTGTTGTCTTCAGCCACACCAGCTGACCCATGAGCCCAGTGACTCTGCGGTCCATACTTCCCACACGACTGGGACTACAGGCACGCATGCCCACAGGTAGCCCTTTATGTGGGTGCTAGAGATTGAACTTGGGCCCTCTCTGGCCTTCATGCTTGTGCAGCAAATGCTCTTACACACTGAGTCACCTCCCCAGTTCTGTATCTTTTTAACAATATTTTTCTACTTAAAAAGATTCGTCTCGGGACTGGAGAGATAGCTTAGCAGTTAAGGCATTAGCCTGAGGAGGCCCCAGGACCCACATAAGCCAGATGTGCAAGGAGGCACATGTGTCCAAAATTCGTTTGCAGTGACTGGAGGCCCTGGTGTATACATTCTCTCTCTCAAATAAATAAAATTTTTTAAAAGGACTCATGAGACATCTAAAAGAATCAAAACCATCTCTGCAGTGATATCTTCAACTCCAAATCTGATAATAATATATTACATTTTTGGTTATATAATATTTTATATTAAAACAAAAAATGAAATACAGTTTTTAGTGCAATTAATACTAGGCAGAGTTTCCTTCAAAACAAAAAGAAAACATAAAGAACAGCCAAAAGCAAATACTTTAGCATCTCAAAATATTGGTTATTATATTTGGTTCCTTTACAAGATATTTTTGCCTTATAAATTGTATCCTATTAGATTTTAGCTAGTAACATGGTCTAAAGTTGTACAAATAAGAAAAAAAAACACAGGAAAGTGGTGTGCTATTAGTCTTTTTTAAAAATAAATCTCATAATAGCATTTCTTTTGCCCTGAATCAATGGGAAAAACACATCAAATCCACTTATTGAAACTTAGCATTTTGCAGAACAGCTTTCTCCCTACCCATTATTTTTCTTTCAGCAAACAAACAATGAAGGTTTCTTTTGTAAGCTATGCAAAAATAGTTAGCATTATAACCTGACCTGCAGAACCACATCACATTGCAAGTGTATGCCACATATGCTTGCAAAGGGCCTTCAGATGAAGAGATGCCTGAGAAAGGATAAGCAGCTCATGCTCTTCCAGGCACACCGCCCTCCAGGAAGGAAGTGATGGAGTCTTCGTTATCCTCAGCTTTCCACAGTGTCTGTAGCACAGAGCCAAGGGTTAGGGAGGAGATGGTGAGAAGGTGATGTCAGGGAAACAGATCTGTGAGGATAAAATAAGGGCCAGAGACAGTGGTAGTTCAGAGTAGAACAGATATTAGAATTGATTTATTTTATGTGCACCTCTTATTCCAAAAATAAAAAATAAAAGCAGATAGCCAATTCATCTTATCTGGGAAACAAGAAAACAAAAATCAGCATTTCCCTTGAAGTCTTAGAATATTTATTTATTCACTTGGTATTGTTTCATTTTTGTTTACCCCAACTTTTATTTTGAACATCTTTAACATAAAAGTTGAAACAATAACACAATTAATTCTGTAAATTCTTCACCTAAATTCACCGATTATTTCTCTACATTTGTAATGGATTGTTCCACCTTCTAGAATGTGTTCCCAATAGAAAACCTCTCTGTCTCTCTCCCTCCTTCTCTTTCTCTTCTCTCTCTCTCTCTCTCTCTCTCTCTCTCTCTCTCTCTCTCTCTCTCCATCCTTTTCCTTCTCCTCCTCTCTCACATCTATTTTAGGGAGTGACCATTTGAAAATAAGTAGAATGCATCCTGGCACTTCTCTCTTAAGTACTTCCTCATTCATCTAACAATATCACTTAATATTCAGACCATATTTACATTTTCCCAATTATTACATTTGGGAACACTGCTGATGGTTTTAATATAGAGTCTGTTCTAATTAGATTTCTCTTTACTGTGATGAAATATCTGAAAGAAATAACTTAAGAAGAAAAGGAACTATTTTGCTAATTATTTCAGAGAGTTCAGCCCATTATGACAGGGAGAGAGTAATTCACATCACAGCTACTGGACAGAAAGGGGATGTTGGCAAGTCACTGGCTTTCTCCTTTCTCTTCTTTGATTCCACCAGGTCCCACAGCCCACATGATGGCACCACCGCACCCCGCACTCCAGCTGATCCTTTCGGGGATGGTCCTCACAGACACACCTGGAGGCGTGTCTTGCCAGTCTCCTGGGTGTTCCTAACTCTAATCAAGTTGACAATTACAACCAATGTGTAAAAGAAATTGGACATGGAAGGCATTATTGTATTAATGTCTTGAACACCCAGGGAGGGGGTGGATGTGCTGCTGCTTAGTGGGATGGGGAAGACTGGAGGTGAGGCAAATTCCATGTGGAGGTGGAGGGTTTCAACCATGTGGCTCAACTCCATATGTTAAAATTGAAATGCCCTTTAGACTTCTCAGTGGACATCAAGTTGAGAAGCTGACACACAAGTCTGGTGCTCAAGGGTCAGTTCAGGGCTGGACGCCTAATGTTGTGAGTCATCACAACATGGCATTAAGAGCCATGGAATGTGTGTTAGTCAGACTTGTGTCACGGTGACAACATACCTGAGCACAACAAGTAATGAGAACAAAGGTTTCAGTCTGTCACAGCAGGGAGTACGTGGCAGAGCTGAGCAGCTCACAGAATGGCAGTGAGGAGCAGAGAGAGTACGGCTGTGTCTGCTGGCCTTCTCCTTGAAGTCCTTTTATTCCACCCCCCCCCACCCCCAGCCACCCAGTATAGGAGATGGTGCCACTCACATTCAGGGCCACACTGCCCTTCTTAGTTAAGCCTCTCTAGAAATGCCCTCACAGACATACCTATATGAGTGTATTCTCTCATAGGTGCCCTTAATCCAATCGTGTTGCATTAAAATTTATCATTGTAAGTCCACCCTTTGTCAGTACCTAAAAACATCTCACACCATAGCCTTCTGGCCCTGGCCCCCCAAAGGCTCATGTCAGTTTCAAAATTAAAAATAATTCATTCAGTTGATCTCCAAGAATCCCATAGTCTCAACAGCTCCAAAAGTGTTCAAAAGTCCAGTTTCAAAGTATCCTCTGAGATTCAAGGAAAATGATTAAAAGAATATTGCCTACTTCTAACATACAGTGATGGGGGGGTAAACATTACCATTCAAAATAGAAGGATGAGGAAATAGAAAGAAGAATGGGACCAAAGCAGAGTGAACGTGACCTTGTGTGAATTGATGTCAGGAATATCCAGCATCTATGTCATGTCGCATGATGTGTACTACCAAGGCCCCTATGCATCCCCGCCTCAGTGCCCTTGCTGGGTGCAGCCCACGTGGCCTCTCTTATGCTGCCTCTGCCAGCTGCCTGTATCTTTGGCGAATGCTCCATGCTCCTGACATGTCCAACCTCCTGGCTTCACTGGTGATTTCCACCAAATACTAAGGAAGGAATCATATGGATTTAATTCACAGTCTTCCAGAAATTTGAAGAGAATAAACTCAACTCTTTCTATCAAGTCAACATTACCCTGCTATCAAAGTCAGATAAAGACATTAAGAAAAATACTATCTCTTACGAACATAAATTCATACTCCTTTTAAGATTTTAGCAAGTTGAGTCTAACAACACATTAAAAAATAATATACCAAAACCAAGATGACTTAATCTTAAAAAAATAAATTATGTAATTTGTCATGACAAGAAGACTAAAAATGTTAAACCATATGATCATCTCAACAAAATAGAAAAACATATGACAAAATAAAAGACCCATAGTGTGGTGGTTTGATTCAGGTGTCCCCATAAAGTTATGTGCTCTGAATGCTAGGTCTGCAGCTGACAGCAGTTTGGTAATTGGAGCCTCCTGAAGATGATGCACTGTGGGAGGCAGACTTACGGATGTTATGACCAGCTTCCCCTTGCCAGTGTTCGGCACCCACCCCTGCTGCTGTTCACCCAGTGTTGGCCAGGAGGTGATATCTACCCTTTGCTCATGTCATTACTTTCCCCTTCTGTCATGGAGTTTCTTCTTGAGTCTGTAAGCCAGAAAAACCCTTTCCTCCCTCAAGCTGCTCTTGGTTGGGTGTTTTCTGCCAGCAATGTGAAAGTGACCGCAAAACATAGCTTAAAAGTTATCCAAGAATAGAAAATGGTTTTGCCAGTCCATTAAAATGCAACTTTGAAGAAACTGTGGTTCTAACACACTAATAATGACACTTAGGAAGAACTGAACACTTTACCTTTACATCAGGAGCAAGACAGAAATGGCTACTTTCTCCTGCACATTATATTGAAGGATCCAGCCAGTGAAGTAAGACCATCAAAGGAGGCAGAAGCAACCCAGGGTGAAAAGAATAAAGTGTCTTTATTTGTGAAGGATGCTATTGTCTGCTGTGATGGTTTGATTCAGGTGTCTCCCATAAACTTAGGTGTTCTGAATGCTAGGTTCCCAGCTGATGGAGATTTGGGAATTAATGCCTCTTGGAGACAGTGTATTATTGGGGGCGGGCTTATGGGTGTTATAGCCAGTTTCCCCTTGCCAGTGTTTGGCACACTGTCCTGTTGCTATTGTCCACCTTATGCTGGCCAGAGGGTGATGTCCACCTTCTGCTCATGTCCTCATTTTCCCTGCCATCGTGGAGTGGCCCCTCCAGTCTGTAAGCCAAAATAAATCCTTTTTTCCCCTTTTTCTTGGTTGTGATTTCTACCTGCAATGTGACCCTGAGTACAACAGTAAAGTGGTACCAAGGAGTGGGATTGCTGCTGGACTCCCAACTGTGTGGCTTTGGCCTTTTGGAGCTGATTTTCAAGAGGAATGTGGAAAGATTTGAAACTTTAGCCTAAGAGATGCCTTGCAGTGCTGTAAGTACAGTTTGATGTACTATTCTGGACAGAGTTGAAAGACCTGAATTTAGTAAGAACTATGGACGTGAGGTTTGGTTTGTGAGGGTGAGAAAGAGCTTTGCCTGGACCAGGCTAAAAGCAGTTTGTGTGAGAGGCTTGCTGTCATGGCTGTGTCCTGCTAACTTGTGCAGGGTTGCTTTGCATAGAAGCGGACTCATGTGTGCAGAGCGATATAGCACAGAAAAAAAATCTTTAAGCCAAAACTGCTGCCTGTTCAGCTGCAATTGTATGAGAGATTACAACCTTTGAAATTGGATCAGCTGACCTGCATTAGGGCAACAGGAAGAATGTACTCTTTTGAAGGCTTAAGGAGCATCCTATTCTTCAAAGTCTGCTTTACCCCCCCATGGATTAACAAACTGGTACCCTACCTGGTATTGTGGACTATAAGCAATGCAGGAAAGAGAGGGTCATTGAGTTTGCAAACAATCTTGTGTTTTGGAAAAGACCATGGGCAATGTGAAGCAGATTTGCTGGATGCTTTATGGACACCTGATGGAACTGTGAGGATGAACCATGAGTTGCAGTGAAGACCCAATGGAGATGCTGGGACTACGAGATGGCTGCTAAGGAAAACTTCTGGCCCTGATGAAGTTTCCCAGGGCTGTGAGTAGCCTAGCTGGAGGGGCATGATTGGAATGCCAGAGACTTGTTGCTGGTTAGAATTATCAGACTTGGAGATTTGTCACTAGCTAGAGTTGTTGGACATAAAACTACAGAGTTTGATGTTTGCCCTGGTTGTTTTAAATCTTGTATTAGATGAATATTTCTTTGCTATGCCCAATGCCATCTTTTGTAATGTGATTGTTCATTCTGTACCATTATGAGTTTGGGGGGGGATATTTTTGGTATTATGGCTCAGTTAAAATACCTTGGATTATGGGTATGTTTGAACATCATTAAGATTGATAAAAAACTATGGCGACTTTTAAAGTTGGACTGAATGCATTGCATCTTAAATCATGTAAGGTTATCAGTGTATGGGGGCCAGGGGCAGAATGTGATGGTTTGATTGAGGTGTGCCCCATAAACTTAAGTGTTCTTAATGCTAGGTTCCCAGCTGATGAAGATTTGGGAATTAATGCCTCTTAGAGGCAGTGTATTGTTGGGGGTGGGCTTATGGGTGTTATAGCCAGTCTCCCTGTGCCAGTGTTTGGCACACTCTCCTGTTGTTATTGTCCACCTTATGTTGGCCAGGGGGTGATGTCTACCCTCTGTGCATGCCATCTTTTTCCCTGCCATTGTAGAGCGTCCCCTTGAGTCTTTAAGCCAAAATAAGCCCTTTTGTCCCCCAAAGCTGCTCTTGGTTGGGTGATTTCTATCAGCAATGTAAACCTGACTGCAACTTCTGTGTAAAAATAAAATCCTACGAAATCTTTCAAAAAGGAATTAAGTGAGCTAAAAAATGACTTTTGTAAGGATGTAGGATATAAGACCAATATTCAACTTCTTTTACATGTGGTATCAATAACAATCAGAAAATGAAATTAAGAAAATGATGCCATCATAGCATCAAATATATAAAATCTATAGTAGAAACAATCTGGCAAAAGAAGGGCAAGGCCCATTACACTGACCACCACAAGACATTGATGAGTTATCAAAGTGAACTAAAAGCCAGGCATGGTGGCAACCCAGGAAAATCCCAGGAAGCATCTGAAAATAGAAATTGTCAAGATGATTCAAAGTTCATATGTAAATTCAAAAGACTTAGAAGAGGTGAAATTACTTTGAAAATGAAGAACCTCATCGATGGGCTAACATTCTCTGTAAAGCTACAGTCCTCAAGACAAGATCACACTAGTGATGAGGTGGGGACATCAGCTCAATAGGATAGAATCTGAAAGTAGGCACACGTGTGCAGATATCTCTTAATTTTGACAAAAATGAAAGATAATTCAGTGGACAAAGCTGGTTTTTTTTTCAATGAATGACACTACAACAATTGGATATGCATGTGCAAACAAAAGTCAAATTTGATTTTTATCTTATAGCATGTTATGGGCCAAATATGCATGTCTTCCAAAGTCCTTATATTACAGCCCCAATCCCCACTGTGATGATATTTAGAGATGGGGCATTTGGGTGGTTGTTGGTTTTAGAAGAGGTTACAAGAGTCTTGTGGTAGAATTAGTCCTCTTGTAAGGAAAGGAAGAGACCAGAGTTTTTCCTTACTCTCTTCATATTGAAGACACATGGCAAAATGGCCACTGTATACAAGTGGTTCTAGAGAAATAGAACTGTAAGGATGGATTGGATTTGTCTAGTGGACTTGGTGTTGTCTGGAGCTGGTTCCCAAGCCATGGTGCTGCTAAAGACTCTCCTGGTAACAAGGAGACCATTGATAATCCACAGTGAGAACTATTTTTAAAAAATCTGTGAACTAGATGGGTTTGATCATGCTGAGTCATGTTTTATGAGGAGCAGGGAATTTACTCACTCTATATAAAGCTTTTGAATATTTACGAAAAAAGGAAGAAAGATGAGGATAACGGCTGTTGCTTCTAGTATCTCTGGATAAACTATCAAGGAAAAAGATGGTAGAACAGAGGTTGGGCATCAAATAGCAGCAAGAGTGTGAACTGAACTCTGGCAAAGAGGAAGCTGGGCCCAAAAGCCTACCCCAAGAAACATGCCACCTCCATCAAGACCCTACCTCCCAAACTGCAACCAGCTGGAGACTGAGCATTGAAACACATCACTTGATGGGGACATATGATTTGAATCACCACACTTATCAATAAAGAGAAGAGAATGACTGACATACATGACATCTTGGAAGAATTTTCAGGAATCCGAGCTAAATGGGAAGACTCCACCATCAAAAGGGTGCATACTGCATGGTTCCACTTATGTAACATTTTTGAAATAAGAAAACTTTAGAAATAGAGAAAATTAAAGATTGCCTGGGGTCCCAAAGTGTGACCAAAACAAGAGGAAGTTGTGTAGTTATTTAAAAAGGACAAGTGAGGGACAGTTGTTTTAATGGAACTGATCAGCATCTTGGCTACAATGGTGAAAACATGAACCTAACCTTGTCACATGACTAAATACACACACACACACACACAGACACACACACATACACGTTTATGCAAATAAAACTGGGTAATCTGAATGAGGCTAATGGGTTGTATCAGTGTTGATATTTAGGTTGTGATTTCAGCATGCCATTGTAGGATATAACTAGATAAAAGAAAACAGTGGAGCTGAGAAGATTGCTCAATGATTAAAGGCACTTTCTTGCAAAGTCTGACAACCCAGGTTCAATTCCCAAACCATGTAAGCTGGATAAAAAGTGGCGTGTTGGGATTCAAAGTTGAGCTTTTAACCTATTCCTCACCTGGAACTTTGCTGGCATGGTGCTAATCCCCATTAATTTTGTAAATGTCATCTTTATATATCTCTATTGTTCTGTTCTTTTTAAAAAAAATACTAGAGAGAGAGAAGGAGAGGCAGTAACAGAGCGAGAGAATGGGCACACCAGGGCCTCCTGCCAATGCACACAAACTCCAGATGTGCCAGCTTGTGCATAAATGGGTGCTGGGGAATGGAACCCAGGCATCAGATTTTGTAGGCAAGGTCCCTTTACCACTGAGCCATCTCCCCAGCCCCTGTTCTTTCCAAAAAGTTGACACATTAGCCTCTGATACCTTCTCAGGTGGAATTGGAAACTCTAACTCCTCTCCTCATTCCCAAGATACGGTAAGTTCAATACTCTTTCCAATGTAAACTCCTGTGATGATTAGCCTATGTAAACAATCCCCAGATGTTCTCTCTTTTAAATTCCCTAATTAGTTACTTACTAAACTTTTTACCTATAATGTTGAGATGTACTTTTCCTCCTAATAAAAAGTGCATTCCCCTTTCAGCTGTGCATTTCTTCAGACAGAGTTTGCCCAGTGAAATTGCTTACTTACAAACTCTGTCTGAGATTATGTTGTGTCACTGTCCCCCAAATTATTCCCTCTTCTCCTACATTTGTCCCCATAATCTTTTATAGTGGCACAAGTGTGTGGTGTTTCTTCTCAGTGACACACACCCACACCCACACATGAACATAAATAAAATTTTTTAAAGAAAATGGTGATATAGGATCTCTCTATTATTTCTTACAACTGAATGTGAATCTAAAACTATCTGAATAAAAATTTCAATTTCAAAAAGTTAAACACATCATAAGATGTGGTTATTCATTCCTCAGTATTTACCCAAGAGAAATAAAAACCTATATCCTTGCAATGACTAATGTATCGATGCCCATAGCCCTAAACTGAAAATGACACAAATGTCCATCAGTGGATGAGTGAGGAAACATATTATGGCTGATCTATGCCACAAAATATCATCCAATCCTGAAACAAAGAGTGTGTCATTGAAAGTAATGATACATGTTATAAAATGGAGATATTTTTATGCTAAATAAAAGAAGCCAAAAAATGGAGCTAGGGTTGGAGAGATTGCTTAGGGCTAATGCACTTGCCTGCAAAGCCTAAGGACCCAGGTTCAATTCCCTGGTGCCCACATAAGCCAGGTGCACAAGGTGACTCATGTAACTGAAATTCATTTGCAGTGGCTAGAGGCCCTGGGATGCCTATTCTCTCTCTCTCTCTCTCTATCACTCTCTCTCTCTCTCTCTCTTTCTCTCTCAAATAAATAAACAAACAAATAAATAGGAAATGGATAGATAGATAGATCACAGAACTTTTTAAGTTGTGTTTTATTTTTAAAATGTGATGAAAGTGAAACTGTAGAAGTCAAGAGCTTCATTTATTGAGTTAAGTTGTCCTTCGGTTTCTATTTTTAAAATATTTTTATATATTTATTTGAAAGAGTGGCAGAGAGAAAAAGATAGAAAGACTGAGTAAGGGTTTGCTAGGGTATCCTTCACTGTAAACAAACTCCAGATGTATGTGCCATTTTGTGCATCTGGCTTTAAGTGGGTACTGGGGAATCAAACTCAAGCCACCAGGCTTTGCAAGCCAGCACTTCAACCACTGAGCCATGTCTCCAGCCCAGGTTTTCATTTTTAATTCACCCACACTACTCATGTCTTTGATGGCAGAGCATGATCTTCTGATGCATGTGTGCAGTATATACTGTCAGGGTAATTAGCAAGTCATCTTGAGCATGTAATACATATTTGTATTTGTCTTGGGAACATGAAAAATCCTTTCCTTTAGCTCTTTTGACATATGTAGTGAACTATTATTTACTATGGTCATCCTAACTACCTGTGTTTGTGTGCCCATTAACCAGCCACTGTCGATGCCCTTGCCCTACTTATCCTCCCCAGCCCTGGTAACCACTATTCTCCCCCAACTGTATGAGATCACCTTCCATAGCTTCTGCACATGGCTGAGAGCCTGAAGGTCTATCTTTCTGTGCCTGGTTTATTTCACTTGACATATGCCCTCTGGTTCTGTGCATGTTGCCACGGACGACAAGAATGCATGCTTATTATGGCTGAACAATCCTCCCTAATGTATGTATTTGCACTACACTTCCTTTCTCCATTCATGTCAGTGGAAACTGTGCCCTTTAAATGTGCCTTGTTTATTGCACCTCAATAAATCTAGAAATTTTGAAAAGCATAAGTGAATGAGTATATGAATGAATAAGCAAAGGAAATGAATGCAAAGATTGACAAGTAAGAAATAAGTAGCCAGTGAATAAACTGGGGGTGAGCAATGGATGAATGAATGCAGGTTCAGTCTTGCCACATGTCCTCAGCTCAGGCTCAGTCATAGGCCTGGATTCCTGTGGAGTTCCTAAACATATGTCACGTCTGGTCTAAATTCCAGGATCTCAGTTCTCCCTGCTTGGGCTTCTGGGTGGATTGGTTCTTCCTGAGGGATGCTGCTAGTATGCTCTCAAATGTCTGCTTGGTCTGAAAGTCACACATCCTGCAAGTCTCAGTAGAGTAGGGAGCAAAGCCACCCTACTTCTTCAGGGACTTCAAAGAGCACAGATGAGAACATCTCTGGGAAGATCCCAGCACCTCCAAACCCTGGCCCAGGGCTGTACTGAGCAGAAAGCCCGGGGAGCGAGCAGCCAGAGAGGCAGAGAAAGGACTCCAAAGGGAGAGTGGTGGGAGAGGGAAGCAGCCAATGAGAAGATACTGAGGGTCAAGAGGAGTGGGAAGGGGGCATGAGGAAGGGTGATTATGAAAAAAGCTGCAATGGACAGGACAGTGTAGTAACTGTCCAGTGGGAGGGAGACTTCTGGGCTGTGATGAAGAGGGTCCCCTTCCAAAGCCCATGCAGAGGACCAACTCCCAGTGTCACCCAGAGGCACATGTGGGTGGAATGGGGTGCGAAGCCTTACTCCAGCATCCAACTGTGCTTAGTATGTAGAGGGACTCTAGAAGAACAGAGCAGCCCTGCTTGGGAACTGAATTCAGGATCCAGGCTCAGGAATACCGGGCCTCCCAGTGCTGGGCAGGCCAGAAAGAGGACTTCTCCAAGAACTGATCCAGCCCAAGGTGACTTCACCCAGCATTTCGAGCTTACCCCCAGGGTCCAGGAAACTATCTCTTAACCATCCTGCCCTCTGGGGGCAGTCAGGGAATGCCACTGGACATATGCTGGAGCCACAGAACAGCATCCAGGTCTCCTTGGGCAGCACATCTGGAATGCTGAATCACAGAATTTTCACAAGGAGCTCCTTGATGTTGGGAGGGCCTCCACAGCTCTGAGAGCACATGTGAGAAGCTTGAGGTCTAGCCTCCTCAAAGACAGCTGAGCCTGATGACTGCCTTCACATCACTCATCCATCCCAGCAAATGACCAACCTTAGCAATCTGCCCCCGTTCATACACTGCCATGCGCCCAGAGCTCCAGCATACAGACGGAGACCCGCTCAAATTTCCACAGGATCTGGGACACTTATACAAGGACTCTTCAACATTGCCTAACCCCACTGCATGGCATGCTCACTGCCACACCACCTTCTAGGAGACCGGGTCTTTCAGGCCACCCACCTCCTCCAGAACAGACCTGAGGGGACAGGTAGCTGCCCAGCTATCCTATCCTCTACTGACCCTTCATGGCTTTCCGTGAAGCCCTTCACACACACACACACACACACACACACACACAGGAACACTGCCACATTCCCTGATGCCAAGAACCTGGGTCCCTTTACCTGCAAATCAGGTAATGGCCCTTGGCACACAGTACCAGGGATAAAGAATATGAGAGTTCTTGGTGCCCCTGGATTCCAATGGTGTGCTAAATTCACGAGAAAAACAATTTGGAGAGCCATTATCTTAGCAAAGGGTCTAGATACAGGTAATGAGTTACTTTGCTATAGTGAACTACTTCACAAAATAAAGACGGGAGGTAGCTGGGAAAGAGCACCTCGGGATGTCTCTTGGAATTAGAGGGTTGAGTAGCAGAGGAGCTGCTGGCATTGAGGTCCTTGCCCTCCCCACAGGGCCTCTGGTCCAGCTTCCATCTGAACATCTCATGTTTCTCTCTCCTTCCTCTCCTGTTCTCTCCTGACATCTCTCTCTCCCGCCTCCTCTCATCTCCTGTCTTCTTTCCATTCCTCCTTCTCTCCCTCTCTGCTTCTCTTCCACTAACATCCCTTTCTCAGTTCCAGTCTCCTCAACCCTGACCTTGTTACTCCCCATTTAAGGGCCTAGCTAAAGCTGGCCATGGCTTCCCCCATCATTCCACTTTCCTGGAAATGGTGTTATTGTCCAGCTCGGGTCAGGCATCCGCTCATGTATGGATTGCCGGGGCTCAGAGCTGTGCATATAGGAGAGGGGAATACTATGAAGGGAGCAGGCTGAGCAACCACGCTAAGAGATGTCACCACCATGTGGATGTCTCATCCAGAGATACCCCACACCTATATCCAGTCCTGAGAATAGAGCAGCCCCATCCCAGCCTGTGACAGTAGCTCTGGATCTCAGTCCCTTCTTTTTTATTCAGCCTATTACTATGTCCCATTGAGTGGGTGGGATAAAAAACAACTTTGCATTGCCCCAAGAAGGCAAACACAGAGCTGGTCCTATCTCCAGGCAAACCTTTGCAGGTAGAGCACACAGCTGGAAGCTGCCCTGGGCCAAGGAAGAAGAAAGATTGTTTGAGAGGAGAGGCACTAGGAAAGCTTTGGGCTTAGAGTCATGGTGTCTAAGGTTGACACATCAGGCACTTCTCAGTTTGCCAAACCTGTGCAGGCCTTATGCAATGGATCCTTCCCGTGTGGCGGAGATAAACTCAACAATGTAGTAAAGGGCTCCCACTGACCCGCCAGACCCCAGACATTGACAAGGGTGCACAGACTAGGGGCTGTGTGAATACTCTCCCTGCAGAGGGAATATTGACAAGCAGGGTGTCCACCCTAGATGTGTTGCTGAGAGCTTTTGGTGTCCCAGGCCTGAGGTAGGCACTCAGTAGTGCTTATGAGAATGATGGACCCCCTCCCCACTCCCCACAAGACTTACCCACCTCTTATTTGGAAAATAAAGAAGATAAATGGTATAATGCAGGCAGCATGGTCACTGGCCCACTCAGAAGTCAAACTGTCTGGGTTCAAATCCTGGCTCTGATACTTGTTCACTGTGTGGCCTTGAGCACAATTCTTAACTTCTCTCAGCTTGTTCCTTCCATTAAAGAGGGCAAGACCTTCATAGTAGGAGGAAAAGATGATGACATAAATAATAAAAGAGAGGGGCTGGAGAGATGGCTCAGAGGTTAAGGCACTTGTTTGCAAAGCTAACAACCCAGGTTCAATTATCCAATACTCATGTAAGCCAGATGCACAAAGTGGCACATGTATCTGGAGTTTAATTACAGTAGCTGGAGGCCCTGGCACACCCATTGTCTCCCTCTCCCCACCCCCCTCTCTTCCCCATCTATCTGTGTATCTGTATCTCTCTGCTTACAAATAAATAAAAAGTAAAATAAAATATTTAAATAAATAAATACATGAAATAAAAGAGAGACCAATTGGAAGGGGTGATATTCAATGGAGGGTGGATTTGAGGCAGGCATAGAGTGAAGGGAGGTCTTATTATCTATACTTATAGAAGCTGTCAATAAAATGTCTTTTAAAAAGAGGGCATAAGCTGACCTGCATCCCCAACAAGGAAGGCCTCTTCAGAAAAGGAGCAGGGAGGAGGGAAAGGATGGTACCAGCATGTGTTGTTTACATTCTAAATATGTCCCTATCTAATAAAAAATTATGTTCAAGTAAACATGAACTATAACCAATCAGGCTGTTTCTGACTCTCATGTCCAATACTGTTCATTACTTTTGTACATTACTTCATTTTCTCTGGTTATAAATACTATCTTCCCAGGTGATAGAATTGGGACATTCTGAAGCATCTCTAGTCCAGACTACTGTCTTGTTCCAGCCACAACTAAAGCCAATTAGATTTCAAAACTCTGCTATAATTTTGTCTTTTAACATAACCTGCACTTAAGTAGATTTGCTAAATCATGTTCCCAAACCACTGTGATGGACAATCTTGATTGTCAGCTTAATATCAGGAGCCAACATATGCCTGAGCCAGTTGGTGAGAGAATTTTCAGGAAGGGCTAAGTGAGGGAGGAAGATGCTCCTCCCTAGTGGGCACCCCTTCCAGAAGCCCCGACGTGAGAGCTGTGAGGGAAGAGTAGCGTTGCTCTACCTTCACTGCTTGAAGGGGAGTGTATCTCCACTGCTGCTACATCCTTTTCTGGCATCAGAATCAAGATTTCTCAGTGCAATGTGAGCTGAAGACCAGCAGCTCTCCAGGAATCCTCCAGACCTTCAGCATCAGGTTGAGGTTGCTGAGGCATCCAGCTTCATGGATTGGGCAGCTACTGGGTTCTTGGCCTCTCTAACATGCAGACAAGATAGCCATTGTTGGATTTCCTGGCCTTTCTAATAAATCTTTTTGTAACATATGTTCATTCTATTGCTTCTGTTCCTCTAGAGACCCCTAATACAACTGTGGAGCAAGCTCTAGCTGCATCTTGCAGGAAGGTTTGCCTGACTCGTTCATTTTCAGAGTATTCATGTTTCTTACATTCTTCAACAAGCCTTTGAATAGAGAATAAAATTTAAAACTTCACTATTTTTTTTTTTTTTTTTGCTTCACAATATCTAAGGTCTAAAATTTACATGTCTCACTACTTGATAGCTATTGTCACCATTACTTACCTTCTATCATTATAATTTCCCAGAATGAAAAAAAAGAGGACATAACACTCCAGGAGCTGGGAAGATGGCTCAGTGGGAAAAGAGCTTGCCACACAGGCATGGGGATCTGAGTTTGAATCCTCAACATCCACCTAGAAGGCTGGGTATGGCAGCACATACCTGTAATCCCAGCACTGGGGAGGCAGAGACGGGCATCCCTGGGGCTTGCTGGTTAACTTGTCTAGATTAATCAGTGAGCTCTGGATTGAGTGACAGGTAAGGTGGAGAGCAATTGAGGAAGACACCCTATATCAACCTCTGGCTTCCACTCCACACAAACATGCGCATGCACATGCACAAGTAAAGCAAGAGTGCCTACTCCAGGAGATTGGAAAAAGGATTAGCTAACGATTAAAGGTGCTTAAAAGTTTGACAGGCACACAGTTCAATGTTGTGTATGTAATACTGGAGAGTGACATGTTCACAGTCCATGAGAGCACAGAGTAAGAAACAGCAGATTCTAGAGGTGAGCTCTGTGTGCAAAGGGAGTGGAGGAGGATGGGACAGCATGGGATGGCCAGTTCTCGGCAGAGGCCAGAGCACCTGCAGAGGCACAGAGGGAAGTGGCAGGAGCATAATGGAGTCTTCCAGCATGAGCACCTGGGTAGGGGGTTCTGGTTTGAAGAACCATGAATTCAGGTTGAGATGTGTTGCTTTCCATTCTGGACATGACACTGGGCATTGTGAATTAGAACCCGTGCCGAGGATGGAGGGGATCTGGGTAGAGCTGTGGGCGCTTTTGCAGCACCATCTCCAAGCCTCTCTGGCAGTTCAGACCACCCTACTGGAAAATCTCCCTCCTTCGCAGCCAAGCCCCGCTGAAGACCCTCGGGAGGTACTCAAATGTGCAACTGTTGATAGTCCACATTTATTCTGCCGGGAAATGGGCCCTAGGCCGCAGCAGTGCCGAGCCATGAATCACAATGTCCGTGCTGTAGAGGAAGTGCGGCAAGCCAGCAGCCGTGGGTGGGGCCCCTGGCTGCTCACTCACAGAGAGATTTTTCAATTTTATTAAAATCAATAGGAGTTTTATTACAGTATAAATGAAACGAGAGCTCCCTGCTCTTGGGATAACAAACCATATTGCTCTCGCAGCTGGCAAGAGAGCCCCCACCCGGAAGGGACCCTCTTTGGGCAGTCAAATGTCTAGAATCATGCACCTAGGGTGGAGGCTGGCCCCGCACATCTGAAGAGAGAAAAGCCAAAGAAACATGTGTACTAGAACTTTCCAGCAGTGTGCCCTGCCTGCAGTGCACGACCCCTTCCATGCTCCTATACAAATTTTGACAGCGGTGTGGCATTTTTGGAGAATCAGTAGAGAGCTAACCAGTTAGAGCATGACAGCTTGGGGCCGGCCGTCCTGTGGGAGAGCTGGGCAGGCTGGGGAACCTGATGGTGCCCTAAACAGTATCTTGCTGCCACCTCCAGCCATAGTTATTATTCAGAATACTGGGCACCCAGGTCCTATAAAGACTTTTGAAGAAGGAATAAAAGGAGGCATGCCCACTAGGAGCCCAGTCAGGGCACAGACACTAAATGCAGGAGAGGAGGAATTGCAGGGCACGCACACACAGCATTCGTTGCATACACACTGCCCAAGTGCATACATGTGCACATGCAGCCTCTCCCACCGAGGCAACTCTGGGGATGGCTAGGGGTGTGGAGAGCTTCAGAATCCAACCTAGAGCTCAGGTAGCCTGCAGGCACAGGCAAGGTGTGGTGGGTTGAGGTTCATCTGGGTCTCGATAGCTTAGCTCCCAGGCCTACCAGGGAGCTCCCCAGGTAGCCATGGATATTTTGTCCCCTGCATGAGGTCCTGAAACATCCCCCCGACACACACACTCAGCTGGGGAGCAGCTCTCTAATGGACCTGGAAACTCCTCTGTTGACTCTCTTGAAGGCTCAGACTAGTGGCTGAGATGTCCTGGCAACCTGGGTGCCAGGCCAAAGTGGGCCATGTTGGGACTTCAGTAATCGTTGTGGGGAACAGGCCAGCCCTGCCACCTGGGGGCTGTACTGCAGAGGTAGGCAGCTGGTTTCTTGAAGCAGGGCCTTATATGGGCATCAGAGGCTCCACTTGGAGTGGCATATAGACTCTCCTTGTTCTGTAGGATCAAGCTGAAGCCAGAGCCAGGGAGCCAGGCAGGGAGGCAAGGGACATGGGTTCTAGCCAGGGCAGAGGCTATGGCAGGGAAAGAGCTGGTGAGGGGATCCCACAGGTTTTGGGATTCCAGCTTCTTAAAATAAAAACAATACCAATGAAGGCACCTCAAAATTCCAACCCTAACAAAGCCATAGTCATCTCTACATATCTCCTTCCCAACCTTGTCCTCAGAGACATACCTTTCCTCATCATTGCATTTGCTAAATGTGTGTCATTTGGCATGCCAATTTTTTTTGTCCATTTAATAATACATAACAAACACTATTCATGTTTCTACACAGCTTTTATAATCAAATTTAGTAGCTGTAAAAATAGAGTAGGTGACCTATACTTACTAAACAATTTCTTTATTACTGAGCACATAGGTTACTACCCATTATTACTGAAAAATGACACATGAAACATCGTCAAAGGAATATGTGGGGGTTTTTTTCTTTCCCAGGCAAGCTACTAGGGCCAAAGGACACAGGTATTTTTAAGACCCTTCTTGCATGCTGCTTAAATAGTGGTGTTAGTCACAATACCTCTGAGAGTAGCCTCATTTTGTGTCTCCACTCTTATCCTTCTTCCCCACGCTCTAATCTTGGGATGGGGGGTGGTTACAAGAGTGTTCGATGGCAGGGGAAGATGTCATGTTGGTTGCTACTTTAATAACTATCAAATAGATTAAGATTGCTTAGTTTTAACTGCTCTGATTACCAGCAAGGCTAAACATTCCCCAGGTGTTTGCTGACACACTGGGTTTCCCTCATGTATGCAGTTTGCCTCAATATGTTCCCTACTTATCTATTGAGTCGTAATGTGTGGTTTTTTTCTCGCTTATAAATTTTAATGACCTCTTTATGTGGCGTAGCTATCAACCCTTTGTGTCTCAAAGTTGGGGCAACTATATTTTTCCTTCTAACATTTCCTCGTTTCACTGATTTTTTTTTAAATGTGTGAGTTTTAATTTTGTTCTTGCTGTCATTCCTCAGTCTTCCCCTTTGAGGCTTCCTCTATGACTTCAAAGCGGAGCGCGGCCTTTACAAAGATAATGCATATTTCATTGTCTGCTAACTTTTCTGCTTTTAAATATATATTTAGCTCTCTAATTTATCTGTAGTCTATTTTAGTGTGAAGGGAGCTCTAAATTAAAATTCTTCAATGCTATCCACTTTCCTGGCATCATTCATTTTTAATTATTTTTTAAATTAGTATTTTATAAAATGTCCTAGTGTCTTCTGGGTTAGGCCTTTTCACTTGCTCTTTTTTCTTAGCATGGCTTTTCAAACCCTCATCAGCTTGTTTTTCCAGAATCCTTTGTGTGCAGAAAAGTACTGTTGGGATTGATTTAAGGTAGGCTGTGGTATGAATTAACTTGAGACAAGAGACCTTCTCACAGTACCAAGTATGTTCATTTGGATTATGGCAACCTCCCTGCCCCCACCCCTCTTGGGTTTGTAATTTTCTTTACAAAGGTCAAGCATGCATTATATTTATTCCTAAGTATGTTAGATTGCTTGCTTCTGATAAAAATGGATGCTTGTTTTTCTGTTTTCCAGCCGTTACTGGATGGAAACAATGGTTCAGGTGGCCATTGATTCTTAGGTATGCAGTTTGCATCCATCTAGGTGTCTTACTTTATGAGTTTTTACTGATCCTTTGTCTTCACTACCCACACAAATGTTTCCTTGCTATCTTTTCCTCCAGGTTCGTTTTACTTTGCTTGCTGAATTGGCTGAGTCCAAACAAGATAAAGTTGCACTAGCTTAAATCTCTTGAGGAGCTTTTATGGGGTATCAAGCAACTTGTTAATTATCAGTATACTGACAATAGGTTTTCTCTTTCTTTCCTAATTTTAATGCTATTTGTGTTTTACAGGTGCATAGTTTTGTTTTATCCAGACAACAACTATAGTTCCCCACCACCCTTAGGGCTTATGACTTCCCAAGCCATGGGCTTTTCCTTAGGTTTTCAGTACCAGGCATGAATGCCCTCCTAGAAAATGGGCTTCAAGTCCAATCAGATAGCAGTAGGTTTCCCCCATAACAAACATGTCACCATTGCACCAGTTGGCACCTTTGATGTGACTGGCCAGCTGTAAAGCTTGCAGGATCCACTGCTGGTTAACATCCTTGATGACTTTTCTCTCCCAGTAGGTTGCATAGGTCTTTCCAGCAGCCTGACTACAGGAGAAGGCTTCCATTCAGCCCCAGCTTGATTTCTCAGTGACCTGCAGCCCCAAGCATGTGGAGTCTTCAGCAATAGGGTCTTAGCATCTAGTCCTGGTGGAAATTGCTTATTATTTTCATATTTATTTTTATTTTTTAAATTGTGAAAGATTTATTTGATTTGATTTACTTTTGAAATGTTTACTTATTTGTGAGCAGAGAGAGAGAGAGAGAGAGAGCAGGCATGGGATCCCCAGGGCCTCTTGCCATTGCAAACAAGCTCCAGATACATGTGCCACTTTGTGCAACTGGCATTTATGTGGGTGCTGAACTGAACTTGGGCAGGCAGGCTTTGCAAGGAAATGCATTTAGCTGCTGAGCCATTTCTTCAGCTATTTTGTAAAAAATATTTTTAATTTAATTTGTTTATTTGAGAGAGAGAGAGAGAGAGAGGCAGATAGAGAGAAAGAGAGAATGGGTGCACAAGGGCTTCAGCCATTGCAAACTAACACTTGACACATGTGCTACACAGTGCATCTGGCTTATGTGGGTCCTGGGGAATTAAACCTGGGTCCTTTGATTTTGCAGGCAAATAACTGCTAAGCCATCACGCCAACCCTCCAGCTCTTATTTTTAAATAGATACACTCTATCCTATTGAATAATTCTTTCATTCCCATGAGATCATTTTCAAAAATGGTTCAGGGGCTGGAATGAAACTCAGTGAAAGAGTATTTACCTGTATTGGAAGGGTACTAGGATCCATTCTGGACCTTACAAAAAAGGCGAATTTTATCAAACTATCTTTGGAGTAATTAAGATGTTTTTTTTTCTGTGTATGCATGTGTATAGGCAAACAGTATGTGCATGCCTGTGGAATCCAGAGGTCAATGCGTGGCAGAGATCAATGTCAGGTGCCTTCCTCAGTCTCTCTCCATCTTATTTGAGACCGGGTCTAGCCCTGAACCTAGAGCTCACTGATTCCGACAGATGAGCTAGCCAGCAATCCCTAGGGGTTCTCCAGCTTCTGCTTCCCTGGCACTGGAATTACAGGAGAGCGTTCACTCTCTCAACTTTCGCATGCGTGCTGGAGAGCTGAACCCGTGTCCTCATACTCACAGTACAAGCCCACTGAGCCCTCTCTCCAGTCCCTTACTAAGAGGATTTTTAACAGATAATGCTATTTTCTCCTAGTGACAGTTGGAATGCAACCCAGATGTTCATTGCTGAAGCTCCCGTTTTTGGAAGGTGTATTTAGCCTCCAGTTTGGTGGCTGCCAGGGCAGATAAAAAGTGCAATCTAGTTGGGTGTGGTGGCACACACCTTTGATCCCAGCACTCGGGAGAGAGCGGTAGGAGGATCACTGTGAGTTTGAGATCACCCTGAGACTAATTGCAGATCAGCCTGGACTAGAGTGAGACCCTACCCCAAAAGAAAAACGTGCAGTCGGGCAGTCCGGATGGATTCTCCATTTTACCCTCCTTGGCTGGCTTCCACGCCCTCCCTCCACTTCTCCCTCCTCCTCCTCACTGCATCCTGTGGCACTCTGCCCCATGGGCTCTTCCTTTTCCTGGCTGCCTTTTCTCTGTGACAAGGAGGGAGGGTTTTTTTTTTAATTCTGCTCCAATTAGCCAGAATAGCCACTGCCTCACCGAGACCCAGGCTGAAAGCGAAGCCCGCGCTGTACAGCATGGCGCCCCGCCTTCATCACCCCTCCCAGCCTCCTGTGAGCAGCAGCTCCAGGAGCCAGGTCACTTTGAGGCCACTTTGTACATCCACCATGCCCGGGACGAGGGGTTTGGGGAACCATCTCACAAGCCCCTCACTTGATTTTAGTGTCAAGCCTATGAAGCAAGTGAACAGAGGTTCTTACACATCTCTACTTCACAGGAGGAAAGTGAGGCTCAGGAAGGATGGGTGACTGAGACTCACACCACTAGGAGAATGGATTGAGTGGAGCAGAGCTGCTGAGGTCTGTGAGTGGGCTGAGGAGGAGAGCGGAGGGGCCACCTGGGCTTGCCTTTTTGGTAGGCTTGGGAGCCACAGGTGGAAGTCTTTGATTTTGGGCCTTTGCTTTCTGCTGGAGATGCCCTAGGAATGCCAGTACACACAGTTTCCAGTGCCTGGGGACAGAATGAAATGGCTCTAAGTCCACCTTTGTTTCAGGCACCCAAGTCTAGACTGTTCAAAGGGAAAGTGGGGCTTGCTCTGCCAGCGGTGCAGAGTAGGGGAGGCCCCCATTTTCAATCAAGGCAACACAGACTAGGCCCTTCCTGGAAGCTCATGGGGAGGCACCTATGCAAGAAGAGGATCTAAGGGGACCAAAAGGCAAGACTTTACATGGGGAAAGTCAAGAGGGTTCAGAAGACTTAAGACAGCTGATGACAGTGAGGAATTAGCATGAACCATCCGAGACACGGGGCCACAATAAGGGGATTGTAGCAGCAGGAGTTGCTTCACAGAACCTCATTACAAAGCTCTTCCTTCCCTGGGGGCAAAGCTGTTAGAGTGAGAAAGTGACCAGCCCGAAGTGACACAGCTAGCTAGTGACAGGACTGGCAGGGGAATCCCGTGTGCCAGGCTACCACCAAGGGTACTTTCCATTGCCCACAAGAGCTGAAACAGTTGTGTGCTGGGGCTCTTTTGGAAGGATCAGGGTGTCCAGGGCTCTGAGCTGCTCACCCTGGGGACTCTCACAAATCATCCATCATCCTGGACTGGGTGCCATCCAGGGATCCAGAGGAAGTGTCAACACACTCAGAGTGTATGGTCAAGAAGGAGCAGGGGGAGCGGAAGCCAGCACATGCAGATGGCAAATCTTGACCATGCTCTGTTAGGTTATTACCAACAACATAAGATGTAGCTCTGTCATTTCTCATATTAAAAAGGCATTCTTTGTTCAAAACCTGTCTTCCGAGCCACCACCCCATCTTTGCTCCTCCCTCACAAGAAAACACTTGAAGGGTCATGTTCACTGTCCTTCTGCCTCACTCCCTACTCACCTTTAAGCCACGCTGGTCTGGCTTCTAGCCACACCACCCCAAAGCTCCTTAGTCCTGCACCCAGCCTCCCCAGCTGCCCAAAGCTTGCCCTCGACTTTACTTTGCCATGCTCCATCCAGGCTTTTTCCTTTCCTACAGGCATTGGTCTATGCTTGTCCCTAAACCTGAGGCAGTCCCAAGGAGCAGAGCACACCCTCACTTCCCGCTCTCAGTCAACTCTGGAGTCATGATCACTGCTCAGAACATGTCCCAGAACGCTGGTCCTTTCTGTTTGTTTTCGCAGCCTCCCCCCTGGGATTATACTTATCTCTGGATTCTGTGACTCATGCAGAGTCCCATTGCAATGGTCTCTTCTTCTCACTTAATTCTCTCTGTGTCTGAGTCTGGCTATGTTTTGATACAGTGATAATCCATTAACCTCCAATGCAGTGGCCACTTTGGGTCATATCCTATGTCACCTGTCCATAGCATTTAGCAAGGTTACCCTCCTGCCTCACATACATCCCTTCCTCCACCCCTGCTAGCTTTTCTCCCACAGCATTTGTGTTCTGACTTGGCTTCCTCTTCCACTCTGCTCTCATAGGCTCAGACTACATTGGCTGAGACCCTTTGTCAGCTCTGCTTCCCTTCCCTATGGGGTTACATGTATATTTGTGTTGACAACTGTCCAGGAACTATCAACTACTAAGCTCCCAATCCCCATACTGAAGGTTTGCTGGATATTTCTGCTTAGCTGTCTAATGGACATGCCAAGCCTAACATGTCCATCTCTGAACCCTCACTTGGAACCCCAAATTAAGCCCTTCATGAGGTAACACACTCATAAATGGCTCCACTGTGCACCCTATCACAAAACCAGAAACTGGAGGGCCCTTTTCCCACTCCACTCCACTGCCGTTTTTCTCTCATATCTGTAACTCCAAGATACAGTCTTAACCTGCTCTCTCCCTCCCAACAGCACTCACCCTCTTACCAGGGCTGTCTCCATCATACACTCACTCTCTCCCTCCTGGCGGCACCCACCAGATCCTCTTGCCAGGGCTGTCTCTGTTGTCTGCTCACTCTCTCCCTCCTGGCAGCACCCACCAGATCCTCTTACCAGGGCTGTCTCCATTGTCCACTCACTCTCTCCCTCCCGGCGGCACCCACCAGATCCTCTTGCCAGGGCTGTCTCCATTGTCTGCTCACTGTCTCCGTCATCCACTCACTGGCCTTGCTGGGCATGAATGGATCATCATCAGCCCCTGGCACTGTCTTCCAGAAACAGAAGTTATAACTATAAATTGAGTTCGACTCCAGAGCCTCTGCACTGGCTGTGCAGACCCTTCACTCGAACCTTCTCTTTGCACGGCTCTCACAGGTCACCTTCCAGGAGACAACCCCCTGTGCTCTGTAAGCTGCCTGGACCCAGGATCCTGTGTGCCTCCTTCATGATGCTGACCACCAGCCCTGTCTTACTTGCATCAGTGGTTATGGTTTGTTTACTCTGTCTTCCCCACATAAAGTGTCTTCCCTTGCAGGGAGGTGAGGATCGCACTTTCCTAGCACCTTGCTAACACCAAATGCATGGGCACACCACCACACAGGGCAGTACTGTGCTTGTTGGTTTACATATCTGCCTCTACCACCTTGAAGCACTTGGACCAACTACTTCTATTCTCAGAATGTTCACAGAACGGAGGGGTTAAGCCTTGTCTTGCATGGAAGACAGAAATGGAGTCACCATCTGTGCTTCTAACCTCCTGGCCAGGTCCAGATCTCTCATCTCAGTGGACTCTTCCTTTACTTGGCTACCCTTACTGATCCCTTGGCTCCTTGGCCCATGACACCCTGCATGGCTCCTCAAACATTCCCTAAAACTCTAACCATCTACACATACCAGGGAGGGCCTCCTTCCCTCACCCCAGCTCCCTGCAGACTCCTGGCTCTGGCAGGTAAGTAGAATATGATGGTGGACATGGACGGACCAGTGCTGATACCAGAAATGAAGACTGACCTGCAAAGTTTCCCCTGCACACCAAGGAAAAAAAAATGAGCCAGTGCAAAGGGGAGATATGAACTTGGGTTTGTAGAAGACTGACATGAATAAGGGCTGGTCCCGTGGAAACTCTGTACCATCTTTATGGATTCCTTTGCCTCAATGTACACAATCACCAGCTTCCATGTCCGCACCTTATCTTTCAAATTCCTGCATCTAGGATTCCTTCAATATCTTTGTCCTCAGGCTATAGAAGCTGCATGGGAGTTCATGACCCTTTGGGGACCCCATAGCCAAACACTGATACAGGAGAAAGAACGGCAGCATGGGTAAACTCAGGGTGTCACCCATGTTCCAGAGCTGCCTGAGCAACCACTGGAGCTGGGACTCCACTTGGAATGTGACAGACCCTTGCCTGGCCTCGTGACTCCCTCACACCTAGTAAAGTCTACACTGAGGTTTATTGCTTCTCTACATCCTAGAGGGACTGGTCCAGGACCACAGAGGGCTCCCAAATCCACAGGTACACAAGTCCCTCATATAAAATGTTGTGATATTTGCACACACAGGGTGCACATCCTCCTGTATTACTTATAGCTGATAAAATGTGTGTCTATGTGAGGAGTTGCTGTGCTCAACTGCTTTGGAGATGATGCCATGGGGAGCAGGAACTTGCTCAGTACTGTCAGAATTGTCTTCAAACAAATATCTGGCCTCAGGTGAGTTCACAGATATGGGAGGCAAACTATTTGGGGGCGCTTTTTTTGTCCCGGCCAATGACATCATGATTTAATTCAGGATTCACAATTTCATCCTTTTTGATTGCTCTCTCTCCATCTCTCCTCTCTCTCTCTCTCTCTCTCTCTCTCTCTCTCTCTCTCTCTCTCTCTCTCTCTCTCACACATACACACACACACACACACACACACACAAAGCCCTCAGTCTCTCCTCCCTTGCTTACCCCTCCCCAGAGGAAAGGAAGAGACCACCTTCTATGGCTGAGCACACAGTGGTGGGAGTTTCTCCCTCTGCTCCTGGGCCCTCCTCCACTAGTAGCCATGCTCACAGCACAGCTGTAGTCTGGTGCTGCAGCCCAGGCAGAGCCTGTGACTACGCTGAGCAGAAATGCACACAATCTCCCCCTGTGGACTCAGACCCCATCTCAGTTCTTACTGCTTTGCCTGCCTCCCCACACAGGGCAGCCGGACCTCACAGTTGTCCCTTGGTGAGGCTGCATCTCTCCTGTCCAGCCCTCTTTGCCCCAGATCATGGCGATTCTGGCCAGCCTCTGCACACTCACTTTCAGATAGCCAGCTCTCATTACTCGTGACTTTAACTCACAGGCGACAGGAATGATAGGGATAGAGCCTTCTTGATAAGATTCAAATCCCAGGGAAGTCAGTGGGAATGTGTCCTATAATATATACATCGGCCTCTCTGCTCCTCTGACCAAGGGCTGTCTGGGCTATCTCTGGGTTGCTGTTCTCTCAAAGAAGCTCCTCAGCAATAAGATAGAATATGTCACCTTCTCCAAAAGATTGCTCAGTCATTTTTTTTCTTTCCTTCTTTCTTACATATAAATGAGTGACTGCCCAAGTAACCACCAACCTAGAACATTAGTAACTTTTCAGTGTCAGTTTCCTCTACAAGAGCAGACTTTCAATTCTATGTACCCCTATATCCTGGTGACAGAACAGTACATACCGGGGGTCACATAGAGTTTGTTGAGTGATAGACAGATGACTAACTTAGAAGGATGGGACAGTGTTCATGAATTATATTTGGCTTGAAGTCCATGTGATACTCCACCAGCACTGAAGGGAGGGGCTTCAAGGAACATTCCATGGAGCCTACAGAGATGAGGACCTGTGGGAAAATAGGTAGTTTCCTGCTCGGATGTCACCTTCTTGGTGGGCAATGGAAATGTGGGCAGAATTCCTTAGTTCTCAACCCAGAAGAGTCTTTGGAAAGTCAATTATCTCCTTGCTCATGCCTACGGGAAGACTCAGCAAGGCTGAGAGGGCAAGGGCTCCCCTGAGGATAACTGAGGTGTCAACAGGATGAGATCCCCTGTTTCCTAACCCAGTCTTGTCAAGGCTCCTTCCAAGAATGAACCCACTTGCAAACAAGAGCACAGAGGTAGCGAGAGTAGGTGGGCTGTCAAGTCTGCCCCCACTTCTCCAGGAGAGAGCCTCACCTGGACATGCTGCAGGCCTCATTGTCTTCCTGTATTCTCCCTCCACTTCACTAATACATTTCCCCTTATAATTAATGAGAAAACACCGTGGCAAAACAATGTTTAAACACCTTAGGATTAATTTAATCAAATATTTAATTGTCCTGTAATTAATCATCTAAGCTTAATGATTTGAACCTCCATCTCTGGGAGTTGGGTTTATCCAATGACTTCTGAAAATAAGCCAGTGATGGGGACCTTTCAGAACTATGCTTTCCAAAGTCTCTGTGGAGCTACTGGGAGAAGGGCGCCCTCTTCCCACCTGGTGTCTGTAAAGGGTCTCCTGCTCCCTGTCACTAGCACACAACCTGAGCTCAGCCCTCTGAGCTGCAGTGGAAGGACCTGGTAGTCAAGGGGCAGCACCCTAGACCAGACACTCTAGAAATGGGACCAGCTAGGCAGATGCAGGGCAACATGAGCAAGCTGGGAAGCTGCAGACTGTCCAATTGTCCCAGCTGTGTGCCCTCTAGCAGCTATGTTCCTTCTGTAATCCTAGCATCTTTATGTGCAAAATCCCAGCACCACTGAGCTCAGGAGAGGTTCCAAAGAGACAAAAGGTTTTAAAACTGGGAAGAGGCTTGAATCCTTCTCTGTTGTCCTCAGAGCCCCTGAAACTTGAGTCTGGCAGGCCATTTGTAAGATGACCAAGTCCAGAATGGTCAGTGTATGGGCTTCTGTAGTACAGGATGTTGTGGACCCCCAACAGTGGTACATCTGAGGAACTGAAATTTGAAGCCCTGCCTGTGCTGGAAGTTGAGAAATTCCCCAGCCAGGCTGAAGGAATCCAAGAGCCCCAGGAGCAGGGCCTCTGTGAGCTGACTTCACAGCCCTGTCCTTCCCCTAGGATGCTGTGGGGAAGGTCAGAACGTCAGTGAGTGCCATGGATGCTTCTGCAGAAACCAGGGCAGATGAGGTCCCTGAGGAGAGTGATCTAATAATAGCAAACACTTACTGAGTGCTGTTGATGTGCCAGGCCCTGCTCGAGACTTGCATGTGGCCATGCATTAAGTCCTTACAGTAAGCCCTGAGGGTGGGCAGCTGGATCATGGCCCTCATTGCTCCTCGCCTGTCTTAAAAATGATGAAATGGGAAATCTGAAGGGTTAGAAAACTAGCTCAGAACAAGTAGCAGACAGAGCCAAGATCTGAGCTAAAGCATCCTGGCTCCAGAGGAACATTATAAAGCCTGTGCATCCTATCTCCTGGGAGAAATAAAGGCTCTGATAGTGCCAGACGAGGTGAGCCACCAGCTAGAGGATATTTGCAGACAGCATGCAGGCAGGTCTCCACTGCCAAGGGATAATAATCCAGCCTTTCCCAGGAGCCTAGTGGGTCCACTGGATGAAGTGTCAGACCCACCCTAGCTCACTCCAAGGACTGGCCAAGTCTATGGGCCATGGAGAATAGGTTCTGAACTCCTCAGCATGGCCTTCCTCTGAACACAGGGCAACATAGCTCTCTCATAGCTTCTGTTAGGAAGAAATTAGTCCCAGACAGCACAACCTCTGACCTGACATCTCTGCCTTCAGCTACACGTGGAGCTGAGGATTGATTAACTCCAGCCTGGCTTCGGATCTGCAAGGCCATGTGCTCCCCTCCCCGGAGTTATTTATGCCAACCCATTAGCTCAGGAAAGGCAGGATTCATAGAGCCACTGTGGCCTGGGAACTCAGTGAGATTAATATCACAGTGACTGAAATACTCACGAAGCCTATGCCACTTCTGCTTAACTAGACATGAAGGGAACTCCCAGGCTTCCAGTCAGAGGAGGAGGCATCTCTTCTCACAGAAGTCCTGCACCCTCCCCTTCTCTCTATCCACACAGCTCTGGTCTAGCTCTTGTCAGTCAGTGCCCCATTGCCATATCCTGCCACACCCCTGAAGCAAGGCAGTTGGTTCAGGACCCTGGACAGAACATGAAGCAAGGCTGACTTAACTATAGCTAGATCCCTGAATGACTCGGATCCTGGCTTTCACTTTTTGATAGTTCTTTTATTATTTGTTTCTAATAAACACTATTAAGAACAGAGCATTTGGGACTGGTGGTGTGTGCCAACTTCACCAGAGCCCTACTTCAGAACGTGGGAGTCAAGCTGCTTATTTATTATCATTAACACATATTAGTTGTGCAGGTTACTGATCTTCACTGTAACATTTTCATACGTTCATTGGTCGTGCCCTTCATCCTTTCTCCAACCCTCTTTCTCTTCAGTCCCCTTTCCAAACCCCAACTGTCCGTCTTCTATGCTTCCGGCTCTTTTGCAGCTCCTCTGGCAGTAAGGCTTTGTGCTGCTTTGCTAAGATTTCCATGGACCCACACCACAAGCTGGGTGGCATACGTGACAGATATTTGTCTTACAGCTTTGGGGAGGGGAGTCTGAAGTCAAGGTTCTAGAGGGCTGTGAGGGGAAGATGTTCTGGGCCTCTCTCCTTTGCTGGTCTTCTCTGCGTGTCTCTTCATATTGTCTTCCACAGTTTGCAAGTTTTGTGCCAAAACTTCCCCTGTGAATAAAGACACTAGTTATATTGGGCTAAGGCCTACCCTGACAACCTCATTTTAACTTGATTGCATTCGTAAAGTCCCTTGTCTCTAAAAATGGTCACAACTGAAGTATGGTGACTTGGACTCCAACATGCTGGTATCTGGACAGAGGGTGGTACATGCAGCCCACCAGTGGCTTGCACTCCCATTCTGGTTGGATTTCTTGCATATGGACTTCAGAAGGAGGGGTGGGGGGCAGGGCAAGATCAAACCAACTGGTCCCTGGTCATCATACATCAAATGACATCAAAGCTTCAACCCTTGCAGGGAACTGAGGGATGAGGAGCTTTGGCAATCCAACTTTCAACTAACAGATCTACTGAGTCTCCACCCAAGTCCCCCTCAACCTAAAGATTAGATCCTAGGGCCCTCGTGACCCCTGCCAGAACCCACTCACCCATTAGTTCATTTATTTAACAATAAACTGTGCACTGGGCTCACTGTGGGGCTCTGGGGATATAGCAGTGAGCAAGGCAAGGACTCAGCCATCAAGGGGTCCCAGCCTAGACATGGAGGCAAATAGGAAAATGCAGAACTACAAAAGAGCATGGTAAAAAAAAAATCAGAGAAGTGGGGATGAAAACATTTTTCAGTGGTTAAGGTACTTGCCTGCAAACATTAAATATCTGGGTTCAATTCCCCAGTACCCATGTAAAGCCAGATGCACACAATGGCACATGCATCTGGAGTTTGTTGGTTTATAATGGCTAGAGACCCTGTACACCCATTCTCACTCTCTATCTGTCTTTTTTCCTCTCTCACACACTCTCTCAAATAAAAACATTAAATATTTTTTAAAAAATATCAGAGAGCCAGGCATGGTGCCACACGCCTTCAATCTCAGCACTCAGAAGGCAGAGGTAGTGGGATCGCCATGAGTTCAAGGCCACCCTGAGATTACACAGTGAATTCCAGGTCAGCCTGGGCTAGAGCAAGACCCTACTTCAAAAAAAAAGCAAAAACAAAAAATTTCAGAAAAGGGGGAGGCTGAGTGGTGGGCTTGGAGCAAAGAGGGGGCTCCTGGCCACTGGAGGGCAAGCAAAGCAGCAGCCGCCCACTGCTGTCCACCCCACTGACCATGTCCTCACTGGCCACGTCCACTTTACAGAATCCATGCCACCTTCTATGAAGGCTCCTCTCTAGAAGACAGAATGTCCAGGTTAGCCAAAGGGGCCCTGAATGGTGTGACACTGTCCAGATGGACTCTGATGTCATGACAGAGGTGTGACCACCCCAATTACCAAGCACAGCCCTGACATTTGAAGCAAAATGTCAATGTCTGAAATTCTCTATGGGCTGCAGACCAGAGCCTAGAAAAAAAATTATAATTGTTAACCTAAAAATAGGCAAGCTGTAACCTGCCAATCAAATTCAGCCCAGTTCTTCTCTTTGTAAATAAACCAGAGCCAAGCCCACTCCTTTGCATTTTGGCTGTGGTGTCCTTTGCTCCTCCCAACCAGAGAAGAATAACTATGGCAGAGCCTGTAAGCCACCACATGGCCCCACACAGCAAAGGCTTGAAGTGCAAAGCTGAAATCACCACCAAGGACTTAATACCATGATCTGGATGGAATGGGCGTGTCCTGGCTGGTCTCTTATCTCCTTCGTATTCCTAGATACCTAGATAGCCACTTCCCCTCTCGGAGCCTCGGTTTCCTGTCTGTAAGAGGAAAGGAGTAGAGCAGGCAAATACCTTCTATGGGCTCCGCATCTCTGTGTTTGAGTTTAAGCAGTTCATTATCCTGTCGGAGGCTCTGTGACCCGCAGGTGAGCTTTGTGGTCTCAGAGAGACCTTGTAATTACTCTAGTGAGCCCAAAGAGAGGAAGTCATGAGAATTATTAGGGCAACCAAGGCCCAGGCAGCCTGAATCATTTCCCCAGATGGTGGCCTCTGGCACTGAATTTAGCTGTAGAGGTGAAGACCCAGGGTCCCCAGCAACAAAACAGCTAAATGGAATACAGAAATCAAAGGCACAGCCTGGTACATTTTAAGCTAAACAGCCAGGTTTCCATGGGGCCAGACATCTATCTCCACTCCTTCACAGAGAGGCTCTGGGGTAGACAGAGCACAGGACTGAGGCTGGGGACCCTGTAGCCCTTCCATCACTCCATCTTTATTACCCAGGCCACTTTGGCCATTATCAGCTTCTTTGGGTCTTTGTTTTCTTATCTTCAAAGGTAGAGTGAAAACCTCTACTGGGAGCATTGGGCAACTTAAGGATGCTATGGATTAGGCATCCAGAGTGGAACTCATAGGACATTCTCCAAACAATTGCTAGCAGCTTGTCTTCACGGCTTCATGGAGATGCATTCTTGGCCCAGTTCTCACCCAGACCCCCTTATTGAAGAAGAAAGCAGAGACCAGAGAAGTTCAGTGACTTACCCCAGGCCACACAGTCAATGAAATGTTGAGGGAGGACTCGAATTGAGAGCTCCTGATCCTGCTTGCACAGCTCTTTTCCCTCAGCATGCTGTCCTTTCCTCTTGTTCACTTGGTTCTTATGTCTTCATTGTCCATCAGTGACAGTTGATGCTCATTAAATGCATACAGATGGAGAAATGAGCTATAAGCTTTTAGTTCTTCCAGCTCCTCCCTGGAAAGATGTCCTTCTCCTCCTGATGCCTCCCCAGAGCCAGGTCCTTCCTCCCAGCTTGTGGACTCTCTGCAGCTTTACCTGCACCCATCCCAAGGCTTTCGCTGGTGCCTTGGAGGGAGAATTACTTGAACTGTAAGGGAAGGGGAGCGAACAGAAGAGAAGGCACAAGGATTATGTTCCTGAGAAACAACAAATGTGGTATGCATGCATAAGGAGAAGCCTCCTCCCTCCCTCCAAGCCCTCTCTAAGCTTCATTTCTCCAACCCCCCACTGTGTATCCTCCACACTGGCCCAGGGTGAAAAGGAAGAGACAGAAAGTGAAGTAACAGGTCCTCTTTGGAGCTGTGGACCCAAAACACACTGAGCACCCAGTTCTCATGGAATGCTGTATAGGACGTCCTAGCAGGGCATGCAGCACTGGGGCATGGGCCCTCTGGACCTGCCTGGCACTTCCAGAGGAGATGGAGTATCACAATGAGTAACAAGTATTCAAAGATGGAGGGAAATTGTGGGAACATAGGGTAAGAGTCCCCTTGTTCTTTCTGCCCATAAGTTATGCTTACCATAGATTCACAGAGAAGTAAGGGGAATCCTCTGAGTGCAAGGGGAAGGTACACATAAAAATAAGAACTCTTCATGTACAAGGTAGAAAACCCCATCAGGTTGGAGGAAAACACGAGACCATGCTGCACATGGAAACTTGAGCATCAGTAAGGAATAGATAACTAGGTAGAGGTTATAGGGAAGGCCATCCACACAGTATAGGGAACTGAAATGGTCAATGCATGGGACACATTGTTGTATCTCATTAGTGGTCAGATGCAACTGAAAGCAATGATATGGTGCTATTCCTTACCTGTTCATGTGTGAATGTTGTCACATAAAGTGCTGGGGGATGGAGGAACTGTAATCATCCTGAACTTGTGGTACAAGTGTGAACAGGCACAGGCTTTTTGCAGGACCGTCTGCCAGTATCTAATGAAATTCACAATAAATGATTTGGCTCCATCTTCTTCTCACCTTTTGATCTCTGGCCAAAGGCCCACTTAGCTAGACCAGGCATATGGGAAACCAAGTGTGCAGGGCAGCCTCTGCCAGTGAGAACAAAGTGGGGAGGGGCGGATGAAACAGGGGAAGCAGGCAAATGTGTCGCTAGTTTTCCACCACTCATGCAAGCTTCCATGTGGCAATCTGGTCTCCTGAGCATTTGATCATTTCACTATTTTTGAACATTTAGATCCATGTCTGGCTTTGTGCTATTTCTTTTGGGGTTGTTTTTAGGGGAGAGGGGCTCTTGTGTTTTGCTTTTTAAGATGGGTTTCACTATCCTGGAACTGGCTATCTTGCAACTGGCTATGTAGTCCAGGCTGGCCTCTAATCCCAATGATTCTCCTGCCTCAGCCTTCTAAGTGCTGGGATTCTGGGCACGTGCCACCACACCCGGCAGCGCCGGGCTGTTCCAGTGCTGTGGGACGCCTGTTTGTGCTCTAATTGTCCCTGCACACACGACACACTTCTCTCTAGAATGCATGCTTTCACATAAGACTGCTAGAGCAAGAAGGCCAGAGGTGAGGAGGGAAATAAAAGGGTAAAAGCCATAGTGTTTCTCCCTTACTCTGTGTGCTTTGGGTGGCCTCCTCAGTGAGGCTCTGTGGCTCTAGCTTCCACAAGATGGGCACACCCTTAGGCCTGCTCCCTGTTCCTTGCTCTAGCTGCAACACCATCTTCCTTTGACCCTGCAGCCCTAGGACTGTGACTCATGCACTTAATCACCTCTGGACCACCTCACTTCTCCTTGTTGCTTTTTAGCTCTTAAAACATCTTTGCCACTAGCCTCTACATGCAGATCCTTGTTCATATCCAGCCAGTATACATTTTTGTTTTCCTGACTGACCTCTGACTGATACATAGGCCTTGATTAAGAGGCTAGATTTTATCAGTGTGCCAAAAAGTTTGTTCTGGGGAGTGTCATGATTTTCTCTCTCACTGTATTAGCTGATTCTGCTTTGCTGTGACCAAATCTTGGTGGAAGTAATTTCAGAGAAGAGCAATTTATTTCTGCTCATAGTTGCAGCCCAGCATGGTGAGGATGGCGTGGCAGCCGGAGTGTGTGGGAGAGGCTCCGCCACACGGCAGCAGACCAGAGCCAGGGCCAGGTATAACCTCCAAAGCCCCACACCTGCCGATCTACTTCTGCCAGCCATGCCCCGCCTTGTAAAGGCTCCACAGCCTTCAAAGCAGCATTGTGGGCTGGGGGCAAGCAAGCACTCAGCACTGAGCCTGTGCGGCATTTCCGAGTCTAAGCGTAACCTGTTACCTCAGTGTCTGTGCAGGGCAGGAACAGGCACGTGGTCTGTTTGGAGGCTGATAGAGTTGTGATCGGCACGAGGGGGAGGGCGGAGGAGGAGAGGAAAGGAGGGGCCTGCAGCTATTATTTGGTGGGTGTGGGGAGGAAAGGTGTCAGGACTGCACCCTGACTAACTGGGTACTTATGTCACCATTTACAAGGGGGCAAGAGTGGGGTCTCCTTATCTATGGAGTACTGAGAAAAGTTGTCTTTTTTTAATATTTTAATTTACTTGAGAGAGAAAAAAGAGTCAGACAGTCAGAAAGAGGAGAGAGAGAGAGAGAATCTGTGTGTGCCAGGGCCTCCTGCCACTGCAAACAAACTCAACCCACACATCACTTTGTGCAACTGGCTTTACTTGGACATTGGGGAACCAAACCCCAGGCTGTGGGGCTTTGCATGCAAGTGGCTCTAACTGCCGAGCTATCCCTCCAGTGCGATGGCTTCTTTACTCAGCACCTTCTCATCTGCCACAGCCTCCAGAGCTCCAGGGCAACATACCTGCTGCACATGCAAGCACCACAGGAAACCTTAGAGCACTTTCTTTACAACAAGGCCAACAAAGACAGCTGGGAATGACACCGAGGGGCCCATCACCCCCTCCCCCCCACCCCGAACACCAGCTAGCTCAAGAGGCCAGAGGCCAGGGCCAGGTGTTTTATATACTTCTCTCTGACATTCCAAAGAGGGAATCAGCAATCCTAATTTGATTTTCAACTCACAAGTAGTAGAAATTCACATTGGTCTCTCACATGGTTCAATCTCATATTTCTGAGGTCCATGCCTGGTGGGACCATTACATCATGTCGACAATATAAATTAGCCTGATTAGGGGCTGACAACATCGTTAGAAATGATATACAATTTAGTAGCTGGCACTGTTGCCTGTTAAATTTATACATGACAAACTGCCTTCTATCTCTGCCCAGTGATACTTGGGCACCAACCCAAGCCATAGGAAATGCCATGGTGTGTACCATAGGCCAATCATTAACTAGCCCTGGGATGTCACTCTGCTCCTCCAGCCCTGCTGGCAGATTGGCTTTGGGTGAAATTATGAAGTGGGGAAAGTTTATCTTTCTACCCTTGGGAACCTCGGGGTGCCCCTTTGCCCCACTTCCCTGAAGAGAAACTATCACTGTGCATGGGGAAAAGACTCAGCTTAGCACTGAAGCCTGGCTTCATCCACTTACTAGATCAGCTCTTCACTCAGAGCCTCGGTTTCTTCTTCTGAAAAATATAATATAAAGCCGGCTATGGTGGTACACACCTTTAATCTCAACACTTGAGAGGCAGAGGCAGGAGGATCACTGTGAGTTTGAGGCCAGCCTAGAACTACAGATTGAGTACCAGGTCAGCCTGGGCTAGAGTGAGACCCTACCTTGAAAAAAATTAACATAAAAAAATAGAAGAATCAAGCCAGGTGTAGTGGTGCACGCCTTTAATCCCAGCACCAGGAGGCAGATATAGGAGGATTGCCATGAGCTCAAGGCCACCCTGAGACTACAGAGTTAATTCCAGGTCAGCCTGGACCAGAGTGAGACTCTACCTTGAAAAACCAAAAAAAAAAAAAAAATAGAAGAACCATGGCCCTCTCTGATATGTGTGAGTCCCCTGCATGCTGGAAAGCCCTGGGGTCAGTCAGTCTTCCTGCCTCGCAGCAACAGTGGCCAGTCTCCATTGCAAACATACGTTCGTTGTACGTCTATAGGTCAGATGAGGGTGTCTGCTCTGCTCGGCTAAGCACTTCTGCTCTAGGCTCGTTCTGATCCTTTTATGTTGTTTCTTCCACCCAGGATAAAGAAGGGGGGTGCTGTGAGAAGCCCTCCTCAAGGTGATGGCCAAGGTATAAACAGGGCGCTCAGCAGCACAGGCTCACTTAAGGGCCTTGTTTGCTTTGAGCCTGATAATCTTGCAATGCCATGTGACCAACCCCCAGGGACCCCATAGTAAATTTCTGTGAGAGTGGAAAGGCAGTGGATATTTTTAACAATATGCTGACCTACCATACACATGGGTTTTACATATGTAATGAAGGACCATTGGTTATTATTACTTCTTTAACCTTGCTAAGGACAGAGAGGTCAAATGGTCTTTTCATCTACTGCTCTCACAGCATGGCAACTGCCTCAGTTCATCAACGCAATTGATAGTAGCCTGCTGGGTTAGCTGGCTGTTTGGCTGTAGGTTAAGACTACTTCCAGAGGTGTGTTAGGTCCTCTACTGCCTGTCTGTGCCATGATGGGTGAGGAAGATGCCAACTTCCACTACCTACCTCTTGTATCAGAGGGTGCACGCATTCCTAGTTCTCATTTTTTTCTTCTCAACTTTCTCAGCCTTGAAGCTTCCTTAACAACCACCAGCAATATCTTCATAGACCTTTGCTGGCAGCCAAGTCACTTCATGGATGTAACCTACTTTGCATCTTTACCACAGCTCTAGTCACACTTAATCTACAAGCAAGGAGACAGGCTTAGAGAGCTGCAAGTGGCATGCCCTATCATGTGTGTCCAACCTGCCACCCATGGGCCACATATATGCCAGGACTGCTATGAATGTGGCCTAACATATTTGTAAGTGAGAATGTCATGTCACAATGTCAAAAGGTTAGACACCCCTGCCCAGGTAATACCAGCAGGGAGTGGGAATCCTGGGATTGTAACCTTCACTTACAGACTTCTGAGGTGAGGCCTCCCTTTCCCCACTCATGGTAGCTTTGCTGGCTTCACAGCACTCAACTAACATCATGTCAGCCCCATGTGATGGTCTATCTACCACATCCATGAGAGTTTAATTTCTGCCATTTATGTGAATAGAAATTACTCAGTAAAATTTAATTTGGTTAATTTCAGTCATTGTAAGCAGTTAATTCAATGAAGAATGCGGCCTGGCAAGTCAGCAGTTACTCAAACTATTTCCGTGCGGCCAACCCCCCAGATTGCAAAGAACACTCGAGCATCCCGGCTGCTTTAAATCCACATCCCTTCATTATTATGTCAAGGAAAGTCATTATGTGACTGAAGAAAATGCTTCCTGTCTAGAAAAATAAAACGCGATCTTGTGCGGAGGATTAGCATTTTCTGCCGGGTGTTAAATAGGGAGCTCTTAAGAAGCATGATTTCTGAATTATGTGGTCTGATGATTATTTAACCACGTCGGCTGGTGATAACTATTTATCTAGCCCAGAGCAATGCAGTTCAATAGACCTATCCTTATGCTCCACAGATTCCCCTCAGAGGTTTCTGCCAGGAACTCAGCTCCCAGAATCCACTGGGGCAGGAGAAGGGGTGTGACAGGAGATTGGCCAAATAGCTTAGATCAATGCTTATAGCTGGAGTCTATGAAGGTGTGCCTATATGGGCTAAAAGTTGATGGATCTCCTACAATTGGAGTGTGTTACGCGCATGCACGCGTGCGTAAGACTGAGATGGACATATTGGAAGATTCAGTCTAGACTGGTTACCCGTTAACCAGGTTGTTAAAACCAGTGTGGCCATGAGCTTTGGGACAGGGACGTTATCCAATTCATCATTGCATTTTCAGTGCCTAGTACTCTGTGTCACTCGCGTATGAGATTGGTGGCCACAAGCACTCTCAGGAGCTGAGTTATACAGTGGTACCTGCAGTTGGCCTCCAGGATACAGTGCCATTGTCTGTTCTGTCCAGTACTGTGCTCTGGCCTAGAGAAAGCATACAATACCTGTGAATTTGTGTGGACTGTAAAAGGCTAAATTGCCTCTTGAACAGAAAAGCTGGGGCATGTTTCGAAAAGAACAAGACAGAGGAAAATACAAGATTATACCCAGGGTAGAAATTGTTTTGTTCAAGACTAGAAGGCTCAAGGTCATGTCTTTGTACCTCTGAATGATCATTCCGAGGCAGGAGGAAGTGGTTACTTTTTGAGGGGGGGAAAAGAGAAGAAAATCTTAGGACATCTGTCCAAGGAAGGAAGGATTTGACAAACATGTGGTAAGGCCTGTGTTGGAAAGGTCTTGACTTTGGGTAGAAAGTGAAGAAGAAAGAATAACGTCAGACAGAGGTTGAAACACAGATGAGAGTCTATGACTCATAGTCCATACTTGATTCATTTGCTTGGGTTAGTTCAGATCAAATGGAATCGGATCCCCTGGGCCAAGGAGAGATGTTGAATGTGACCCTGAAGACCTTGAGATGGAGGCAGCTGCAGGCAAAGAGGTCAATGGGAGGACCACAGGTGAATACAGCTTGATAGAGCAATGTGAGTCATTAGGCAGACAGGGCAGACTGGGGTGGTGGCACCCAGGCCTATTGTAGTCTGGAGACACCCAGAGGGCAAGAATGACAGAGCAATTGTGGAGTGCTTCCTGAAGGATATGGTTGAGAGGGTTAGCACCTAGGAGGCCTAGGGGAGTTGATACTAAAGGGCTCAATGAGCTGTAGGTTCACAATCAGCAGACAGGGCTCTGACCAGGAGAGGAGAGCTAAGCGCAGCCCAGAAGGAAACAAGGCTGTGAGCGAGCTGGGCTGTAAGAATAGTGCAGTCTCCGCCATAGGAAGAGGGGAGGCTGAAGTGACAGAACATGACATCAGTCGCAGCATAAGGCAGAGCCTGCCTGGCTGCTTGAGAAAGACCTGCCAGCGAGAGTTCTCAGCTGTTGGCAGTACCTGAGGCTGTGTGGATTCTGGTGGAGGTTTTAGAAGCAGACAACCATACCTTGAAATTCTGATTCAGCCATGTCCTAGATGTGTGGTCTTGGACAAGACCATAAAGGTCACCTGCATCAGGCCTTCATTTCCTTGTCTGTAAAATAAAACTAAATCTCTCCAACCCCTTGAGAACTGGTAAGTATTAAATAGGGTCACTATGTCAGTGTGTTTTGCAAACTCTACAGTGACCTCACTTATGGGGGCAGTCATTAATGACATGGGACTGCAGAGTCTCTAAAATGGAGAGTGATGGGAGCTGCCTTCTGAGACCTGGAGCTCAAAATCCAGCTTCAAACTTACCATCAAACTGGAGCAAAGCTTGACCCTCAGTGTTGGGGTTGATCTGACGGCCTGGCAGTGATCCCACAGATGAGTGACTATCCTAGGGACAAATACATGCTACATTGTTGGCTCTCTTTACAATTTACATGTCAGCATCAGGCCAGTGGTGACAAGTGCTGACCTTCAGTCTGTCCAGGGCCCAGTGACAATCACTCTAAGCAAATGTTTCCACATCTCCCAGGGACCTTGTCCCCAGCCTCCCTTAGCATATCCCAGTGAAGTCTCACTCCAAAGCTAATCATGCTTTGGCAGCCACCAAGGAGTCAATGACTTCTAGACTTGGATCTTTTGCCCGATCCCTTCATCAAACTCTAAGTGGACCTAGTTAATGCTGTGCTTCACATGGACATGTGGACAAGGATTTCAAACAAACCAGGTCTCACATGGAATGCCCAGAATATCCCCACCCCAAACTTAATTCTCCTATGGTCTTCTGCGGCTCCATCCAAGGAGCTCCTCAACATGGCCTGGATAGCTCTCCATGTCTCTGCCATCCTTCTCTCCCCATCCAGCCCCTCCCAAACACAACCCATCACTCCCTCTTCTCCCTGTTGACACTTTGCTGTGTCAGCACCCCTGGTCATCCTGTTAGCTTTCTCAGCTTCTCCAAACCATTCCCTACAAAGTAGCCAGAAGGGCCTTTTCAATACATAAACCTAGATGTGTCCATCTACTTAAGACCCTTCTACTCAGGGATGTAAAATAAACCAACTAGAAGGAAGACTAGAGTTTGAGGTGTAAAGAGGGCTTCAGGACATGAATCTGAAGAATGAGGGACACTGGCAAGAAACATGGCTGGAAAGGGTTGGGAGTCAGCGCTTCAAATCAGCAGTGTGGCAGGAAAGAGCTTTGCCACCTTACAAGGGAGTGACTTCAGCCTGCTAATAGCTAACGGGAAGCGGTGAAAAGTATGGGGTGTGGAGGATTTGTCTGGGTTAGCGATGACTCTGGAAAGGGAACTCAGATCTGGTATATATTGTCATCAGAGTGTTTCTGCCCTTGATAGGCTGATTTTTGTCAATTGTCTCAGAAAAGCAAATCAGAGAAGCTGCTTACTTCTGCCTGCAAGACTCCTGGTCGGGCCCTGCCTGCCTCTTCACTCGGCCCTTGCTGCCTTTCCTGCTCTGCGACTGGCCAGGGCTGCATCTTTACCATGTACACGAACTACCTAGACAGAAAGGCGAGACACACATCCTTGTCTTTCCTCTACTTCCTTCCTCCTCTGGTCTTCTTTCCTGAGCATCCGGTCCTACAGCCTTCAGTAGAGCTCTGCAAAGCAGGCATCTTCTGAGAGGGGTGGGAAGATGGAGGTGTGACCATATACAGGATGGTTCCACAAAGACCCATGGGATAAAGGCTGGTTTGTACCAACAGGAAGGTTGGTGGAACTTTTAAGAGGTGGGACCTGGTGAGAGGTCCTTGGAACCACTGCTCCTCCCTCTTCCTCTTCCTCTTTTTCCACTTTCTGTTATAAGGTGAGCAGGTCTGCCCCTCCACACGCTACCACCATGATGCATTGCCTTGCTACAGGCCCAAAGTGACAGAGCCAATCAAAGGACTAAAGCCTCTAAAACTGGGAGCCAAAATCAACCTTTCTTTGTGCCAGGTATGTGATAGCAATGCAAAGCTGACGAACCCAGGGCTGTACCTCACAGACAGGGTCAGAGCCTTCACAGGATGTTCAGGACATCCACAGGGTGAGGAGGGACACGACAGGCAGCGTCCATACTGAGCAAAGGGACATGAGCTGGAAACAGCAGACTGGCAGAGAAGGACGTCCATGTTACGGAGACTGACCTGGCAATCTGATTCTAGATGGGGACAATAGGGGTAACCTGGTAGAGATATCCCAAGTCCAAGCAAAACAAGGCCCGGGGTGTGGGACAAGAACAGCAATACAGGGTCAGGTTGTATCCTGACATGAGAATTCAGAGTACGTGGTGGGAAGAAAGGAAGCCAAGATGGAAGGCTGGTCACTAATGACTAGTGATCAAGTAAACATTAGGTATAACAGAAGCAGGCATTGTGGGCTGAATTGTGTCCTGCCAGTTCACATGATGAAATATTAACCCTAAGTACTTTAGAATGTGACCTTACTTAGAAATAGGGTCACTGTAGATGTAATTTAAGATGAGATCATCCCAGAATAGAGACAGCCCCTAATCCAATCTCACTGGTGTCTTCACAGTTGGACATAGAGACATGCTTTGGTGAACATAAACACACCTACCCATATTCAGACCCTTGTGTTCTTGCCCCACATCGGCACTGACACCCCATGCCATCCAGTCTCCTGTAATTACAGAGATGTAGTTACAATGATATGTCTTCAAGCCCAGGAATGCCAAAGACTGGCACTGTGATCTAGGGGACAAGCATAGCACAGACTTGCTGTCATGCCAACAGAAGTGGCTGACCCTGGTGACACCTTTGTAGATGTCTTGGATAGCTTTCCTCCATAACTGTGAGAAAATAAGTTTCTGTTGTTAAAGCCACCAAGTTTGTGGCCCTTTTTAATGACAGCCCTGAGGAATGAATATACTCCAGTTGTTGTTATGGAAGGAGGTTCTGAACACTAAAAAGGAGACACTCAGAATGAATCTTGTGGTGTTGAATTAGAATTAGATATATTAAGTTAATTCCAGTTTTTGACAAAGAGGGATACAGAAATAAATTTAAATCTAATATGAAATGTGGTTTTTACCTCCATCTTCTGAGAAAGCCTGAAAGTAGTGATGGTTCAACAGTAATGAACATGTCTAGCACCCAGATCTTGGCTACCAAATACAATTTTCCACTAAAAGCAAAATGTCTTCCTTGGAGAAATGATAGCTTCTAGAGCATGTATACAATGAACGATCTTCTTGTACCTGAAAGTAAGGAGGCTCTCAAAGGATGTCACTATGACACCAGGGGAAACTTGGATGTGCTTCCATTGGTCATCTGTGAGATAATTCAAGTTCCAAACTAAACAACAGTAGTGATGTACCATAACTGGAACCCATGTGTTTCTACAGATAAATACAAACAAGTGGATAAGTTAGAATGCAGAGAGGAGCAAGATAATTATGCAATTTCAAAGTACCTCTCTACATAAACACTTATTAATTTCAAAGAGGAAAAGTGTAACTTTAGAGTGAAGAAGGCTAGCAGACACCATCTTAATTAAGTGATCAGAGCAACATCTAGAGAAGGGAACAAATTGGAATCACATGTCCCTGGCTAGGATGTAGGAGAAGAATACGGTGTCATTTCTGTGCTATTCCTGCCAACAAGGCATAACAGAATCTAATCATGAGGAAGTTACCAACAGATCTAAAATAACCACTGTAATCTTCAGAAGTGGCAAGATCTGCAAAGTCAAGGGAAAACTAAGGATGTTTTCCAGACTAAAGGAGAGTAAAGGGACACGAGAAGAAAATACAACCTATGATTCTGAAATAGATCTGTTTGCTCTAAACTGCATTGTTGGAGTGATTGGAACTAGTTGAGTGGGCTCTGGTGATTCAATATAACAATGGATCCTTGTCAGTCCCCTGAGTTTCACAGTTGCCTTGGGACTATGTAGGAGAATGTCGTATTTGTTGTTGTTGTTGTTTTTAATGGGAGTTTCATATAACTCAGGATGACCTCTGACTCAGTATGTACCAATGCTGCCCTTGAACTCCAAATTCTTCTGACTCAGCCTCCCAAGTGCTAGGATGCTAGGCATGTGCCTCCATGCCCAGTTTAAGAATGTCCATATTTATGGAAAATATGCATTGAAATGCTGGAGAGTGCGTAAGGCCTCAGTCACACTTTGTTCTCATATAGTTCAAGAAGATGAAATGTTTTTGTACTGTACTGTCAACTTTTCTAGAATTTTTATTATTGCAGGAAATAAGAGTATGCTGGCCCATGGACCACACTCTGAGTGACAAGTCTCGACACTCTGGCCTCCCTTCCTGCAATCACCCATTCATCTCCCCTCAAAGGCCCCTGTCTCTCCACCTTCTACCTGGTCTCTTCTCTTAGACCTTTCAGAATTAGTGGCACCATTTGGGTCTCAACTCCAGCATCATGATTTCAGTGAGGCCGTGTCTGACCACCAAGATCTACTCCATACACCTCTCACAGGTATTTTATTTTAATTACCATCTCTTAGTTTTTGGTGGCTTCTATAGCAAATTGCCACAAACCCCATGGCTCCAACAACACCAATCTATTTCCTTACAGTACTGACACATTACACGTGCGGCATGAGTCTCACTGGGCCACAAATGAGGTCTGAGCAAGCCTTCTAGAGGCTCTAGGAGATAACCCACCTCCTGTCATTTTCACATTACAGAGGCTGTTGCAGTCCTTGGCTCACATCCCCTCCTCTATCCTCAAAGGAGGCAATGCCATGGCCCATATTCTCTTTATCTCTAGTCACGTCTTCCCTTGAGAGATTCATCTACTTCTTTCTGCCACTCATAAGTGCCCTTGTGACCCATGTAATCCTGAATAATCTCCCTTCTCAACACCCTCCACCTACTCACACCTACAAAGTCCCTTGTGCTGTATAAAGTAGCAGTGTCAGGTCATAGGGATTGAGACAAGGACATCTTTGAGGCACCATTCAATACTCATCTGAGCACTTTCTTTGACTCAGCTTTTTAGTATAGAAATAAATATTTATGTCATCTAGTTCTGCCCTGGCCACTTCCCTATTATCATTCTTAGCTCCTAAATGAGCTGTTTGTGGCTAGACCTGGCAACATCTACACAGCCACATCCTCAGGATGAATGAAGGAGGCTAGAGATTCACAGTGCACACACCAGGATTAGCTCGCATGAAGTGTTTTCCATGTTGTCCTTAATCCCTTCCCCAGCCAGGAGTCGGGGTCCCCAGGCAAGGCTGAGCCTAGCTTTTCTACAGGTAGATCTCTGGCCACTTGCAACTCCTCCTCTTCCTCTCTCCCCACAGTCTCCATGACAATAAGGTCGTATCTTTAGCTATTCTGAGATACCTTAACTTACAAGAGTATGACAGAGCCAATAATAATGCTTACTTCTCACCTTACCCCCCTAGTCCACACCCAACCCTGACATGTGCTTCTAGGTCATCTCACTGGGTGACATGCTTTGAATAAGTGAACTTCCCTTTGAAGAGCAGGTGAGAGGCATCAGGAGGAAGTGCCTTTCTTCTGCAGCTCTAGAAAAATCTTCACCTGTTTAAAGAGAAGACCTAGGAGTAGACTGGTCACCAGCCCCATCACTACCACCATAATTACCAGTTTTCTTCTCTTGAATCTTATTGCAGGGACTTTACCTATCTCCCAGGATTTGGGGATTTATAAATGTAATATTCAGTGGAAAGGTGTTTTCAGTTGCTGGGTCCCTGGGCTATGTCAGCTTTACCAGCCACACTACCTGTTCCTGGTCCTAGTCATTCTATGCAGCTGTGTTTATGATCCCCTGGTTACTTGGATTGTACCCGAGCAACTCTGGCCTCAACAACCCTTAGGAATCTGGGTTTTGGTTTTCCTACATGAGAATACCTGAAAACTACTTATTCACTTCCTACATGGAAACCCCTAAAGCTACTCACTTATTTCTACCAAGATAACCCACTGATTTATTCAAAGATGCACCCCAAAACAGATGTGGCTCTAGATTCTGGGCACACAGCAGCAGGAAAAGCAACATGTTCCTCCATATGACACTGTTCTGGCTCACCTTGGGGCTCACTTTGGCTTGTAGAGTGAGCAGTGAGGTAGGGATATAGGTAGCAACTACTGAAGGCAGAGATTTTTGAGTTATCTTTCTCTTATAGTTATTAATTACTTTAGAGATAGTTACAAGTTTCTTAAAGCAGTTGAAAAACATTTGTGATTGATCCCAAAATTGTGAGCAAATATACCCAACCCTAGATAAAAAGAGAAAAAGGGAAGGAGGGATACACACACACACACACACACACACACACACACACACACACACACATGTACTTTAAAGTTTCTAGAAAAGGCTGGGCATAGTGGTGCATGCCTTTAATCCCAGCACTAGAGAGGCAGAGATAGGAGGATTGCCATGAGTTCAAGGCCACCCTTAGATTACATAGTGAATTCTAAGTCAGCCTGGGCTAGAGTGAGATCCTACCTCAAAAAAAGAAAGAAAGAAAGAAAGAAAGAAAGAAAGAAAGAAAGAAAGAAAGAAAGAAAGAAAGGAAGGAAGGAAGGAAGGAAGGAAGGAAGGAAGGAAGGAAAGAAGGAAGGAAGGAAAAGTTCCTAGAAAAGTCTGAGGAGATGATTTAGTAGTTAAAGGCACTTGCTTGTAAAGCCTTCCAGGTTTAATTCCCCAGTAACCATGAAAAGTCAAATCCACAAAGTGGTGCATGCATCTGGAGTTCATTTGCAACAGCAAGAAGCCCTGCAGGGCCCATATTTTTATTCCCAATCTATCTATTCTCACAAATAAAAAATAAGAGTTTTTTAAAATCTCTTGGAAGTCCATATAGATTCAAGGGGTTAATTCCTTTCTACCATGCATGTCCCGTCTAGGCAAAACTCTGCTTCCCTGTATACAGTCTTAACTTTCCAGGAGGCCACAGAATTGATGACTGAAGAAGTTTAGAGACTGCTGAATAATGGTTCAATTTCACACCAAACTCTATGGGCTCTCACGGGGGAAAAGAAAAATGATAGATGCCAACTCGGGTAGCAAAAGGAGAAAGAATATCTCTTTAGACTTGCCAGAGACCAAAGGTTTGTATAGCAAAAGGTGTGGGAAATAGCTATTATTTCTTCCTCATGTCAAAAATTTTCTTAAATGTTCAAATGAATCATAATCTCAGTGGGCTCCAAATTTTCTATTGTGCATTCTAACTTTTAGACTCTAATGATCAGCTTCCCTTCAAGAGACCCCAGTCCCAAGCTGAGCTCAAGAACTCTAGTCTCTGAGTGGGTGCATGCAGCCAAAATGGTAATTAAAACACACTGATGGAAGAGAACATTCTTGTCCTAGGGTATAATAGGGGCTCAGAGTTTAGTTCTTCTGTACTTCAGAAATAATAGTATCTTTATGTTTAGGAAAAAAATGCATGCTAACCCAATTTTCAACCACAACATCAGTTTCTTCTTTTTCTTTTTTTTTTTTTTTTAAATTTAATTTATTAGTTTTCTTTTCAGTAAATACAGGCAGTTTGGTACCATTATTTAGGCTCATCTGTGATCTACCCCCTCCCATTAGACCCTCCTTGTTATTGAAAATGGGTCGTGCATTGTGGATTTAGCCCCCAGTTATTAGTATGATAAATGTCTCTGAAAATCATGACCCAACATGTGACTCTGACATTCTTTCCGCCCCCTCTTCCGCAAGATTTCCCTGAGCCATGTTGGGTTCATTTTTGGTCTGCTTCAGTGCTGAGGTGTTGAGGGCCTCTGAGGCTCTGGCTCTCTGATTTGGTAGGAGTTGATTTTTCTCTGCATTGATCTCCTTCCCCTTTGTGCTGGTATCTAGTTCACAGGAAAACATCACCCTTGCTTATTTCGCCAGTTGTCCTTAGTTTCAGTTGGGCCCCTTCTGAGGTATGTTGGGGCAGCTCTCTTCTTAGGATCTGCATCTATCTGGAAAAGAGAAGCAGATTCTCCAACGGAGAGTAAGTTAGCACCCAGAAAATTGAGATAACACTTCTTTTTTGATAGACAGTTTGATAGGTGTAGGCCCTCTTATACCCCATGATTGATGGTAGCTTGATATTGTAGAGTGGGCTTGTGTTTGGGTATGGTTCTGACTTGTTTCCCAGCTCCAGCTAAGGGTCTAGTACCACTGAGTGGATCAGTTAGCCAAATCAAGAGCAATTGATTCCTCACCATGGCTGTGTGCCACTATTGCACTTGTGTGGGTATCACATCCGGTTAATTGTTGCTACTTAGGTTAAACAATGTGTTGCTTGGACAGATCGTGGTCACTTCCCCCAGTCGCCTATGTAGCACCTTCTGGCACTAGACACGCTGACTGTCTGGGGACTGACTCTCTCCTGGCTTCCAGCCATGTCATTCCATTTTGCGTGTCAGCTGCGTATGGAGTCTTCCGCAATAGGGTCTTACCACTGGCCTTTGGTGGGTCATCAATTACTCTGACAGAAGTCTGTCACTGTTTTGGGAAACCTTGTAGGTTTCTCTGATCAAAAGCTCATTGTGGATTGTAGGCCCAAGCTGGAAGTGGGGGTTACAGGTCAGTGCCCACTAAGAAATTGAGGAAAACATAACTAATATACAAGAGTTAGAGAGGAGAGAGATAGAGGGGAGAGGGGGAGAGGGAGGGAAGGAAGATGTAGGAGATTTAGGTCAGTCTTAATCCTACCCTCTCCAGTGTCTTGTGGTTCAGGTGTTTCCTGTAAGGGACTAGTGAAGGTTCAGTCATTTGGTCTGTCTTTTAGGAAGTAGAATTTTATGGTACCATTGCCGTTTGGGTCCGGATTACTGTTTTCCACCCTTTGATTCCCTCCCCGCCCTCCCATCCATCTTATTGTCTAGTTCATGAGGTACTTGCTGGGTATGTAAGGCATCTTGGGCAAATTAAGGTTAGGTGTTGCAGATGAGTGAGACTATGTGTCGATTTTTTTTCTGTGATTGGGTAAGTTCGCTGAGAATGATCTGTTCCAGGTTCAACCATTTTTCCTCAAATTTCTTTATGTCGTTTTTTCTTACTGCTGTATAGAATTCCATTGTGTAGATATACCCCATCTTTGTTATCCATTCTTCTAATGATGGACATCTGGGTTGATTCCAGCTTTTAGCTATTACGAATTGAGCTGCTACAAACATGGTTGAGCAAATCTCTCTGGCTTTGGTTTGAAGGTTTTAGGGTACATGCCCAGTAATGGTATAACTGGGTCTGTTGGTATTTCTATAGTCAGCTTTTTCAGGAGTCTCCATATTGCTTTCCAAAGTGGTTGTACCATCCTGCATTCCCACCAACAGTGAATAAGTGTCCCTGCTTCTCCACATCCTCGCCAGCATTTATTTTCATTTGACCTTTTGATGTTGGCTATCCTTATTGGGGTAAGGTGGAATCTCATAGTTGTTTTAATTTGCATTTCTCTGATGATTAGGGATGATGAACATTTTCTTAGGTGTGTGTTTGCCATTTGTATCTCTTCCTCTGTGAATTGCCTGTTTAACTCTGTGCCCCATTTTGTGAGTGGGGTATTTGTCTTCTTATTGTTTAGGCTTTTGAGTTCTTTGTAAATTCTAGAGATAAGGCCTCTATCAGTTGGATAACCTGCAAATATTTTCTCCCACTCTGTGGGTATTCTATTGGCTTTGTTTATTATATGCTTATCTGTAAAGAAACTCTTCAGCTTCATATGATCCCAATGGTTGAGTGACTGTTTAAGAACTTGAGCCACTGGGGTTTTATTCAGGAAGTCTTTTTCCATTCCTATATCATGGAAAGTACTTCCTAAATTTTCTTCCAGTAGTTTTCGAGTTTCTGGTCTTATGTTGAGGTCTTTGATCCATTTGGATTTGAGTGTTGTGCATGGTGAAATGTGTGGATCAAGTTTTAGTTTCCTGCATGTGGCTATCCAGTTTGTCCAGCACCATTTGTTGAAGATGCTATCTTTTTTCCAGTCTATATTGTTTGGGCCTTTGTCGAATATCAAGTAGCTATAGTTGCTTGGCCCAAAATCCAGGTCCTCAAGTCTATTCCATTGGTCTATACTCCTGTTTTTATGCCAGTACCATGCTGTTTTTATTACTATGGCTTTGTAGTATAACTTTATATCGGGTATGGTGATGCCACCAGAGGTATTTCTTTTGCTGAGGATATGTTTGGATATGCGAGGCCTTCTGCCTTTCCATATGAAATTTGAGATCACTTTTTCTATGTCTGTGAAAAACATTGTAGGGATTTTAATTGGAATTGCGTTAAATCTATATATTGCCTTTGGTAGGATTGTCATCTTCACAATGTTAATTCTGCCTATCCAGGAGCATGGGAGGTCTTTCCATCGTTTCAAGTCCTCCTCAATTTCTTTTTTGAGAGTTTTTATATTTTCGTTGTATAGATCTTTTACTTCCTTGGTTAACGTTATTCCAAGGTATTTTATTTTATTTTTTGCTATTGAAAATGGGACTATGTCCTTTATTTCTTTTTCTGTGTCTTTGTCATTTGCATACAGAAATGCTTCCGATTTTTGTGCATTGATTTTGTATCCTGCTACTTTGCTATAGGAGTTAATCACCTTCAGGAGTTTTGGGATGGAGTCTCTCGGGTCTCTTACATATACAATCATGTCATCAGCGAATAGAGCTAACTTAACTTCTTCCTTTCCAAATTGTATCCCTTTTATTTCCTTCTCCTACCTTATTGCTTGGGCTAGGACTTCCAGGACTATATTGAAAAGCAGAGGTGAGAGAGGACATCCCTGTCTTGTTCCTGATCTCAATGGGAATTCCTCCAGTCTCTCTCCATTAAGAATTATTTGGGCCTTTGGAGCTTTGTATATTGCCTTTATTATATTAAGATGTGAACCGGCCATGCCGATTCTCTCCAATGTTTTGATCATGAAGTGATGTTGTATCTTGTCAAAGGCCTTTTCAGCATCTATCGAAATGATCATGTGATTTTTATGTTTAAGCTTGTTTATGTGGTGTATTACATTGACAGATTTTCGTATGTTGAACCACCCTTGTGTTCCTGGGATAAATCCCACTTGGTCAAGGTGGATAATGCTTTTGATGTGTTGTTGGATTCGGTTTGCGAGAATTTTGTTGAGGATCTTTGCGTCTATGTTCATTAGGGAAATAGGCCGATAGTTTTCTTTTCTTGTGGCGTCTCTGCCTGGTTTTGGGATTAGGGTGATACTAGCTTCATAAAAGGAGTTGGGTAGTTTTCCCTGTTCTTCAATTGTGTGACACAGTTTTAGGAAGATTGGTTTGAGTTCTTCCATGAAGGTTTGATAAAATTCGGCTGGGAATCCATCTGGTCCTGGACTCTTCTTTTTTGGGAGGTTTTTTATTACTTTTTCAATCTCCATGAGCGTGATGGGTTCATTGAGGTGGTTGATCTGCTCTGAGTTTAGCTTTGGTAGATGATATGCATCCAGGAATTTATCCATCTCCTCTACATTTTCCAGTTTTGTGGAGTAGAGGTTTTTGAAATAAGTCCTGATGATTCTGCCGATTTCACTGATGTCTGTTGTGATCTCTCCTTTTTCATTTTGAATTTTGTTAATTTGGAGTCTCTCCTTTTTTTGCTTGATCAAATTGGCCAGAGGTTTGTCAATCTTGTTTATTTTTTCAAAGAACCAGCTCTTTGTTTTGTCAATTGCCTTAATTGTTTCCTTGGTTTCCAATTCATTAATTTCTGCTCTGATTTTAATTATTTCCTTCCTTCTGGAGCTCTTTGGGTTGGATTTTTCTTGTTTTTCCAATGCCTTTAAGTGGATGGTTAAGCTACTGATTTGGGATTTTTCTGTCTTTTTTATGAAGGCATTGAGTGCTATGAATTTTCCCCTGAGGACTGCCTTCATTGTGTCCCACAAGTTTTGGTATGATGTGTTCTCATTGTCATTCAATTCCAGGAATTTTGCAATTTCATTTTTTATTTCATCCACTATCCATTTATTGTTTAAGAGTGTGCTATTCAGTTTCCAGTTGCCGTTGGGTTTCTTGTTGGTTTTTTTGTTGTTGATTTCTAGGAATATAGCATTATGATCTGATATCATGCAGGGAATTATGTCGATTTTCCTAAATATGTGGAGGCTATCTTTGTGACCCAGTATATGGTCTATTTTAGAGAATGTTCCATGGGCTGCTGAGAAGAATGTGTAGTCTGTGGATTTGGGGTGGAAAGTTCTGTAGATGTCTGTTAGGTCTAAGTGCTCTATGGTTTTGTTGAGCTCTCTTACTTCCCTGTTGAGCTTCTGTTTGGATGATCTGTCTATTACTGATAATGGTGTGTTAAAGTCCCCAGCTATGATGGTGTTGGTGGTTATTTCTGTTTTATTGTCAAGTAGGTTTTGTTTTATGAACTGCGGTGCCCCTGTGTTTGGTGCATACAGATTTATGATTGTAATATCCTCTTGATGGATTGTTCCCTTTACAAGTAGGAAGTAGCCTTCTTTGTCTTTTTTGATTGTTTTTGGTTTGAAGTCAACTTTATCTGATATTAATATAGCTACACCTGCTTGTTTCTTATTCCCATTTGCTTGCAATATTGTTTTCCACCCTTTCACCCTGAGGAGGTTTCTGTCTTTAGTGGTAAGGTGGGTTTCTTGAAGGCAGCAGATTGAGGGGTCTAATTTTTTGATCCACCCTGGTAGCCTGTGTCTCTTGATGGGTGAATTAAGGCCATTAATGTTTAGGGTGATGACTGTGAGATTTGATTTGATCCCTGTCATGTTGTGGTGGTAGAGGTGTGTTGGCATTTCCATGGATTTTTTTTTTTTTTTTTTTTTTGTATCTACTCTGGGTTTGATTGCTGTGATCTTCTTCTTGTAGGCATTTGTGTTTGGTTATTTGTTTCTTCTCTGTGGAGAATTTCCTGGAGTACTTTCTGTAGGTTTGGTTTTGTGTTCATATAATTGTAAAGCTGAGTTTTATCATGGAAAGTTTTCCTTTCACCATCTATTATAAGGGAGACTTTTGCTGGGTAGAGTAGTTTAGGTTGAAAGCCATAGTTTCTTAGAGTTTGGAGAGTATCATTCCAGGCCCTTCTAGCTTTCAGGGTTTCCATTGAGAAGTCTGAAGTAATTCTGATGGGGTTTCCTTTGAAAGTGGTGTGCTGTTTTTCCCTAGCTGCTTTTAGGATTTTTTCCTTGGTGTCAATGTTTAGAGTCTTAATGATAATATGCCTTGGATGAGTTTCTCCTTTGGTCTAGTCGGTTAGGAGTTCTGTTTGCTTCTTGAATCTTGATGGCCCTTTCTTTTAAGAGACGGGGGAAGTTTTCTTCAATTATTGTGTGAAATAAGTTCTCCATGCCTTTGGTCTGAAATTCTTCTCCTTCTGGTATTACAATGATTCTGATATTAGGACGTTTAAGTGTATCCCACAATTCTCTCATGTTCTGTTCACAGGAACTTTTGAACTTACTGAAATTTTTGGACTCTCGAACTGTTTCTTCCATCCTGTCTTCCAGATCAGAATTTCTATCTTCCACTTAGCTGACTCTATTCTTGAGAGCCTCTAGTGAGTTTTGGACTTGTTCAATTAAGTTTGCATTTTCTACTACTTTCCTATGTATCACTTCCATCGCTTTGTCCAGCTCCCTTTTTGTCTCATTTTCTGATTTTCTTGATGATTCTTGGAAATCATCCTTGCATTTCTTTTTGTTTTCATTTAGTGTGGCCAGCTGATTTTTAAGGTCCTCTTTTTTTTCATTCTCCCTCAACTCTCTTAGCTCTCTTTGAATTCCTTCCAGTGTCTTATCATATTGCTCTAGCTTGGTGATGGTAGCATCCATACGATTATCTATCCTTTGTAGCTTTCCTGTCAGATCTAGCAGTAGTTTGGTCAGGGTTGCATTGTTCATTGCTTCCACTTGATGTTCTGATCCTAAACACTCTTCTATGTTTTGGTTTGTTGTGATCCTTGTTGGACTGGGTGATCTGTCTGGATTTTCTTCCATTTTATTTTTCGTGTTATTTCTTTTGCACTGTGGTCTACCCATGTCAGTGTATGGGCAGGTAGGTGGGTGGAGCAGCCTGGGATCTAGCTTTATGCAAATCCAAGGCAGCCTGGGGCAGTTGTAAGCAGCCTGGGTTTTTGCTCACTCTTGCCAAAGCCGCCTACCTATAGCCTGACAGGGGCACCCAAGTTGCCTGAATTCTCACCCAGTAATGCACCTAAGCTGCCTGCCTTTGAGCTTGAAAAGGGACTGAGGTAGCAAGCCTTGAAGGTGCCTAGATTCTGGCTGGGTACACTGGGGTCTGTAAACAGTCTGTGCTCTTCCGCTTCAGGGGAGTGGGGGATGGGTGGCGATGTACAGGTAGGGGATGGCACCTGCGCTGGCGCTAGTGACTCAGTGTGGACTTATGTGGCTCTTGCTGTGGGACTGGGCCCACTGCACGTGCAATTGTAGTGCAGAGGGAGATGATGTGGGTATGGAATCAGGACACAGCAGAAACTGACCGGCGGTAAGTGATGTGAGAACAGCAGGGCGTGAGGGGAGGGGGGGCAGCTAGGAGCGTGGGGCGCTGTGGGATACCGTGGGGTGCTCTGGACTCGCAGGGGGGAGGGGGCGGATCGCGTGGGGGGGGAGGGGGTCCAGGGGGTCGCGGGTAGCACAGGGGGCGTGGAGCACGCTGAGGTAAGATGGAGTGCTGGATGCTGCGGGACGCTGCGGGGCAGTCTGGACGTGCGGCAGGGGTGGGGTGCAGGGGGGGGGCTCGAGGAGCACGGGGGTGGGGCGCGGGGAGTCTCAGGGCACGCGGGGGGCACGGGGCACACCTGGGTGCCCGGGCGCTGGACGCTGCAGGGCGCTTTGAGCGCCCCTGTCGCGTGTGGGTAGGGAGCGTTGGGCAGGCTGTGGGGGAGGCGGGGGCGGGGCGCGTGGGGGGGTGCTCGAGGCGCGTGGGGGTGGGGCGTGGGGGTCTCAGGGCGCGCAGGGGGCGCAGGGGGCGCTGGGGTGCGGGGCACGCCTGGGCACCCGGGGCGCGGGGCGCTTGGGGCGTGCCTGCTGTGTGTGGATAGAGAGCACAGAACGTGCAGGGGGTGGGGCGTGTGGGAGGGTGGGGCGGGCGTGGGGTGGTCTCGAGGCACGCAGGGGTGGGGCGCAGGGGTCTTGGGCGCACGGGGGCGCAGGGCAGGCCTGGGTGCCTGGGGTGCAGGAAGCCTTGGTTCGCTTGGGCCGCGTCTGCCGTGTGTGGATAGGGAGCGTGGGGCACGCTGGGGGGGAGGGGCGCGCTAGGGGGGTGCGGGGGGTGCGGCAGGTGTGGGGCACGGGGGTTGTGGGGTGCGCTGGGCCGCCGGGGCGCGTGGGGCTTGGTGTGCACGGGGCGCCGGGCCGCTGGGCGCGGGGCCGTGCCCGATGCAGTTATTCGCAGCGGGCGGGGTGGCAGGGCGTGGGTCGCGGGGGTGTGTGCTTCCCTCTTTTATCCCAATCTGTGCCCTCCCTCTTCAAAAAGTTCCTAATTTCCCTTGAATACTTGCCTTTTTTTCCCTCGTTGTTTGTAGTGCAGCTAGGCGGTCGCCATCTTAACATCAGCTTCTTAAAGGGAACCCTTCTGCACTAATCCATGAATAATTGAACATATGGATACACTTCATTATCACCAGAGTCTCCCCGGGCTTCTTGTCTTACTCTTTCATCATGGGATCCTAGGGTGTCACTCAGAATCTGAATAGGCTGCCCGCCAGCCATGGTGTCCTCCAGGCATCCAAGTCAGGCATGCTGGTGTTCCATTTCTGAAATGTCTCTAGCACATCGCATTTCCTGAAACCACATACTCCCCATGGTTTTCCCTTGGGTTCCTGATTTAATCAGCCCTTTCTAACTCAACCCCCTTTCCAGCCACTCACCAGTAAGAATTCCATGCTCCAACCATACTGCCTGCCTTGTAATTCCTCCTATGTATTTAATAGCTCCACAGTCCCATGTCTGAATGCATGCTATTTCTTGAAATGTCATGTAATAGCAGCAGCCCATCATGCGTCATCTCTCCCACTGAACACCAAGTGACTCATACTGTGTGTCACCTCCTTTAAGAACACTTCCTTGATTACCCAAGAGTTTTGTTTTCCTTACCAGAAGCACTTCAACCTTTACAATTTCTAATAGAATTAATCAGCCAGACTCAATATCCCTACAGCTCCCTGAACTTCCCTTTGTCATTGTGTCCTGCACTCTGTGGGAATTTTATTTTTTCATACCTATCTTCTCTAGTACGGTCTGGTTCTCTTAGGGTCATGGGCTCCATTGATGCAGTGCCCTGCCCTGGTAAAAGTGCAGCCTGTCACACAGCAAGTTCTAAATGGCTTAAGAAATGTGTGGAATGGCCCTGTATCTCTCCCTCAGGTTACAAAGACTGAGCTCTGGTACAACTTTAGCCAACATTGTGCATTATTTGCAAGAAAAGTACAGAAGAGACTTCCAGTTAAGATGGCGGTGTAGGTACCACGCCAAAGCAGCCTAGGGGGGAAAAAAGACCAAAAAAACTCAGCAAAATTCACACTTTTACTAAAAAGTAAGGTGTATAGGAAATTGAAGTGGTAGCAGAGAAGTAGAAGAGTTCCAGAGCATCCACAGCCTGCACAGGTGGGAAAAGAGGCTCCGGCAGCTCGGCTAACTGCCATAGCCGCGGCGCACCAGAAAGCCTCCAGATATGGCTCAAGCCGCAAGAAAAGCCAGGTGCCGGAGCTTTCCCTCACACCAAGCTCTCCGCAACTTGGGAAACGTGAGGGGAGAGCGGCAGAGAGCAACGGAGGAGCAGAGCGTGAGGTAGAAGAATGCTTGGAGCAGCGAGAGAACCAGAGCAGCTGCAGCTCCCTCCCCTGCCCTACCGCCTGACCCCAGCTCCGGTGAACAGTGCAGCAGCCCAGGACCCGGCCACGCCAACAGCGGGACCCAAGAAGGAGCAGAGTTTAGCAGCAATATCAGCGGCTCCTGCACCAGTAACAGCAGCCCCAGCAGCAGCAGACCCAGGAGTGGAAGCAGCGGCAGACTCGGCAGCAGCAGTAGACTCGGCAGCAGCAGTTTCAGGGGGAGCAGCAGCAGGGGACACAGCAGCAGCAGCTTCAGCAGCAGTGGTGGCTCCAGCAGTGGTAGCTACAGCAGCAGCAGAGGCAGCAGCAGCGGTGGGTCCAGCAGCAACACCTTCAGCAGCAGTGGCTACAGTCCCAGCAGGGGCAGCTTGAGCAGCAGCAGTTCCAGCAGCAGGGGTGCTGATCTGCAGGGCCACACTTGCCAGGCTCGGTATGCCCCGCAGGAAAAGCAAGTGCCCAGCTCCAGAAATCAGAACAGCAGCCCGACGACCCAGGCAGCAACTAGACTGAGACCAAAATCATCCAAGGTAACTGGGATTGCACCAGGGAAGGGTCTCACTTGGTCACAAGCTGACTTGGATCCCTCAACAAACCAGAAATCTTAACCTCTTTGTTGATAGAGGATCTGGTCGTTATAATAACTACTCTTGCATACATACTTGGGGCTGTTTTTGATTGAATGTGTACAGTGTTTAGTTAAATTTTAGAATCTACCTGTATTTTATTCCACTCAGCCTGCTTGAATACTCCTATAGCAGGGAAACTCAACCCCTAACAACATCTTTGTAGATACTCTGAGAGTCTTAAGAGCCACACCTAACACCTTAAGGTCCTACCCTGAAAATATATTACATCAAATCAATTGATACAGCTAAGAATACACAGCTAGCTAGAAAATCCAAGCATTAACTTGATCCAAGATGCAAAAATATATACATTATAACACAAGAAACACTAAAAAGCAAGACGATATAAACCCACCTAAAAGTATTAATGCATCAGAAATGTCCTCCAGTGAGAAAGAGTTAGAGGAAATGCCTGAGAAAGAGTTCAAAAGAATGATTGTAAATATGTTCAAAGAAGTCAGAGAACAATTCAAAGGAGTCAAAGAGGAACTTAAAGAGGAAATCAAAGGAATCAAAGAAGATGCAGGACAACAATTTCATGAAATAAAGAAGGCAATACAAGAAATAAATAAGGAAATAGAAATAATAAAGAAAAACCAGTCAGAATTACTAGCAATGAAGAACACAGTAAATGAAATAAAAAACTCTGTAGAAAATCTCACCAGTAGGATGGATGAGGGAGAGGACAGAATATCTAAGCTAGAAGATCAGGTAGCAGACCTAATGTAGTCCAACAAAGAGAAGGACAAACTTATAGAAAAGTATGAGTGGGAATTTCAACATATTCGGGACACTATGAAAAGATCCAATATAAGAATTCAGGGCATAGTAGAGGGAGAAGAACTCCACTCCAAAGGCATAGTAGGCGTCTTCAACAAAATCATAGAAGAAAATTTCCCCCAAATTGGGAAAGTGGTGCCAATTCAGATACAGGAAGCCTTTAGAACCCCAGCCAGACAAAACCCAGAAAGAACCTCTCCTCACCATATTATAATCAAACTTCCAAACACACACACCAAAGAAAAAATATTGAAAGCAGTTAGAGAGAAAAATCAAGTTACCTACAAAAGCAAGCCCATCAGGATTTCAGCAGATTATTCAACACAAACTTTTAAAGCCAGAAGGGCTTGGAGTGATATATAGCAAGTTCTGAAAGATAACAACTGTCAACCAAGGTTACTTTATCCTGCAAAGTTATCCATTCAAATAGATGGAGAAATAAAAACATTCCATGAAAAAAGCTGGTTAAAGGAGCATTTGAAGACAAAACCAGCTCTACAGAAAATACTTGATAGAATCCTCCATGCTGAAGAAAAGGAAAAGCACACATATAAGGAACTTAGAAAAAACAAGCAATACTCAAATACTAGTTAACAGAAGACAGCGCAGGTAGAACCAGAAACACAAACACACACAAAAAAATGGCAAACAAAAATACACACCTTTCAATAATATCTCTTAATATCAACGGCCTCAATGCCCCAACGAAAAGACATAGATTTGCAGACTGGGTTAAAAAGCAGGATCCTACAATTTGTTGTCTCCAAGAAATTCACCTTTCTACAAAGGACAGACATTATCTTAGGGTGAAAGGTTGGAAGATGGTGTTTCAAGCAAATGGGCATAGAAAACAAGCAGGGGTTGCTATCCTAATATCAGACAGGGTAGACTTTAGTCCGACGTTAGTCAAAAAAGATAAGGAAGGTCACTTTATATTGATTAAGGGCACACTCCAACAGGAGGACATTACAATCCTAAACATATATGCACCTAACATGGGGGCTCCCAAATTCGTCAAACAAACACTATTAGAACTAAGGTCACAGATAACACCAAACACAGTGGTGGTGGGTGACTTTAACACCCCACTCTCATCAATTGACAGGTCATCCAGGGAAAGAATAAACAGAGAGGCATCTGGACTAAATAACGTCATAGAAGGAATGGACTTAACAGATATATACAGGACATTTCATCCACAGGCTGCAGAATATACATTCTTTTCAGCACCACATGAACATTCTCTAAAATAGACCATATATTAGGACACAAAGCAAATATTAACAAATTCAGGAAAATTGAAATAATTCCTTGCATTCTATCTGACCACAATGGAATTAAACTACAAATCATTAGCAAGAAAGGCTATAGAGCATACACAAAATCATGGAAACTAAACAACACATTACTAAATGATGAATGGGTCAATGAAGAAATCAAAAAGGAAATCAAAAAATTTATAGAGTCAAATGATAATGAGAACACAACATACCAAAATCTCTGGGACACAAAGAAGGCAGTTCTAAGAGGTAAATTTATAGCCTTGAGTGCCTATATTAAGAAATTAGAAAGGTCGCAAGTAAACGACCTAATGCTTCTCCTTAAAGCCTTGGAAAAAGGAGAACAAGGCAAACCAAAAATCAGTAGACGGGAAGAAATAATAAAGATTAGGGCAGAAATTAATGAAATAGAAACAAAAAGAACAATCCAAAGAATTAATGAAACAAAGAGTTGGTTCTTTGAGAGGATAAGCAAGATTGATAAACCCTTAGCAAATCTGACCAAAAGAAAGAGAGAAGAGACATAAATTAATAAAATCAGAGATGAACAAGGTAACATCACAACAGATTCCAGAGAAATTCAAAAAATCATAGGGACATACTATAAAAGCATATATTCCACAAAGTATGAAAATCTGAAAGAAATGGATGATTTCCTTGGTCTATATGACCTACCTAAATTAAATCAAAATGAGATTAATCACTTAAATAGACCTATAACAAACATGGAGATCCGAACAGTTATCAATAATCTCCCAACTAAAAAAAGCCCAGGCCCGGATGGATTCACTGCTGAATTTTACCAGACCTTTAAGGAAGAGCTAACACCATTGCTTCTTAAGCTTTTCCAGGAAATAGAAAAAGAAGGAGTTCTACCAAACTCCTTCTATGAGGCCAGCATCACCCTGATACCAAAACAAGGCAAAGATAGAACAAAAAAAGAAAATTACAGACCAATCTCCCTCATGAACATAGATGCAAAAATTCTCAACAAAATATTGCCAAACAGAATACAAGAATATATCAAAAAGATCATTCACCCTGACCAAGTAGGCTTTATCCCAGAGATGCAGGGACAGTTCAACATACGCAAATCTATAAATGTAATACATTACATAAACGGGATGAAGGACAAAAATCACATGATCATCTCATTAGACGCAGAGAAAGCATTTGACAAAATCCAACATCCCTTCATGATAAAAGTCTTACAGAGACTGGGAATAGAAGGAACATATCTCAATATAATAAAGGCTATTTATGACAAGCCTACAGCCAACATATTACTAAATGGGGAAAAACTGGAAGCTTTTCCACTAAAATCAGGAATAAGACAAGGGTGTCCACTGTCCCCACTTTTATTTAATATAGTTTTGGAAGTCTTAGCCATAGCAATAAGGCAAGAGACACACATAAAAGGGATACAAATTGGAATGGAAGAAATCAAGTTATCATTATTTCCAGATGACACGATTCTCTACATAAAGGACCCTATAGACTCTACTAGCAAGCTGTTAGAGCTGATCAAAACCTACAGCAATGTAGCAGGATACAAAATAAATACACAGAAATCAGTAGCCTTCATATATGATAACAACAAACACACAGAGGATGAAATCAGAAAATCACTCCCATTCACAATTGCATCAAAAAAAATAAAGTACCTTGGAATAAACCTAACCAAGGAAGTAAAGAATTTATACAATGAGAACTTTAAAACACTCAAGCGAGAAATTGCAGAAGACACTAGAAAGTGGAGAAACATCCCTTGTTCCTGGATTGGAAGAATCAATATTGTGAAAATGGCAATCTTACCTAAAGCAATCTACACATTTAATGCAATCCCTATCAAAATTCCAAAGGCTTTCTTCATGGAAATAGAAAAAACAATCCAAAAATTCATTTGGTATCACAAAAAACCTCGAATATCTAAAATAATACTGAGCAACAAAAAAGAGGCTTGTGGTATCACCATACCTGATTTTATCCTATACTACAGAGCCATAGTAACAAAAACAGCATGGTACTGGCACAAAAACAGACATGTAGATCAGTGGAACAGAACAGAGGACCCAGATGTAAGCCCAAGTAGCTATAGCCACCTGATATTCGATAAAAATGCCAAAAATACTCACTGGAGAAGAGACAGCCTCTTCAGCAAATGGTGTTGGGAAAACTGGATATATATCTACAGAAAGATGAAAATAGATTCTTCTCTCTCACCATGCACAAGAATTAAGGCCAAATGGATTAAAGACCTTAACATCAGACCGGAAACTCTGAAACTCCTAGAGGAAAAAGTAGGGGAAACCCTTCAACATATTGGTCTTGGCAAAGACTTTCTGAATACAACCCCAATTGCTCAGCAATAAAACCACAGATTAACCACTGGGACCTAATGAAATTACAAAGATTTTGCACCGCAGAGGACACAGTGAAAAAAGCAAAGAGGCAACCTACAGAATGGGAAAAAATCTTCACCAGCTATATATCTGATAAAGGATTAATATCTAGGATATACAAAGAACTCAAAAAGTTAAATAATAAGGAATCAAACAAGCCAATCAAAAAATGGGCTATGGAGCTAAATAGAGAGTTCTCAAAGGAAGAAATACGAATGGCATATAAGCATCTAAAAAAATGTTCTACATCACTAGTCATCAGGGAAATGCAGATTAAAACTACATTGAGATTCCATCTCACTCCTGTCAGATTGGCCACCATCATGAAAACAAATGATCATAAATGTTGGCAGGGATGTGGAAAAAAAGGAACCCTTCTGTACTGCTGGTGGGAATGCAATCTGGGCCAGCCATTGTGGAAAACAGTGTGGAGGTTCCTAAAGCAGCTAGAGATTGATCTACCATATGATCCAGCTACAGCACTTCTAGGCATATATCCAAAAGACTCATCACATTTCCGTAGAAGTACATGCTCAACCATGTTTATTGCTGCTCAATTTATAATAGCTGGGAAATGGAACCAGCCTAGATGTCCATCAACAGATGAGTGGATAATGAAGATGTGGCACATTTATACAATGGAGTTCTACTCAGCAGTAAAGAAAAATGAAGTTATGAAATTTGCAGAAAAATGGATGGACCTGGGCTGGAGAGATGGCTTAGATCAGTGGAACAGAATAGAGGACCCAGATGTAAGCCCAAGTAGCTATAGCCACCTGATATTCGATAAAAATGCCACAAATACTCATTGGAGAAAAGACAGCCGCTTTAGCAAATGGTGTTGGGAAAACTGGATATGTGTTGGTAGAAGGATGACAATAGATCCTTCTGTCTCTCCATGCACAAGAATTAAGGCCAAATAGATTAATGACCTTAACATCAGTCTGGAAACTCTAAAACTACTAGAGCAAAAAGTAGGGGATACCCTTCAACATTTTGGTCTTGGCAAAGACTTTCTGATTACAACCCCAATTGCTCAGGCAATAAACCCACAGATTAATCACTGGGACCTCATGAAATTACAAAGATTGTGCACTGCAAAGGACACAGTGAAAAAAGCAAAGAGGCAACCTACAGAATGGGAAAAAAATATTTGTCAGCTATATATCTGATAGAGGATTAATATCTAGGATATATAAAGAAAACTTCCCCAGTCTCTTAAAAGAAAGGCCCATCAAGATACAAGAAGTGAACAGAACTCCAAACAGACTGGACCATAGGAGAAACTCTCCAAGACATATTATTATTAAGACTCTAAACATTGACATCAAAGAGAAAATCCTAAAAGCAGCTAGGGAAAAACAGCGCACCACTTTCAAAGGAAACCCCATCAGAATTACTTCAGATTTCTCAATGGAAACCCTGAAAGCTAGAAGGGCCTGGAATGAAATTCTCCAAACTCTAAGAAACGATGGCTTCCAACCCAAACTACTCTACCCGGCAAAAGTCTCCCTCATAATAGATGGTGAAAGAAAAACTTTCCATGACAAAACTCAGCTTTACAATTATATGAACACAAAACCAAACCTACAGAAAGTATTCCAGGAAATTCTCCACAGAGAACAAACAAATAACCAAACACAAATGCCTACAAGAACAACCAAACCCAGAGTAGACACAAAAAATTTCAAATTCCGTGAAAACACCAACACACATCTAACACCACAACATGGCAGGGATCGAATCTAATCTCACAGTCATTACCCTAAATATTAATGGCCTTAATTCACCCATCAAGAGACACAAGCTAACAGGGTGGATCAAAACATTAGACCCCTCAATCTGCTGTGAAACCCACCTTACCATTAAAGACAGAAACCTCCTCAGGATGAAAGGGTGGAAAACAATATTCCAAGCAAATGGGAATAAGAAACAAGCAGGTGTAGCTATATTAATATCAGATAAAGTAGGCTTCAAACCAAAAATAATCAAAAAAGACAAAAAGGCTACTTCCTACTTATCAAGGGAACAATCCATCAAGAGGATATTACAATCAAAAATCTATATGCACCAAACACAGGGGCACCACAGTTCATAAAACAAAACCTACTTGACAATAAAACAGAAATAACCACCAACACCATCATAGCTGGGGACTTCAACACACCATTATCAGTAATAGACAGATATCCAAACAGAAACTCAACAGGGAAGTAAGAGAGCTCAACAAAACCATAGAATACTTAGACCTAATGGACATCTACAGAACTTTCCATCCCAAATCCACAGACTACACATTCTTCTCAGCAGCCCATGGGAAAATAGATCATATACTCAGGGGAGCAATCAACAGCACTGGGTGGGGAAGGGCCAAGCTCACCAGCAGAGGAGGCTCAGGGCTGCAGAGGCACCACTTTCTAGGGCCAGATGTCTGCTTGGTAAGCACAGTTAGGAAAATTTCTAGCCTCCATTTTGAATGGTTTTAAGAAATTTTGTATATGGAGGATGGAAATGCTTATATATTTATTGAAATCCTTTTATTTGAAATTAAAATTATTTGGTAAATAAAAATAAAATAAAATAAAATAGACCATATACTGGGTCACAAAAACTGCCTCAACATATTTAGAAAAATCGACATAATTCCCTGCATGATATCAGATCACAATGCTATATTGCTAGAAATCAACAACAAAAACCCACCAAGAATCCCAACGGCACCTGGAAACTGAACAGCACACTCTTAAACAATAAATGGATAGTGGATGAAATAAAACATGAAATTGCAAAATTCCTGGAATTGAATGACAATGAGAACACATCATACCAAAACTTATGGGACATAATGAAGGCAGTCCTCATGGGAAAATTCATAGCACTCAATGCCTTCATAAAAAGACCAAAAGATCCCAAATCAATAGCCTAGCCATCCACCTAAAGGCACTGGAAAAAAAAAGAAAAATCCAACTCAAAGAGCTCCAGAAGGAAAGAAATAATTAAAATCAGAGCAGAAATTAATGAGTTGGAAACCAAGAAAATAATTAAGGCAATTGACAAAACAAAGAGCTGGTTCTTTGAAAAAATGAACAAGATTGACAAACATCTAGCTAATTTGATCAAGCAAAAAAAGGAGAGGTTCCAAATTAACAAAATTCAAAATGAAAAATGAGAGATCACAATAGACATAAGTGAAATTTGGAGAATCATCAGGACTTATTTCAAAATTCTCTACTCCACAAAACTGGAAAATGTGGAGGAGATGGATAAATTACTGGACGTATATCATCTGCCAAAGCTAAACTCAGAGCAGATTAATCACCTCAATGAGTCCATCACATTCATGGAAATTGAAAAAGTAATAATAAAAAAAAAAAACCTCCCAAAAAAGAAGAGTCCAGGACCAGATGGATTCTCAGCCAAATTTTATCAAACCTTCATGGAAGAACTCAAACCAATCTTCCTAAAACTAAAACTGTGCCACACAATTGAAGAACAGGGAAAGCTACCCAACTCCTTTAATGAAGCTAGTATCACCCTAATCCCAAAACCAGACAGAGATGCCACAAGAAAAGAAAACTACCAGCCTATTTCCCTAATGAACATAGATGCAAAGATCCTCAACAAAATACTCGCAAACTGAATCCAACAATACATCAAAAGCATTATCCACCTTGACCAAGTGGGATTTATCCCAGGAACACAAGGGTGGTTCAACATATGAAAATCTGTCAATGTAATGCACCACATAAACAAGCTTAAACATAAAAACCACATGAACATTTCGATAGATGCAGAAAAGGCCTTTGACAAGATACAACATCACTTCATGATCAAAACATTGGAGAAAATCGCATGGCTGGTTCACATCTTAACATAATAAAGGCAATATACAAAGCTCAAAAGGCCCAAATAATACTTAATGGAGAGAGACTGGAGGAATTCCCATTAAGATCAGGAACAAGACAAGCATGTCCTCTCTCACCTCTGCTTTTCAATATAGTTCTGGAAGTCCTAGCTCAAGCAATAAGACAGGAAAAGGAAATAAAAGGGATACAATTTGGAAAGGAAGAAGTTAAGTTAGCTCTATTCGCTGATGGCATGATTGTATATGTAAGAGACCAGAGAGACTCCATCCCAAACTTCTGAAGGTGATTAACTCCTATAGCAAAGTAGCAGGATACAAAATCAATGCACAAAAATCGGTAGCAGTTCTGTATGCAGATGACAAAGATACAGAAAAAGAAATAAGGGACATAGTCCCATTTTCAGTAGCAAAAAAAAAAAAAAAAAAAAAAAAAACAACCTTGGAATAACGTTAACCAAGGAAGTGAAAGAGCTATACAACGAAAATATAAAAACACTCAAAAAAGAAATTGAGGAGGACTTGAGAAGATGGAAAGACCTCCCATGCTCCTTGATAGGCAGAATTAACATTGTGAAGATGACAATCCTACCAAAGGCAATATATAGATTTAACGCAATTCCAATTAAAATCCCTACAGTGTTCTTCACAGAGATAGAAAAAATGATCTCAAATTTCATATGGAAAAACAGAAGGCCTCGCATATCCAAACATATCCTCAGCAAAAGAAATACCTCTGGTGGCATCACCATACCTGATCTAAAGCTATACTACAAATCCATAGTAATAAAAACAGCATGGTACTGGCATAAAAACAGGAGTATAGACCAATGGACAAACTGGATAACCACATGCAAGAAACTAAAACTTGGTCCACACATTTCACCATGCACTACACTCAAATCCAAATGGATCAAAGACGTCAACATAAGACCAGAAACTCAAATACTACTGGAAGAAAATTTAGGAAGTACTTTCCATGATATAGGAATGGAAGACTTTCTGAACAAAACCCAGTGGCTCAAGTTCTTAAACAGTCATTCAACCAATGGGATCATATGAAGCTGAAGAGTTTCTTTACAGACAAGCATATAATAAGCAAAACCAATAGAATACCCACAGAATGGGAGAAAATACTTGGAGGTTATCCAACTGATAGAGGCCTAATCTCTAGAATCTACAAAGAACTCAAAAGTCTAAACAATAAGAAGACAAATGCCCCACTCACAAAATGGGGCACAGAGTTGAACAGGCAATTCACAGAGGAAGATATACAAATGGCAAACACACACTTAAGAAAATGTTCATCATCCCTAATCATCAGAGAAATGCAAATTAAAACAACTATGAGATTCCACCTTACCCCAATAAGGATAGCCAACATCAAAAAATCAAATGAAAATAAATGCTGGCGAGGATGTGGAGAAGCAGGAAAACTCATTCACTGTTGGTGGGAATGCAGGATGGTACAACCACTTTGGAAAGCAATATGGAGACTCCTAAAAAAGCTGACTATAGAAATACCAACAGACCCAGTTATACCCTTACTGGGCATCTACCCTAAAACCTTCAAACCACAGGCCAGAGAGATTTGCTCAACCATGTTTGTAGTGGCTCAATTCGTAATAGCTAAAAGCTGGAATCAACCCAGATGTCCATCATTAGAAGAATGGATAACAAAGATGGGGTATATCTACACAATGGAATTCTATACAGCAATAAGAAAAAACGACACAAAGAAATTTGAGGAAAAAATGGTTGAACCTGGAACAGATCATTCTCAGTGAACTTACCCAATCATAGAAGGTTTCCCAAAATAATGACAGACTTCGGTCAGAGTACTTGATGACCCACCAAAGGCCAGTGGTAAGACCCTATTGCTGAAGACTCCATACGCAGCTGACGCGTAAAATGGAACTGCATGGCTGGAAGCCAGGAGAGAGTCAGTCCCCAGACAGTCAGCGTGTCTAGTGCCAGAAGGTGCTACATGGGCGACTGGGAGAAATGACCAATATCTGTCCAAGAAACTCATTGTCTAACCTAATTAGCAACAAATAACCTGATGTGATGCCCACACAAGTGCAATAGTGGCACACAGCCATGGTGGGGAACCAACTGCTCTTGATTTGGCTAACTGATCCCCTCAGTGGTACAAGACCCATAGCTGGAGCTGGGAAACAAGTCAGAACCATACCCAAACATAAGCCCACTCTCCAATATCAAGCTACCATCAATCATGGGCTACAAGAGGGCCTACACCAATCAAACTCCCTATCAAAAAAGTAATTGTTATCTCAATTTTCCAGGTAATTCCCTGTCCTATAGGAATTCAGTAATTAGAAAGATGCCTGGATTCGACTGAGCCATGATCCTAAACTGGCCATTTATTTATTTAGTCATTCATTCATTCATTCATTTACTTGAGAGATAGAAGAGGGAGAGAGAGAAAAAATGGATGCATAGACAATCTCCAGATGCATGCACCATCATGTGCTCACATGGGTCCTAGAGAATTGGACCTGGGTCCTTTGGCTTTGCAGGCAAGCACCTTAACCCCTGAGTCATCCCTCCAGCCCTAACATTTCCATTTAATATAATATTTACATTCTCCTTGTGCTAAATCTAGCACCTCACCTTTATTTCTGAACCAGTGGAAAGAAGTACTATTCACCAGAGAAACTATCAAAAATTCCAATATGTGTCCCTGAGTCCAGTTCCTTGTTTTATGAACATTTATCAAGCACCCTGCTGCCCAGAACAGAGAGGGGCCCAGGGCTGAGAACACAGTAGTGAGCTACAATATGCTTTCTTCCCTCAAGGAACTCACAGAGCAGAGAGAGAGAGAGACATGAGAAAAGGTAAATTACTGAAACGCAATGTGAAAGTGTTATATGATTCAGGATGAGCAACATGCTATGGGAACTCAGAATTAAGATGGATTGATCCTGCCTTGAGGGGCAGGGGGTGATCTGACTGAGTGAGACATTTGTTTTAGGTCTTGAGGAATAGCTAGAGGTTTTCCATCAAATAAAAGGGTAGAAGTAACTCCCAAAATACAGAAGGTTGGAATTTAAAAGTGCACATCATATTGAAGGCATAGCCAGTACTTTGTGCAGTTTCCCAGAATGTGGGGAATGCAAGAAATGGTCATAGATAAACATGAAGAACAAAGTGCAGGTACAAGATAAATAGAAATCTTAAACATCAGGGAAGTATTCTAGGATTTAACCTAGCACATCTATGCCAAATGGGCCAGGTCCTAGGGCCAAGAAGCTTCTGTCATTGATAAAGTTGCCGCCTCATGGAGGAAGGGGTTCAGCAGGAGGGTGCTAAAGAAGATAATGGGGTGCATATGATCAAAACATTGTATAGATAAGTGAATTTGTAAAAGAAATAAATAAATAAATGAAGAAAATTCTAGACAAATAAAATATTTACATTAAAATATCAATATTCTGCCAGGAAAAATAAAATGCAGATAAATGCCTTAATATTTTAATGTTAACAAATACATATTCATAATTGCTGTTAATCTCATAAGTGTTTGACTTATAAGTGAAATCTCAGTATAGGTATGTATGTATGTATGTGTGTACATGTGTATAGAGAAAATATGGTATACATAGAGTTGGGTATCTATGGTTTCAGGCATCCACTGAGGGGGTTATATTGTAAGGAAGAACCTCTGTATTTGAGGCAAAGCCTCCCCAACTGTCTTGATGAGTTAGAGAACTGAATTCCCTAAGAGTATCATTGTTATTATACATAATTCAGCAACACGTTTCCTTGCGCCAAGGACATTCTTTCCCAGACATGGCTGAGTCCTTCCAGCAAGGTCCATCTGAGCAGAAGAGGTGTGATAGAAAAGCCACTGTCATCTGGTCATCCTTCCCCTGAGCACTTGCTGCAACCCTGTGCTGTGCGGGGTGCCATGCCATGGGAGTTAGAAATGGATATGACAGAGCCGCTGTCCTCCTGAAGCTCACATTCCAACACCACAGAAAAGACACATCTCTGTTTGTCATAACAAGGGAAAGGTAGCAGTGGTCCCAGACAGGTCTGTGAGGTAGGTGTCATTCTGAACACGAAATGACCCGCATAGGTGCACGTGCTTCAATACCTAGTCCCCAGATGGTGGCACTGTTGGGAGATGATGGAACTTTCAGAGCTGGTGGCCTAGCTGGCAGAGGTGAGTCACTGGAGGTAGACCCAGTTTGCTGTGGGCCTCATTCTCTCTGCTTCCTGGTCTGGATTCCATGTGAGTACCTCTACACATGTTCTCACCACCAGGCCTTCCCCACCTTTGGGGAATGAAACTCCCCTGCAACTGAGACAAAAGAAACTTTTCCTCCCTTAAGTTGTTGCTGTCAGGCCTTTGGCATGGCAATACAAAAGCAACTGTCACAACAGACTGCTTGGAAAGGCTATATAGGGCATGACCGCACTAAAGGCTTGCTTAGGAATGGGCCCCTTCCTGGTCTCCTTTTGTTTTGTTTTGTTTCCCCGCTAAGCTATGAGGAATCATTTGAACTCCACAAAGGTGTTGTTGCTTTGTATTTTTCTGAAGCCTATAGCACATTGTTTGGCCCACTGTGAGTGAAGTATGAATTCTTCTTCTTTCTTTTCTATTAAGTAGAAACTTTGTATGGACACATCATGTGTTGGTACCATCATTTCCTTCTTCTCTGTCCCTATTCCACTGAGGGCCCTCCTCAGTGGGAATGCAGGTATTTACCATATGGTTGTGGGTTATGTGTTGTGAGAGCAGCAGTCAGTCATGGGGGTGGGGGGCAATGCCTCTGGATATTCCCTCCCAGTTGGTGGCTCTTAAAATCTTTCTGTCCCCTCTTCTGCAAAATTTCCTGATCCACGGTGGGTATTCTAAGTCTACTTTAGTGTTGTCTTCTTAGCAGCTTCTGGATTTTTGCTTTGGTGTATTTTGAGTATCCTCAGTGTCTGTCTCCATCACCCTGACACAGGTTGTCAGGCTGTCCACAAAGGCAGCACTCTTGCTCATATCTCCAGCTCCTCTGTGGTTTCACCTGGGCCCTGGCTGATGTGCGAGGGCTGGTTCATCTCTTGCCATGGAGTCAGCTATCTGCTCTTATCTTGTTGGTAGATTTTAGTTGTCCTCAGTTTTTACTGCTTTCTGAAAACTAAACATAGGCTCTCCATCAGAGAGTGGGATGAGCATAGGTTAAATGGTATAAGCATTACTAATTTAGAGAGATTTCGATGTGTGTAGTTTCTCTTTTGGCCAAAATCTAGTGGGAGCTTCTTGTTGGATTCATTAACTTGGTCTCCATAGGATTCTGACTTGGTTCCAAGTTCCAGCTGTGGGTTTCTTTCCAATGAGTGGATGTACTAGTCAATCAGTAATCCACTGATGACCCACCTAGGGATTCTTCATTCTTAAACAGCTCTGGTATCGATATCAGTCAATTTGCCTTCCAAATGTTCATTTAAGTGATGCCACAGCAGGGACAGCAGGAAGCCAAGCATTAAGCAGCTCACACCTCCTCTCTGCACCTTAGCTTTCTCATCTGCTAAGAACTAAGCCATGCAGGTGCCAAAAAAGCCAAGCATATGATGCCGACAAGGCTGTCATTGCCTGTGAACCCATTAGCTGCATCCAGGCCAAGGTCAGGCTTGGTGAAAAAGTTCTCTCCACCTGGACACCATGGCTTTGAAGTAATACCAATAGTTCAAGCTGCAAAATGTCACCATGGGCTCTGACCAGAGGAAGTGACAATTTAGAAGGTTCACTGGTTCCCTATTTGACTAGACTCAGGAGTACCACTGCCAATGAGCACAGGAGCCTGCCATCTAAGAGAAGAGAACCAGAGCCGACTTCCTGGGACTCTGATTTGGTGGCAATTGTTAAATGCCAAGAATTGCAGTTGTTTGTTGAATTTTGTTATCTCCTTTTCATTCCAAGAAACAGAAACTGGCTCTGCTCAGTAGGAAGATATTTTTAAATATTCAGATTGAACAGTGACATTCGAATGAAAACTTTCCCTTAGAAACTACCATTTAGTTTTATGCCAAAAGATAGGCTTAATTTTTTAACTATTTTTGTTCTTTGACTTAATAATTGGTTTTGCTGCCCCAAAACTATATCAGCTTGTCCTTTGGAAACCAAGAATATATCTGCGTGCACTTGCAGATCCAAAGTTTAAGGTCATCATCATCGCCAGTATTATACCATTATCCTAGGATCACCTATATCTGGAGTCACCACTAAGGACATACCCCAACCAGGCATGTGTCAGAAGCTTTGCGTGCACACTCCCTCTAATTCCTACCGTGTTTCTACAAGGAGAACGGGCTTGCCCGTGCTAGAGGTGAGCTTTCATATGCAGAGGACATTAAATGATGGAGTCCAGAGTGCATGGTTTGTGAGTAGAAGCAGTCACTGTCTGTGGTTTATACAACCTGACACTGGCCTCTCCACGCTGCCATTTCTTTTTATTAGTTAGTTAGAAATGAGTGTTCCAGGGCCTCTAGCCACCACAAATGAACTCCAGACACATGTGCCACCTTATGCATCTGGCTTACATGGGTCCTGGGAAATCGAACCTGGATCCTTTGGCTTCATAGGCAAGCACCTTAACTACTAACAAATCTCTCCAACCCCCCTTTTATAGTATTTTTACTTATTTATTTATTAGGTAAACAGAAAGAGAGAGAGAGAGAGAGAGAGAGAGAGAGAGAGAATGGGTGTGCCAGGGCCTCTACCACCTGCAAACAAACTCCAGATGCTTGTGCTGCCTTGTGCATCTGGCTTACATGGGACCTGGAGAATTGAACCTGGATCCTTAGGCTTTGCAGGCAAGCAAATAGGGCCATCTCTCTGGCCCTATTTTTCAATTATTTATTTGAGAGAGAAAGAAAGAGAAAGAGGCAGATAGAGGGACAGAGAATGGGTACACCAGACCCTCCAGCCACTGCAAACTAATTCCAAATGAATGTGCCACTTAGTGCATCTGACTTACGTGAGTACTGAGGAATCCAGCCTGGGTTCTTAGGCTTTGCAGACAAGCACCTTAACTGCTGAATTCTCTCCCCAGCCACATGCTGTCATTCTGGTTTCAAGACCTCTATTAGTCCTGTCCTCCCACCTCCTGTCCCCCATGCTTACCCTTTGCTTTCTATCTACAAGCCCATCACTCTCATGGCCCCAGCTTTGAAGTACCACTAACATCTAAAAGGATGCACAATTAAGGCACAAGCACAGGAATTTCTGAGATGCCATGAGGCTTTCACTGAGGCTGGGAGGAAAAATAAAATATGCTTTTGCCCAGAGATTTCAAGATGAGAAGTGAAGCGTGGTGGAGTCTGCTGCCCTGGTCTTATGACCCATAAAGCATTAAGGCTGAAACATGGCTCAGGAAAAGAGAAAGCCAAGAGCTTGAAGGGAGCTGAGCCCCCGATGCAGATGCAGCTGCCCCTGAGGCTACAGTGACCCATGAGCCATGCAGGCAATGACAGGAGACAGTAAAGTCCCCATCTCCCTTTCTTTGTATATAGGGTAATTTGGGTTAGCCAATTTGTCATATGCAAGAAAGTCTTACTGACCCCCTCCCTTTCAAATCTGTAGTTCAGTCCTCAGGCTTGTCTTAATTTGCCAGGAGGGCTGTCACAAATTACAAAGCCATAGTGGCATCAAGGTACACATTAAAGTCTTAAGAGTTCTGGAAGTCAAAAGACCTAAACTTAAGGTGTCATCAGAGCTGTCTTCCTTCTGCATGCCCTAAGGGAGGAGCTATTCACTTCTCTACCCATTTCCTAAAGGCTGCCTACATTCCTTGACCCCTGACCCTTCCTCCACTTGAAAACCAGCAGAGATGCACCTTTCTCACCTCCCCACTTTATTCCCCTCCTCCTCATCCTCTTTTCTCTTTCTCTCCTTCCTTCCTCCCTCCCCTCTGCTTCTACTGTTACATGTCCTTGCTCAGACCCTCCTGCTTACCCCTCATAAACACCCTGGGATTACCTTGGTCCCATCTGGAGAAAATAGCAATACCTACCCAGAGCACAACCCTTCATCCTAATGTAGGGCAATAGATCCCCAAGTGATGGTCATTAGAGTGTGGGTGCCTTTGAGGAGGGTAGAACGTGATTATGCCTTCCACTGCTCAACCTAGTTTCCTTACCGGCTGCTGTTATTGGGGTCCCTCAGGCCCAGAAGTGTTTCTAGGGTCTTGCTTTCTGGCTCTGTTCTTTCCCACAGAGTACAAGCATGGATTTCTACTTCCTGAACCATGCCCTTCTTTGCCCAAACACTTCTAGGCAATAACGTAGCTATAGAAACCATATGGCGTTGTGTGGATCAGACAGTGCACTGGCCCTCTTTGGGCCTCCACTGTCTTCTTTCCAGGGAGAAACAAGCACTTTGCAGGGATACTGCTAATCCTAGCCTCTCATTTCATTTAGCCTCCAGGCAGCCGAGGGATGGCCAGCCCTGCCTGGTCCTCATCTGCTCATAGTGTGAACAGCAGTTTCCAGAGAGCCATTTGCCCAGGACCCAGCATCAGGAGCACTAAAGAAATCCCTTGGCTTACGTTTTCTAATTAACTCAGCACAAATTTAATTTGGATATAATTTTTTAAACATGACCCATAAAAGTATCCATAAGCACTGCTCTACTGGGCCTCCTGCAGGAAAGACAGCCTTGGAGGCCACAGGAAGATTGTTCCATGTGCTAATCAGTGACACCCACAAGATCACAGCGCAGGGTTCTACACAGGCTCTGGAAGACCTTCTGTGGAAATGCAGATGTGAAAGGTCACCAGGACAAGGAGAAGCCAAGAACCACCAATGTCCCCCTTGACATTTCAATCAAAAGAGGAAGAGACAACAGGACAGGTCAGAGCGATGTGGGCAAGGATGATGATTCAAGAAGGCTGAAGTTCACAGGCTGCTTGGCAACATCCAACGGGCCAGAGCCCCAACTCTGAAGCCCCTGAAGCCTCACTCTCTGGGGCCTGGAAGTCTTCTCACCCACTTGTCTCAAGCACCCTTCCTCTAAATGGTGTTTGTCTTCTGTACCAATATACTTCAGACAGAAGGCCCTTAGAAGCAGTGGCAAGTCACTGCCAGCTCTTCATTAATAGATCTTATTAAAAGGGACTTCCTGCTTTCTGAGTCTTGTTGGCAAGATGCAGTGGTTCCAGGAAATCCTCAGATGGAGAGTGCCCAGTTCAAAGCCTAGCTCCATGGGCTGAAGAAGTGGTTCAGTGGTTAGGTCACTTGCTTAGCAAAACCTGATGGCCTGGGTTCTCTTCCCCAGTATCTACATAAAACCAAATGCACAAAGTGGCAGTGTGTCTGCAGTTCCTTTGTAGTAGCAAGAGGTCCTGGCATGTCCATACTCTCTTTCTTTTGGTTTGCCTCTCCCTCCATCTCCAGGCACACTGGTTTGGGTGGGTGTGGCCTCACTGCTGCCCCACCCCAGGCCCTCCCTACCATCGGACCCTCTGCTGGCTGCAGAGAGGCTCCCAAGCTATGACTTCCCTTCAGCATGGAGAGGACACATTCCCAACCTCTGCAAAATGTGACCCAGATATGCACCTTTAATGTCTTCACCTTTCTTTGTTTACTATTTTTCAATAACATACAAAAATTAGGTTTCATTATGGTGTTTTTCATACAGATTTTGATTTTGTTTCCCTTCCTCCCACTTTTTTCCCCATACAACTCTTCCACACATTCTTCTCTGCAGCTTCTAACAGCCGGCTGCCTGCTTCCTGTCATGTCTGCTGTGACTGTTACCAGCACTGTGTCCTCTGCCGGCTGTTCTCCTGTTGCCTCCGCACTCTGGGAAGCTCCAATGAAGCACTAAACCAGATTCCTCCACGTGCAGCTTCATTCCTGTCTTCACAGTGGTCATAGCCCCATCTTCCTATGATAGCTCTGCTCTCCTGTCCACTGCCAATGTTTGGCAGTGCCAGCTACTTACAGCTCCCTATAGTCGGGGATGCCCATCAAAACTACTGTCAGTGAAATTTTCCAGAATGAGAATCCCAAGTGGCACCCTCAGCCATCACCCGTCAGCCCTACTGTGCAGTCTTTTCCAGCTGCCTTTTCTGTGTATGCTGCTAGGTTGTTTTTTTTTTTTTTTTTCTGTTTCTTTAATTTAGAGAGATTGAGAGAGAGAGAGAGAGAGAGAACTGGCAAGCCAGGGCTTCATCCACTGCATTCAAACTCCAGACTCTTTCGCCACCTAGTGGCCATATGCGACCTTGTGTTTGCCTCACCTTTGTGTGTCTGGCATATGTGAGACCTGAAGAGTCAAACATGGGTCCTTGGGCTTCAGAGGCAAGCACCTTAACCACCAAGCCATCTCTCTAGCCCTAGGCTGCTATTTTTAATTTTGTTGAAAAATTTTAAAGAAAGTTAGAATTTTAAAGAACTTTTTAGAAAAATAAAAGACCCTCACCCATGTCCCAACAGTTTGTTAGTATTACTTGCTATTTCTTTCTTTCTTTTTTTTTTTTTGAGGTAGGGTCTCACTCTAGTCCAGGCTGACCTGGAATTCACTATGGAGTCTCAGGGTGGCCTCAAACTCACAGCGATCCTCCTACCTCTGCCTCCCAGTGCTGGGATTAAAGGCATGCGCCACCACACCCAGCTTGCTATTTCATTTTTATATATTTTACGTATTGTTATATATTTTATATGTAGTAGGATATGCCTGGATTAGTATCTGTTTGTTCCTCAGGTGTGTGTATTCATATGTGTGGTCACATGCGTATGTGTACATGTTTGTGAAGGCCAGAGGACAACCTTGGGTGTTATCCTTGGGAATATCATCAGCCCCCTCACAGCCTGGAATTTAATTTGCCTCCTACTGTTTGTTTGCCTTTGTGATTAATGTGGTAGAAAGCAAACTTGCCCACATGGGAAGGGTTCTCTAAGATGGTAACGTGCATGTGAAATTGCTGGCGTTTGGGTCTGGTGGCATCCTCAATGCTGCTAGATGTTGCCAAAGTGCTTGAAAGAGTGGTTGCGCCCATTCTTGCCACTATCGGCAAAGTGCCAGGAAGCCCTCATTCTACAGATGGGAAAACTGAAGTCCAGACCAATAAGCAGAACTGCCCAAGATCCTGTAGTCAGTCAGCAAAGAAGCCCAGATTAGGAGTCAGCCTGTGGTCATGTGCCCAGATAGCTGATCAGCACCTCTCAGAAGTCCTCTCTCATTCAGCCAAAGGCCGACAGCCCAATCCATCTGTCCCTGACCCATTTTACCAATCTGTCCAGCTTTGGGACACAGTCTTACTGGTTTCTACTTTGCCCCAGGGAAAGAAAAAAAAAAACTTCATCAAATAAAAATTATTGGCTAACAACAAACATCTTGTATCAGGGAAATTTTGCATGCATTTTTCAACATTAAAAGTAAAAATGTGTTTTCCTATACAAGAGCATCTCTGTTCTGCTGCACCAATCACTCCTGGGAAAGAAATCCGATGTGCCTTGACTCTGTTTTACAGCCCTCCTGGAGAACTGAGGTGTCAACAGAAGCATGAAGACACTGCAGGGATAAAAACTAGATGAAGACAGCGACAGTTAAGTGGCATTGCTTGAAACTGGATTTTGTGGTAACCACTGCAACAGTCATCACAGGTACTGTGAAGGTCATATGTTCAAATACTAAAACTACACCAGTCTATGGTGCCAGGAAAGGCTGGTACTCCTTGGACCATGCTCAAGGTTTCACCTCTGTCCACACCAGGCTGGGTCGCTCAGCAGTATGGGAGGGACACAGCAAGGCTGGCACACAAGATGGGCCAACCAGGGTGTGAGGAGGGAGAGCCAGCCCACCATGTATGTCCAGAGCACAACCACCAGTGAGGCTATGGATGGGGCCAGAAGGTTCCAGAAGGGAAAGACCTCACCCAGTGAGACACAATGAGCAGGAAATGAGGGAAGAATACTGGATTTGTCTCTTTTCATTGCCTTTCTCCATCTACTGGATTTTAAATGCCTTGAAAGCTGCAATTTTATTATCCTAATATTTCTAATGCTTAGGAAAGGACCTGGCACATACTAGATACTAAATAAATACTAGCTGCTGAATCAATGAATGAGCCAAGTGTGCATTACCCTGAGCCAAGCCAGAAATAAGTTCCATCCCTGGGCTGCAGCAGGTTGTCTGGCTCTAGATCACCCACCCCTGCTCAGGCTTCCAGATGGCCCTTGCTTGAAGCCTCTATTCACTGCTCCAGCATTTTCATTACTCTCACCTTTTCTTTTTTTTTTTTTTTTTAATTTTTTATTTATTTATTTGAGAGCGACAGACACAGAGAGAAAGACAGATAGAGGGAGAGAGAGAGAATGGGCCGCCAGGGCTTCCAGCCTCTGCAAACGAACTCCAGACGTGTGCGCCCCCTTGTGCATCTGGCTAACGTGGGACCTGGGGAACCGAGCCTCGAACTGGGGTCCTTAGGCTTCACAGGCAAGCACTTAACCGCTAAGCCATCTCTCCAGCCCTACTCTCACCTTTTCTGATGGCTTGCTGCTCCCATTACATGCAGCACACGCTCATGTGACCACATCAACTCTCCACCCACCCCCATAGCCCAGCAGTCTCCCAGACCTCGCCATTCCTCCTTGCTATGCCAGGTCACTCAGGAAAATGAACACATTGACAAATGGTTTGGACAACAGCCCCCTCTTCCTCTAAAATGTGCTGTAGCTCCCCACTGTTGAAAAAGTAAACAACCAATCAAAAAGGTTTTATAGTCGGCCCATTAGCATGTTTCATGTGTTTTCTCCCGTCCTCACAACAATCTCATGTAGGAATGGGAGGAGTTCCAGTTGAAGAGATGAAAAGGATGGGAGTGATGAGTTTGCAGAACTGGGATGCAGATGTTTACAACATCAGCTTTCAATGATGCTGAGTCACCATGAGTTCTGTTCTGTGCACTCCGGTTGTTGAATGAGACACTGAGGCTCTCGTCCTGGTGTCTCAGGCTCAGCAGAGGCTTCTCTTTCTACTGTCTGTTGTTGTGTGTTCAACAACCCAGGACTTGGGTATGTAGCTCAATTAGAGTGGTAGAGTGCTTGCCTAACATGCATCGGGCCCTAGGTTCAAAATGCAGCACCCCACAAACCAGATGTGGTGGTATATGCCTATAATCCCTGCATTTAGGAAGTGGAGGCAGGAGGACCAGACGTTTAAGGTTATTCTTGGTTACATAGGGAGTAAGAGGCCAGCCTGAGTTATATGAGATCTTGCCTCAAAACAAAAACAAATGAACAAACAAAAACAACCCAGAACTCAAAGGCTCCAGGCCTCCGTGACTTACCATGTATAGTGGCTCCCTGGGTGGAAAGAGCAGGCCATGTTCTATGTCAAAACCTTCTGAGATGCCCTCACAGCTGTCTGGTGACTCTATGGGCATGAGAACATCTCTCACACAGCGGAGCTTCTCCTCCTCGGAAGCCTCTTTTTCTCAGGGACATCTTAGCCCCAGGGTTTTTCACATATAGCCTAGACTTCCTTGGCCTTGCCAGCAGTGCTTCAGGAAGGCAAAACAGAGTCTCAAAAATAAGACCAGGGGCCCAGGGAGATTGCTCAGTGGTTAAGATGCTTGTCTACAAAGCCTAACAATCCTGGTTTGATTCCACAGTACCCACATAAAGCCAGATACACAAAGTGGTATATGCATGTGGAGTTCATTAGCAACGGCCTAGCATGCTCTATCACTCTCGCTCCCGCTCCCTCTCCCCCTCTCTCCCTCCCTCCCTCCCTCCCTCTCTCCCTCTCTCCCTCCCTCCCTCTCTCCCGCTCTCCCTCCCTCTCTCCCTCTCTTCCTCTCCCCCTCCCTCCCTCCCTCCCTCTCTCCCTCTCTCCCTCTTCCTCTCTTCCTCTCCCCCTCCCTCCCTCCCTCTCTCTCTCTCTCTCTCTCTCTCTCCCTCTGTCTCCTGGGTGTGATGGCAAACACCTTTAATCTCAGGGCTAGAGGGGCCAAGATAGGAGCATCACTAGGGAGATGTAAAGAAAATGGACAGACCAAAGAAGGGATACCAATCAAGCCCAGCTTGGTGAACCACTGAATTTATTGGGGCTACAGACAGGAATATGGAGGACTCAAAAGCAGCTTTACCACAGGGAAATCCCTTGGGTACCATGCCATAAAGTATCCTTCCTGCAGCACGGAGGACTCGTGAAGGGAGAGCTGCACCAATGAGGAGTCCCCTGAGCAACCTTCAGGAAGCTACACAATGCAGGAGTGACCCCCAGTCAATTGCTTTCCTCCAACATAACCTGATGGAGGAGCACCCCAGGATCGCCCGAAAGTGTCCCCCTTCCCTCTACAGGGCACTCTCATGAAGGTCTCATGGGGGTATTGACAACTGCTCTCATTTATCCAGCCAGGAGGAAACAGTGATACAAACCTGCCTCCATCACCACAAAAAGGTCACCCAGAATGAACTCCCACTCATGGACCCGCATGGATGCAGTGGGGACAAGCATCAGAAAACCAGAGGCTGGGGCACTTCATAAGCAGAAATGGCTGGTGCCAGGGAACATTAGAGGTGCCAAGAGACCCTGTGAAACGTCCCATGAGAGAATAGTCAGCTCTTGGAACTACCGCCCCCAGACCACCAAGCAGAACCTTGGGCTCGACCTCTCACTTCTCCCTCTTTCAGCGGAGGGAAGCCCCACCACGATGCCTTCTCGGCACAAAGCCGTCCTATCGGAGGGCCACCCAAGCAAAGGGTGGCTTGGAAGGAGTTTCTTAGAATTAGAGGTGAGATTAAAGCTTCAATTATACCAGAGATGAGACTTTTAATGACTAGAGAAAAATGAGCTATTTATTAGTCTCTAAGAGTATGCAGGAAAGCTAAGAATCTGCTGAGGATTCCATCTGGGAACAAGAAAGAATTATTCAAGGGAATAAATTAATGGAGCAGCATTAAACATTAAATTACTTTTTTGCTTGCAGCCTAACAACTCCAATTCATTCTAGAAACTGGTTACATATGATAGCAGTTTAGTTTAATACCTAAGAGCATGGCTTCTCCAGTCCAGCTAACTAGAATTCCAACCTAACTAGGTTCAAGTCTCAGCTCTACTACTTTCTAGCTTTGTGAATTTAGGTAAGTTACATAACTTCTCTGTGCCTCTTCCATATAGGAAAGTAATATTCTATTCTAATACCATAATCACAAGGTTAAGGGTTATGGTAAGTTTCGGATATTATTGTAATTTCTCCCTCCAATCCTACAAGGTATGAACAGTGATTTTGCAGAGGATCCAAGATGTTAAGGAAGTTGTTCCTAGCAAAATGATTTGAACCTTGGTCAATCTAATTGCAGAGCTCTTGGTTCCTTACAATCAAGTTGTGTTGCCTCCCACGTGTTCTCAGATGAGACTCAGTCATTCTGAGATTGGGCCTTCCCATCTGTAAAGTGGAAACAGGAATGATTCCTATTCCTTAGAATTTGTGTGGATTCAGTGGGAGATTACACAAAAGTACTTAGAACCACCTAGAAAGATAGCAGCTAAAGCCATTGTCTCAAGTTCAAATTCCAACTCTACTCCCACTAGCTAGATGTGTGACCTTGGGTGAGTAAATTAATCTTTCTGTACATCTCTCAGTTTAAAAAAAAAAGACTGATAGTAATCTACCTTATATCCAGATGAAATGAAGATTTAATATACCATTTATATGAGCCACTGAAACTGTTTGCTGGCCAATGAGGGGAGAGTAAATAGCTTGGAAGTACTGCAGTCCAACAATAGCAGCTTGCAGGCCTGAGAGTTAAGGAACACAGTAGCTGCTCAGTACAGGAGGTTGGATGCCTCAGCCGTCCCAATCCGGCACTGAAGGCCTGGAGGCTTCCAGGAGAGATGCTTCCTTGCTGGTCTTCAGTCCACACAGGAAGGCAGCAAGCAGCACAGGCAGCCAGGCAGGAGGAGCGGATTCTTTTCTCCCAGGGCTTCCCTAGATAAAGCCCTCACCCCACCCCGAGAGACCGCTCACCCTGGGGGAAAGGCTTACCCTGGGGGAAGGATTCCTCCTTCAGTTAATCTTTCCTGGAAGCAACCTCAAAGACCCACTCCAGTGGAATGTCTGTGGGTTCCTAAACAGATCGAGTTGAAAACAATTTAACCATCGCAGACCTCCACTAGCCCAGGATCCTGGTGTGAGTGAGGCCCACACCATGGGTCAGCCATGTACTCTCCTGTTGGTTCTGTGTCTGGAGACCATGGCCTGGAGACTGTGGGCCAGGGAGTGGTATAAAACAAAATTGCATAGCTTCTGACTGCCCCCCACCCCCAGGGCCAGACCCCCAGCTACCCTCCAAACCTGGCTGGCCCTAGCCTGCCTGTGACTTCTGTCCTGTACTCTTCCTAAGCCCTGAGGCTTTTTGAAGCACGGGGGTGGGGCGACAGAGTGAAGCAGGAACTTGGGTCCAGCTGCCTGAACCAGACTGAGGAAGGCTGCTGCCCACAGCCAGCCAGGAGCTGTGGCTTCTCCCATGTCTCACATGTCTCACAGCCCTGAACATCCCACAAGCAGATCACTTTTGCAAGACTCTGCCACTTTGTGAACCAGCCTCAGGCTTCTCAGACAAACCTTTTTCTGCTCTCCCCTGAGGGGAGGGTTGGCAAGCTTTCCTCCTGACTGAGTGGCTTTGAACTTAGCCCCTCCGGCAAAGTCCTGAACCCCTGTGGTGAAGAAAGATGAAGCTGTCTTCTGCTCTCTGCTTCAGAAGTGAAGGAGGAGAGTAGCTGAGGGCTCCTCCCAGGGCAAGTCCTGGAGGCAGAGGACCTCAGAAGACCAGAAGACCCTCAACTCAGCTCCTCAAATGAGTGGCCAAGCATATGTGGCTGGCACAGCCTGCAGGAGATAGACGTGGTCAGGATCCTCTTCTGCCGCTGAAGGCCTCTTCACACAGGCCACTGCCTTGTCAAACCACCCATTCTCTCACTACCTGTCTGATAAGGCTGGACTTCACTGGGACTACGATCTGGGCAGCTGACTGGGGACCTGCAGCTAGAAAAGCCCTGGTGGAGTTAAATTCTCTGCCATTTCCCACTTGACATTCTGAACAATGTACAAGTTTTTATTTTGCACTCAGCCAAACAAATAATGGGAACCCTATATGTGATCTTCCCACACATCCTCTCACCAAACCTCAGGTTGGCTTGGTTCCTTCTGTTCCTAGTGAGCCACAACAAGTCCCCAGAGCAACTCTGAGATGAGGGCTGGAATCCCGATGGGCATTAAGTTGCCCAAGGCATGAAATACAGGAGGTCTGCATTTTTCTGGGCCACACCTGTGCCAACCCTGCAGGTACATGGCCCTAACAGTGGGCATCTCTTTAGACTGTGCACTGTGTCGTCTTGCCTGGCCACAATGCTGACGTCACAAGCACTAAAGTGGTATCTGTAAACCACAACCACAGAAGAAGAGAGCCTAGGATACTCAGTGCTTCCCTCCCGGGTGCCTCAGTCCTGACAGTTATTCCCCAGGCAAAGAGGGCAAGGGGGCAGCAGAGGGCTTGGGCACATCAGCCAGGCAAGGGTCTCACCACAGCCCCTGCAGCAGCTGAAGCTGCCATCCGTGTCTCCTGAGCGCAGCCTAGAAATGCAGATTCTTGCATATTGCAGAATCTGCTTGTCTTTTGAGGCTAGATAATTTTACATTGTGGGTACAAGCCGCGTTGTGTTTATCCATGCATCGGTCTGTGGGCATGTAGGTTGTTTCTGTATGTTGGTGAACGTGAGTAGTGCTGTAAAGTGCGTGGGCAGGTTACTATCTCTTGGGGATCCTGATTTCAACTCTTGGATAAACGCCCAGCAGGGGAGTGGCTAGGTCATACGGTAGTCCTATTTTTAATTTTTGAGGAAACCCCATACTGTTTTCCATAGCACATGAGCCATTTTGTACTTCCATCAATGGTATGTAAGGACTCTGATATCTCTATGTTCTCACCAACACTTGCCTCCTGTTTTTAAAATCGTAGCCATCCTCATAAGTGTGTAGTGATGAGGTAGATAAGCTCAAGACGGTCACGTTAAATCCAACCACATAAAGACAGTTGCTGCACGATTTTATTTTGTGAGGAAACTAAAATAGTCAAGTTTGTAGAATTAAAGAGTGAATGGTAGTTCCCAAGGAAGGAGAGAGGGGAGATAGGGAATTCCTAATGAATCAGCATAAGTCTTACTTGAGCAAGATGAATAAATTTCAGAGATCTTCTGTACAATGTTGGACCCTATGTCAGCTACTTTCTTGTTGTTGGGGAAAACACCTGGCTGGAAGTAGCTTATAGAAAGTAAGGGTTTATTTTGGCTTACAGTTTTGAAAGGAGGTTTTGTCATGGTGGGAAAGACATAACTGCACGGGCCTAAGCAGGAAGCCTGTATTGTGTCTTCAAATCAGCAGGGAGAAGAGAGAGAGAGAGAGAGAGAGAGAGAAGGTTACTGGGCGATAAACACTTCAAAGTCTGTCCCAAGTAACACATTTCCTCCACCTCTTAAACATTCTACAACTTTCCAAACAGTGCCACTGACTGGGCATTAAGTATTCAAACACATGAGTCTATGGGAGACATTTTACTTTCAAACTACCACAGACCCATAGTCATCAATGCTATGCTATACAAATAAAAATTCAGTAAAGAGGCAATTATCATGGTAGGTGTTCTTTCCATAAGTAAATAACATTTTTATATATAAAAAAAAAAACAAACTCAGGCCCTTTCCCGGACCTACCAAATTAGGAACTGCATGTTAGCAAGATCCCCAGGGGAGCCTTGTGTATATTGAAGTTTGAAGCGGTTAAAAGGGTCTGTGGAGTTTATCATCCCACCCCACATCGTAGCTAAGATAGCAAGCAGCTTACACATCTCCTGGGCCAGGCACTGAAAGCTCCTTTCTGCACTATCAGCCTGAGTGCTGCTGACACTGCCTGCTTCCTGTTTGGTTCATTGTTCCTTATTTACATGTATGTATGGGTGGGTGTGCATGGGAGTGCCAGAGCCACTTGACAATACAAACAAATGCAGATGTGATGTGCCACTTTTTGTGTTTGGCTTTAGGTGGGTGGGTGGCTTGGGAATTGAACTTGGATGAGCAAGTTTTGCAAGCAAACACCTTTCACTGCTGAGCCATCTCTCTAGCCCTGTTGTTTGGAGTTTTAAAATTATAAATAGTGGATCTTCTTTTTATTGAAAAAATAGACCTTGGATTTGGCAGAGAATTGTTAGGCTTGACACCAAAGCATGAGCATGGAAAGGAAAATAGATAAATTGGGCTTTATTGGAATTCAAATTGCATGCATCAAAAATATCACTGTCAAGAAAATGAGAGGACAAGTATAGAATGGGAGAAAATAACCATACATCTGATCAGACTACAAGTTTATCTAAAGAACGTTACATGTAAGAATATATGAAGACTACATCTCAACACCAAAAAGGTAAACAGCCTAGTTTTAAAATGGGTGTGGTGGTTTGATTCAGGTGTCCCCCATAAACTTAGGTGTTTTGAATGCTAGGTTCTCTGCTGATGGATATTTGGGAATTAATGCCTCCTAGAAGGAGTGTATTGTTGGGGGCTGGCTTATGGGTATTACAGCCAGTTTCCCCATGTCAGTGTTTGGTACACTCTCCTGTTACTATTGTCCACCTTATGTTGGCCAGGGGGTGATGTCCACCCTCTGCTCATGCCATCGTTTTCCCCTGCCATTGTGGAGCTTCCCCTGGAGCCTGTAAGCAAAAATAAATCTCTTTTTCCCATAAGCTACTCTTGGTTGGGTGATTTCTACCAGCAATGCGAACCAGACTGCAATAATGGGCAAAGGGCTTGAGTAGACATTTCTCCACAGAAGCTACACAAATGGCCAAGAGACACAGCAAAGATGTCCAAGGTCACTCAGGATCAAGTTATGTAGGTCAAACCACACTGTAAGATGGGCCATGATTGAAAAGAGAGAAGAGAGAGAAAATAGCAGCTGGATGTGGTGACATAGGCCTTTAATCCCAGCACTCTGAAGGCAGAGGTAGGAGGAGCATTGTAAATTTGAGGCCAGCCTGGGACTACATAGTGAGTTCCAGGTCAGCCTGAGACCCTACCACAAAATAAATAAATCGTGAAAAAGAGAAAGTAGCAAGTAGTAACAAAGATGTTGAGAAATTAAAGTTTTTGTGTATTACTGGTGGGGATACAAAATGTTACATATTGGAAAAAAAAAAAAAAAAGCTAATCCTGGGCTGGAGAGATGGCTCAGCAGTTAAGCACTTGCTTGTGAAGCTTAAGGACCCGAGTTCAAGGCTCGCTTCCCCAGGACCCACGTTAGCCAGATGCACAAGGGGGTGCATGCATCTGGAGTCTGTTTATAGTGGCCAAAGGCCCTGGCATGCCCATTCTCTGTCTCTCTCTCTCTCTCTGTCACTTTCAAATAAATAAATAAGAATAAACAAAAAAAATTAAAAAGAAAGGCTAATCCTTAAAAAGAATAGCATAGAATTATCATATGACCATCAATTGTACTCGAAGAATTGAAAACAAGGACTCAACACCCCCTATGTATCAATGTTCATCATGGCATCTTTCACAATAACCAAAAGGTAAAAACTGTTAGAGATCTACCCACAGAGAAACAGATAACAAAATGTGGTACATCCATCTAATGGAATATTATTTAGCAATTAAAATGTTATGATGTATGATAGATTGTCACAGCATGGGTAAATTTCAAAAATGCTATGCTACATTACATAGACTAGACAGACTAGGAAAAGTATTGCATGACTCCACTTAAATATGTAGAGTAGACCAAGTCACAGAAACAGTAGATAGGTTAAAGGTTACTGGGGCTGGAAATAAAAGAAAATTAGGGACTATTCCTTAACAGGTAAATGATTTCTGTTTGAGTTGATGATGAAGTTTTGGAAATAGATAGTGGGGATGGTTTCCTGAAGTTGCAGAGGTAATTTATATCACTAAGTTGTATTAAAATGGTTTTAAGAAGTAATTTAACATTTTCACACCACCCTCTTCCAATTCCTAGCACCTTCTTTCAGATCAAGGTCACTTCCAAATCTCAGAAAGCCAGAAAGGTGGATCTGGAAGGCATCTCGACATTACATAATCATGTCTTATCAAAGGACGACAAGGCCCAGGCACATAGACAAAGGAGCACATGCAGCTGGCAGCCCTCAGGTTCGGTGACTCTGTACCTTCCCAGCCTGGGCCCTCCTTCCCTTGGTCCTGGCATGAAGGCTCCCTCCAGGCAGCTACCTAGCTCCGGGAGCCTCCTAGCCATTCAGTCTCTCCCTTGGCCATGACAGCCCACCCTGCAGATAGAAACTGACAAGCCCTGCATCTTCAGCATCCCCAGCACCCCTGAGGAGCCTTGAAGCTAGAGAGGCCTGAGTTCCACTTCCTATTCTACCACTGACCTTTGCTGGGACCTCAAAGAAGTATCTTCCCTTCTCTGAGCCTGTTTTCCCATCTTTAAAATTGTTTAAAATACATTTTGATATTATATTAAATCATAGATATGATGATGATGATGATGATGATGATGATTATCATGACTTCACAAGGGAATACTTGATATTGGTTTGGAGGTATGGTATTTTTTACAGTGATGGGGATTGAACCTAGGGTCTCACACATGCTAAACAAGTGCTCCACCACCAAGCTATATCCCCCCAGCCCACGAGGGTGGTTTTGACCTTCACTACACTAAAAACTCTTTGAGGACAAATCCAATATTTCTCCCATCTTCACTCCCTGTTAATATAGGGCTAGAAATACAGGAGGGCCCAGCAAATGCAGTAACACAGTCAGTGTCTGTGTCTGTCTGTCTGTCTGCCTGTCTCTCTCTCTCTCTCTCTCTCTCTCTCTCTCTCTCTCTACTTCAATTAACTAGTTAATACTTTTTTGAGCTATGGCAATAGAAGGAAAACTAACCTGCGCTGGTCCTCCTCCATTCTGAAGCAAGCATGCAGTCAGTATATATTGTCCAACATAACTCTCCCAATAGTCTTATGAGCAAGTATTATTCTTATCAGAGGGAAGGAAACTAAAGTTCAAAGAAGCAAATAAGTTGCCCAAGTTCACACAGCCAGCAAGTAGCAGAGCCAAGACTTTCATTTAGGTCTGTAGCTGCCAGGCCCATGCATCTCCTATGTCACAAAAGAGGCACATGAGCCGCTTTACCAGTCTCTCTCCAAGCCCTGTGCCCTGAGGCCACTAGATTTGTAACCATTGACAGAGGACTGATCAGGTCTGTAGACATCCCCCAACCTTGGGATAGAGGTTGTTGGCAAAAGAGGTAGATTGGAATGCCAAGGTGGGCTGCTCTGAGAAATGTCACTAATGGGCTTTAGTATTTGAAATGCCTTGCCATCGTGTGTTGTGGGTATTCCCTGAGGCTATCTGAATGATCCTGCAGTCTAAGCCTCCTTGTCCATGATGAGGTATAGAGGAAGATCATTTCCTGAGCCTCCTCCACTACCCTCAACACTCCAAGGAGAGCCTCAGGATGGGCCTGATGACGACTCCCTTCCTAGTCTTTTTATCACTCCTGCACAGGACACTGCACAGCCTCACTAAGGCCATTAGAAATGAGGACACCACCCACCTGCAGAAGTGCTGAGGCAGCAACTTCTCCTACTAGGATGGTTCATCTTGATTGACAGCCTAGTTAGACTGAGAAAGACCTAGGAGAGCATTCTGTGAGGGCATTTCCAAGGAGAATTAATGAAGAGGGACAGACCCTCCCTGAATAGATGACACCAATGATACCATCTCACAGGCTGGAAAGTTGCATGGAATAAAGGAGAAATCATGTGAGCTTAGACAAACATTCTGCTTCCTGGCCACCCTTATGTGAGCTGCTCTGCTCCACCATGCACTCCTCACCATGAGGGACTAAAGTCTCTCAAACTGTGAGCCAAAACAAATTTTCTCTAAGTTATTTACATCAGGTATTTTGTAATAGTGATGAAAAATGGCTAACATTTGTGAAACGTCCAGAGAACACTGAGCTGAGGAAGGTCCTTTGCCCAGGGCCAGACCCCTGTCCTGGAGCAGCCCACATCAAAACACTAATCAGTCCAGACAATGAAATAAAAGACCCAAGCCAGGCATGGTGGCACATGCCTTTAATCCCAGCACTCAGGAGGCAGAGGTAGGAGGATCCCTGTGAGTTTCAGGCCAGCCTGAGACTACATAGTAAATTCCAGGTCAGCCTGGGCTAGAGGGAGACCCTACCTCAAAAAGAAAACAGGGGGTGCTCAAGAGATGACTTAGCGGTTATGACACTTACCTGCAAAGACTAAGGACCAATGTTCAACTCTCCAGATCCCACATAAGCCAGATGCACAAAGGTGAGGCAAGCACAAGATCAAACATGCCCACTAGGTAGTGCAAGCATCTAGAGTTTGATTGCAGTGGCCAAGGCCCTGGTGTACCAGTTCTCTCAGTCTCTCTTTGTATGTCTCTGTCTGTCTCTCTCTTTCTCTCTCTCTTTCTCTCTTTAAGAAATACTAAAAAAAGACCCAGTTTTCTTTATCCAACTTGAGATATCCATCAAAGGCCATTCTGACACCTGAGCCCAGCCTAGGTGAGTAGCTTCAGCTCAACTTCTCGCTCTGTCCACTCCCACTTCCCTTCTCCCCTTCCAAGCCACAGGTGTCCAAAATACTTTGTAATGTACATCTTCATATCCAGGATCTGCTGCAAGGGAGCCCCACCAGAGATGTCTGCACACAGAGGTGAGCATTTCAGGAGCACCCCTGAAGCACAGATGATGACACATATCATGAAACCTGTCTGAACCCCTCGGAAGCCCCTGGAGGCTGAGAAGTGAGCGCTGGAGAGGAGATGGGAGCCTTGCCTCCTCCACTTACCAGCTGCGAGGCCTGGGAATGCTAGTACCTTTCCAGTCACTGTAACAACATCTTCCCGACACAGCAACACCCTCCCTGTCTACCTCCCAGGATCCTGGTGGATCGGGCCAGGAAAGGGATATAAAACACCTTATGAGCTGGAAAAGGCTGAGCCAATGGGAGAAGTTGTTTGAATGAATTAGCACCAACTCCGCTGCCAAGCAGGCCTGCTTTCCTGCTCTGCTACCAGTTTCTGTTCTCTACACGTTGCCAGAGCTGTGCATGTCTTTTTCCCTCCTGAACACTAGCTGCCTGTGGAATCTGATGCTTGACTGCATGGGGGGATGCGGCCCCAGTTCTTAAACAAAGCAGAGGCTAGCTCATGTTACCCTTGAATTAAAGCTGGAGCTCAGCAGGCTCAGGGCAGAATCTCCCATCCTATTGCCCAACACTCACAACCTCACACCAGCTCCCCATCGTTCATAGATCGCAGACAGCAGCTTATCAAATGGAGTCATGGCCCCAGGCCTGCCGAGCTCGGCCACTGGGCACTGCCCCAGTGACTCCTATAGCCACTTACCACTGACATGGTGACTTCAAACACAGGAATGTGTCCTCCCACCAGTATGGGACCAGAATCTTGAAAGCAAGGGGGCAGCAGTGCCATACTCCCTCTGGGGCGCCTGAAGGACAGTTTGCTGCTTCTGGCTTCTGGAGGCTGTTGCAATGTTCCCAGGCATGTGGCTGCATGACCCCAAGCCCTACTTCTGCCATCACATCCCTTGTCCTGTGTCTGTATAAACCCACCCTCATGACCCTTTCTGTAAGAACATGTATGCTAGTGTATAGGGTCCTCTGAATAATTTATTTCTTTCAAGATTCTTAATTTATCACTCCTTTGTTATATAAGGTAACACTCACAGATTCCAGTAATGAAGGACAAGGGCATGTGTTTTGGGGATGGCACCCGATGACCCAATACAGGTTCTCTTGGGACAGATGGGAAGACTCATGTCAGATTGGTGCTCCGTGAGGGACAACCCTAGTCTGGCCTCTGCCCTAAAATTTGTAAAGGTCAGTGGCCCACAGAAGTCCCCATCACATTCACACTGTGTCTCGCCAGATGCCTCAGCTCCGTGATGTGACTGGCTAGAGTGCCTGTCCATCAGCTCTGTGCGCAGTCTAACCTGGAAACCGCACGCGCCTAGGGTTTTATATGCTTCTTTAAAGCTTTTCCCTTCAGAGTTGCTCCTGGTAAGATGCTCAGCTCACTCCAACTTTCCACATTCCAGAACACCCTTCATTCCTAAGCAAACTGGGATAACCTATCAGCAGATTAGCTCCAACAGCAAGCTGTCTCCACAGCTCAAAGAAGTAGGTTTTCCAAGTCCTCTCTGTTGTGCTCTTCCATTGCTCCTGGCTCACTGGACACCAGAGGGCAGGCTCCAGGATGCATAGTAGACATGTTGTGCTTGGCCACCTCTCAGGATCTCCTCTCTGCCCCTATCTGCTCTCACAACCTCACTCTATTTTCCCTGAATTGAATTTTTCTGATATCTGCTTAAATCCTCCCAAGTAGGAAAAACTCACTACCATCCACCTAAGTCCCTGTTTATATCAACCTCAATTCCATTATTCTAGTCTGTCTCAGTGTGCCACAATGTCATGCATCCATCTGCATGAGATGGGGCACTAGACACCACCAGGAGGCACCCATGACATAAGCGACATATCCCAGCTTCTGCCAGATTCTTGACCTTCTCAAAAGCTTTCATCTTCTATCCTTCTGGGATTGAATTGCAACCCAACCCCAATGCATCTGTAAAGATAGAGCACAAGTTAGCACTAAGGCAAAATGCCTGAGTTTTCAGGGAAATGCAACTGAGAAAAAAAAAAAGAAAGAAAAAGAAAAAGTGAGCCTCCAAGTCTAGCACTGGCCAGAGTATGAGGGAAGGGGCATTCACATCCCCTGGTATGGAACTGTGAGTTATTTCAGCCATTTTGGAAAGTAATCTAACAGGATTCATTAAAGTTAGAGATGTGGAGTCCCTTTGACCCAAGTGCAATGCTGCTTCTGGGATTCAATCCAACAGAAATAAAAGTACCAGTCCAAAAGATGTATGAGCAAGGATGGTTCTTATAGAGTTGCTTAAAAATACAAAACTGAACCTTAATGCCTCGTATGCTATAGAATATTACACAGCTGTTACAAAGAGCAAAGCAGAGTTGAGAGAGATATTCAAAGTAGAGTGAAGGGCAACAAAATCCAGCAAATAAGATGAATAGGTGCTTCTATTTTGTAAGTAATAATCAGTGTCATCATCATTATCATCACCATCATCAGTGGAGCCACCCTAGAGGTAGGAGTAAGACAGAGCTGAGACCTCAATGTACAGTGTGTTCATACTGTCCAGGGGTATTGGGTTTGTTTTCTCTGCCAATCAAAGAATTAAGAGACAGCAAAGTATTTTAAAAGAATAAAGTTCATTTGAGAGTAAGAAGGAAAGAAAAAGCCAAACAGTGGTGGCACCTGCCTTTAATCCCAGCACTCGGGAGGCACAGATAGGAAGATCAACAAGAGTTCAAGGCCACCCTGAAACTACATAAACTACATAGTGAATTCCAGGTCACCCTGGACTAGTGCAAGACCTTACTTCAAAAAACCAAAAAAGAAAGAAAGAAAAAAAGGAAAGAAAGCACCATGAGCAGAGGGAATTTCCAGAGCTGGGAACACCCACCGTTCTGGTGGGGACTGAACTTTTATTGAATGGGAGAAGCTCCCGCACCCAGAGGCTGTGATTGGTCAGCTTAAATGAAAGTGAAGGCACTGGCTGGATGCACAAGTCCCAGAAAGCTCTTTGAGCCAGCCTGCCGGCAGGAAAACAGCCAGGCCAGGAAGGAGGAAGTGGGATCACCGGCTTCACTACCTTGTGTTACCTACCAAGGGCCCTTCTCCCTGTCTGCCTGCCTAGCCAAGGAAACCAAAATCACCTGGCAGAAGCGATTAAAGAGAGAAGGGTTCATCTTGGCTCAGTTTCAGAGGTGTCAGTCAACATGGCAGCAGTATGAGGGAGTAACTCGTTTTCGTGATGCAGAAAGAACACAGCGCCAGGCGTGGTGGCGCACGCCTGTAATCCCAGCACTCAGGAGGCAAAGGTAGGAGGATCACTGAGAGTTCAAGGCCACCCTGAGAGTACATAGTAAATTCCAGGTCAACCTGGGCTAGAGTGAAACCCTACCTTGGAAAACCAAAAAAGAAAGAAGAGAGGAGAGGAGGGGAGGGGAGGATAGGAAAGGGGAGGGAAAGGCAGGGGAGGGGGAGGGGAAGAGAAGAAAAAAGAGAAGGAATGCCAACCTTGAAGAGTCTGCTGGCTACTATAGGGAGCAGGAACCGCCACGTGCTCATCCCTGAAGCCCTGCCCTCCGTCAGGCAGCCTCATCCCTCTTAACCTCCAGTGAGCTAGGTCTCGTAAGGATATAGGGAAAGACTACTCCCAAAGGATAAGGTTTAAAGCTCATCTCCTCACAAAAGCACCTTCTGGAGAGGTGCAGAGATCTCCTCACAAGACAGGCTCTGTTCTTATCCTCCAGATTAAGAGGCTCACCTACCACAAAGGCCATTCAGATTCCATGGGCATGACTCTTGGGAACCACCTTGAATGAAAGCCTACTGCATCCAGACAGCAGAAGTCTTCCACAGAGCTACCTCAATTACACACACACACACACACACACACACACATGTGCCATCAATGCATTGGAAACCTTAATGAAACCAGTGGTCAGCCAAAGGCAGTCACAAGAGGTAAGTTGACAGCATTTCTTTAGTAAGCTATCCAGGGAGCCTGAGGTTAGGATGAAAAGACAGGAAACTTAAGGAATTGAGCCGCATATGCAGTTTCCAGCCTAATGAAATATAACAATCAGTGCCTTTGTGAGAGGGAGTGTGGTGATGGTTGGCACCTCCAGAGCCTCCCACTGAGCCAGCAAGAGCTTTTGCCAAAACTCAAGGTAAAGATTTTCCAACTTGTCTTCTAGTATTGAAATTTTGGAGTTTATTGGTAAAGCCCACAATTGAAAAAATAAAGATACTACAGTCAAAACCAAGGACTGGGTGTCCTCAGACTGCTAGTGGTTGCTGCCTATGGAGAACAGGGTTGGGTAAAAAGGGACTTTACTATCTCCTCTGCCTATTTCTGTGTCCGTTGGCTATAATGACCCATTACTTTTTTAATATTTTATATATTTATTTATTTAAGAGAAAGAGAAAGAGGCAGATACAGAGAATGAGCATGCCACAGCCTCTAACCAATGCAAACAAACTCCAGACACACGCACCACCTTATGTATCTGGCTTACATGGGTACTGGGGAATTGAACACAGGTCTTTAGGCTTTCACAGGAAAGTGTCTTAACCACTGAGCCATGTCTCCAGCCTATTTATCTAGTGTTACTGAATATGATGAAATATTTTGGCTTTTGTTTTACTACATTTTGATGTCTGCCAATTGGAACATGATAATCAGCTTAAACAAGAGGAGGAACATGGAAGCTTGTCCCTCAAGAAGAGCGCAGAGGTGGGTGATAGGAGCAGTCATTCACTCAATCTCACAGCAGGTCCCATCTGCTACAGTTTGAATGTGTGCCCCTCCAGAGCTCTCAGGAAACCTTAATCCTCAGCAGTGCTGGCAAGTGAGGACTCTGTCCCCATAAATGCCACTATAAAAAATGCAGTCATGGGTTCTCTGTCCTGAAAACTACTATGTGGAGAGAAGTGTCCCTCCTCTCCAGAGGACTCAGGCACCATCTTGGTAGCGGCTGGCAAACTAGCCCTCACCAGACACTAAACCTGCTGTCACCTGACTGTGGGCTTCCTAGCCTCCAGAACTGTGAAAAATAAATGCCTTTTCATTAGAATTTTTCCCAGACTATGGCATGAACCACGATAGTGTCAGAGCCAGGGCAGACATGCAGACGTCTCCTAATGCCAGACATCTCTCTTTACCTTAGAGAAGCCACAGGCCTCAGCTGGTGATAGACCCCTAGCCCTCTCCACACTGGGAGGCTGGAGAGAGGCCAGTCCAGGTGGGGATCATCCCAGAGTGGAGCAATGGTTTAGAACTTCCAGCCAACACCAGCCAGGCTCCTGCTACTACCCAGCCACCCCCCTCCTCCCTCCCTCCTCCTCCTCCCTGCTGTAACCAAATACCTAAAAAGAAGCGACTTCAGGGAAGAAGGGCGTATTCTGGCTCACAGCTTAAGGAGACACAGTCCATGATAGTGGCGGAAGCACGGCAGCAGGAGCATGAGGCAGCTGGTCACGTTGAGTCCGAAGTGAGCAATCAGAGAGAGGATGTGGGGTCGAGCCACAAAGCACGAAGACCCACCCCTCCAGCAAGACTTCACTTCCAAGGGTTCCACAACCATTCAAAATAGTGCCACTGCCCGGGGCACATGAGCCTGCTGGAAACTTCTCATATTCCAACACAGAAGGAGTGATGATTACAGAGATTGTCAGCCTCTCACCAACTCTTTCTCCACACACAGACAAGATGTGGTTAGGAGAGAAGGCATCTCTTGGGAACCAGCTGGCCTGCAGGGAGCAGGGCCCCGGGACATAGAGGCTGTCTTCAGCTTCCTCTCTCTCCACCTTTGTCTGACACTACACAGATCAGGTGTGACACTGTCGTGGAATGAGCAGCTATCTCGTCATACCCTCCCAGAACTTCTCAACTAGGCCTTTAAAAAGAAAACAAGTGGGGCTGGAGAAATGGCCTAGCGTTAAGCTCATGCCTGTGAAGCCTAAGGACCCTGGTTCGAGGCTCAATTCCCCAGGACCCACATTATCCCAATGCACAAGGGGGCACATCCATCTGGAATTCCTTTGCAGTGGCTGGTGGCACTGACGTGCCCATTCTCTCTATATATAGATCTGCTTCTTTCTCTCTCTGTCACTCTCAAATAACTAAATAAATAAATGTTAAAAAGAAAAGAATACAAGTGTCTGAGCTCAGGCCGTATGAGACTCACTCCATGGAGAGCCCCTCATTATGCTGTGCATAAAGCACTCCTACTTGCCTGAAAGGTAGGATTTTGCCCAAATCCAGGTTCTTACGGGGGATCTTACCTGACACTGGCAACAGTGAGTCATTCCCCAGTGAGTATCAGATGGGAGGGATCCAAGGACACTGACCTGGGGAAGGGCTGGGGACCCTTGCTTCGTGCCAGAGCCCTCCATGGTCTCAGTAAAGAGAATCCAACTCTTCTGTGAAGGTGGAGGTGGGAGGTGCATCTTGGCAGCAGAACCAAACCATGCATCGATCCAACCAAGTCAGTCAAACTAACAGTCAATTCCAATTGTGAGCTGCTGACCCTGCAAAGGGATCAAAGTCAAGAGGTTCAAGCTGCTTGACATTTCCCTGATAATGTCAAATTGGCCTCATTCCAAAGGCCAGAACATTCTGACCAGAATCCTGTTCTTCTAAACTTCCAGAATGGCTCCTGCCTAGCATACCTTCGATCCAGGTTGAATGAAGTAGAAACTTGGTCATAATTGACTTTTCAGAACTCTGGGACAGCTCCCGGCCAAGGGAACTGCTCACTGTGCACACTCTCCACAGCTTTGGGGCAGAAGGCTTACACGTTAGTGTCGTCCCACAATGGCAACTAGGGTTTTGCTTCCCTAGATATGCCTGTTAGATTACTGTGCTAAGCTAGAACTCAGTGCCAAGGACTGTAGCAGGTGATGCATTTCAACCACTCTCAGCCTTGGGTTCTCATTTACAGCAAGGCCTGTGTGGATAAGGCCTGGAGACCAGAGCAGGCTTAGGACACTGTACGCAGCACCTCCTCATTTGGGCTGATCCTTTGTAAAGACCAACACAAGGCAGGCGCTGCAGACAGAATTGTGCTGTGCTGCCCCGCTTTCCTCCAGACATGGGGACTGAGGAGGAAGATTCAAATCAACAAATGGGACTAGAGAGATGGATTAGTGGTTAAGGCACTTGCCTGCAAAGCCTAAGGATCCTGGTTAGATTCCCCAGTACCCATGTAAGCCAGATGTACAAGGTGGTGCATGTGTCTGGAGTTTGTTTGCAGTAGCTGGATGCCCTGGAACACCCATTATATCTCTCTTTCTGCCTCTCTCTCTCTCTCCCTCTCTCTAAAATAAATTTATAAAATATTTTTTAAAAATCAACAAATGCCTAATCATATGTATATTTTTTATCATCTTTACAATGGCAAAAGTAGTGTATGCTAAAATCACATAGCAAAGCAATAAAAAACACCTCTATTCCTCCCCGGGTCATCTTAGGTGTTTCTTCCAATCTTTCCACTCAAGAAACGTGTAGATATGTACTTGACCTAAGCACAAATGCCTCTTGTTAAAAAACGGAGATCACCTGGGTTCTCCCTTTTAATCATCACATGTTATTCCATATGGATAAAACCATATATTATCAAAACATTCTCCCACTTATAGAGGTATTAACAAAGGCTCTTCAGAAGCAACATAATAGGTTGGATGAGAGAGAGAGTGATTGGCTCACATGATCATGAAGCTTGATCAGTCTACAATCTACAGGGTAAGTTGGCAGCCTGAGACCCTGTGAGAAGTATGAATTAAGACTCCAAAGGTAGTCTGTTAGCAAAATTCCCACGTCAAGGGAAGATGGTCTTTTTTTATTATTATTATTTTAAGGCCATCAATTCATGGATAAGGCCCACCCATATCATGGAGGAGAACCTATCAGCATTTCTTAGTCTGTTTATTTAAATGCTCATCTCATCTCTTTTTAAAAAATATTTTAATTTTATTTATTTACGTGAGAGAGAGGGGATAGGCACACCAGAACCTGCAGCCACTGCAAATGAACTCCAGACACATGTGCCACCTTGTGCATATGGCCTCCATGGATCCTAGAGAATTAAACATTGGCCCTTTGGCTTTGCAGGCAAGCACCTTAAACATTAAGCCATCTCTCCAGCCCATTATTATCTCATCTCTTAACAATATCTTCACTAAAACTGTTCCAGTGATGTTTGACCACATAGCCAGGCATCACATCCTATCTGTTAACACACAGCATCACCAACAGGATAGGCACTCAAACAGCCCCCAAACATCACTAAGGGGCAGATTCCAAGCTGAGGGGTTCTGTCCACATCATTGTGCTTTGTCCTCACAATACTCTTGTGAAGTTTACAGAACTGCCTTGTTTTATACTTGGGCTGAAGTTCAAAGTCCAGGTTTGTCCAATGGTAAGCTTGAGTTCTGACTCACCGTTACCAGCTATGCAGTGCTCCCATGTGGGACAGATTATAACTCTTCAGTAGGAAGGCCCCATTTCTCCTGTTGTTCTCATGAGGAGCTGGACCCCCCTTGGACAAGGTCCAGGGGCATTGCAGCCTACTAGTCGTACCAGGTGCATAAACTATTTACAGACCACACCCATCACCCAAAAGCCTTAATTAAGAAGCAGCCCCTCCCACCACCACCTGGCAGCGCCTCCATTTCTTGGCCTGAGCTACAGTGTTGTCACAGTTGGCGCTTTGCAAAGGAGATCTGAGAAACATTAGCACTCCCGAAAGCCCACGCTCCAGGCCCACTGGAGAGCCCACCTCTCCATCTGTTGCAGGCCCCAAACCAAACAGGCAGCAAACAGCCATGGGCAGCAGTAACTGCAAAGTGGATTTAGAATGCATGAGCTCCCTGTGAACACTTCCTCTGTGCCAGGCCCCCAGGCCGCTTCTGAAGGACTTTGCCAAGCCTTGCTCCTCTGTAGCCATTCTGACCTCTCTCTCTCTCTCTCTCTCTCTCTCTCTCTCTCTCTCTCTGCATTTGGACTCGCCCCAGGATCACAGGATGCCGAGAGGCTACTGCCATCTGTTTCCACCTGCTGCTTCAAGCCACCAAGGGCTGGAGGATTATTTCTATAGAGAAAAAAGTCTGGGGCCTCAGACAGGACAGCTGGCTCTGTCCCTTCTTCCCTGCCCCACACACATATCTTCATTTAGAGCTGAGAACTGGGGTCACCATTTGCTCCTAAGTGTGAATTGCTGGGACCAGTGAACCACGAGCACCATTTTCTCAGCTTCAGAGCAGGAGAAAAGGGCTGTGAGATGTGAAGGCTGACGACTCAAGCTGTGCTGATCTGCCTGCTCAGTGCTGTGTAAAGGCTCCACACCAGTGGAAGAAGGGCGGCTTGAGGGAAACACATGAGTCTGATGGATGGTGGCTAAGGCACCTACTGTCCTCACCCCCAGGACGGAAGAGCAGTGGAAGAGAAATAGCTGAGCTGTCAGCGAAATGAGGTGGGGTACAGGAAGGGGAGTCTTGCATCCTGCTTGCTGGCTACAGTTTTGAGGTGGGAAACTCAACAGAAGTTTTTGCATACCCAGGACAGGGGCTCATGGATAAGTTATTGGCCCATGAAGGAACCCGATGCTTGGGCAGCAGAGGGTGATCCAAACAACTGAAGGTTCCCAAGTTAGAGCCTCAGAGAGTAGCTGGCTGTGGGGGGCTCAATGGGTATAATGAAGAAAGACAAAGTGTCCCAAAACAGAGGGGTCAGCTGGCTATCCAGAAAGTCACCAATGCTGGAGCACTGCACAAGAGCCCAGGACTGGCCTTGCACCCACAGCTACATGCACCTCACAAAGCAGTGAGCAGAGTACATCACCTGATTGCCACTGTACTGCCAATCACATAAGCTGCCTTTGACTTGTCTCTCCTTGGAGCTGGAAAGGAAACCTGTGGTGGGCTAGGACTCAACAATGAGCTCAAGTGAATGGCGGGCTAAGACACCTTGGATGGGAGGCAGCAGAGTGGGCCACCCTTCACCTGCTGGTTCTCATGGTCAGAAGACACGCTGAGCTCTGGAAGTTAAGATCATCAGGCTTTACCCACAACCAACCCTGTAACCATTAAAATTCCATATCTGTGACAGACAGATGCCAATCATAATGTTCATGATGAGAGGTCTTTCCTCGTGAAGCACTGAAAAGAGGTTCAGAGTGACAGGAGCCTACTTTAGAAGTCTCATGAGGAAGATGGGCTTATTCTGGGAGCTCAGTGCCAGAAGGGGTAGGACTGCCCACAGGAAACTCTGGGTGCACATGGGATATTGTGCACATGAGAATGTGTTATCTCCCACCATCTACTTTCAATTGTATCTTCAGCTATCCCTCACCAAAAAAAAAAAAAAAAAACATTTGGAGATCAGCATTTGAGAACAGGTTGTCTGTTTGGAAGATGAACTTTGGGAGGGTACCGGAGACCCTGGGTGAGTCAGGGAAGGAGGAAGACCATGTGCAGGCTTAGTGAACAGCTTCCCCTTCCCTGGCCCCATGATCATCAAGGAACAACCCTATCCCCACCACCAGAATGAGGAAACTGAATATACACCCACTGAGCTTTGTTTTGTTTGGCTGCTCTAGTGGCACTAATTTCCAGGCACTATAGCTGACCTGCACCCAAGCTCAGCAGAGACCCCAGCAGTGTTACAGGCACCTGCAGGAGACACTGGCTGGGGCTGCAATGTGGAGCACAAAGGGGGACTGCCATGCCCACATGGCTGTGCCTTGTCCCATCACATTGGCAAGCCTTCTCTAGCCAGTTCTGATTCAGGATGGCTAGAATGGCATGCCTAAATGGTCTGTGTAAAAGCAATGGTCTTAAATAAGGAAAGACTATCAATGCCAGTGCATCTAATACCCACTCATTTCAGGAAATCCTGTGGAACCATCATTCCAAGCAAAAATCATCCTGTACTTCAATGACCCAAGACAGTGGGGCCACTGTCTCCTAAGACTACCTCTCTTATAGAAAGTGCAGTCCATGAAACAAGATTGTCAGGTCTTAGTTGCAAACATTTGCCCACCATTTATACCTACTAGGTGGTTCTGGCACCAAGCAAAAGAAGAACTCAAACATGCTCTTCTGAGGAATAAGAATGTTCAATGATGCGCATGTCCAGCCCCCAGCACCTGAGAGCTGGCTACCTCATGCAACAAAGGGGATTCTGCAATTGTCAGTAAGTTAAGTGTCTGGATATGGGAAGACAAACCTGGATTTCCTAGCAGTACCTAACATACTTCCAAGGCTCCTGGCAAGGGGAGGAGGAAGGGTGGAGACTAGGAGGAGATGAGAAACTACAAGTAAATAAATATCATTTTAATTTTTTTGAGGTAAGTCCAACAGACTGGCCTTTTTGTATGCAAAAGAGCAAGAGTGAGAGAAAAAGAGAGAATTGGTGCACCAAGGCCTCCAGCCCCTGCAATCAAGCTCCAGATACACGTGCACACATGGGACCTTGCACACTTGCATCACTGTGCATCTGGCTTATGTGGGACCTGGGGAGTTTTGAGTCCTTAGGCTTCACAGGCAATTGCCTTAACCACTAAGTAATCGTTCCATTCCAATAAATATATTTTTTAGAAACTAAATGCAGTGGTAGCCACAGAATACTATCAGTGCACTAAATACAACTAAACTGTTCACTTTAAATGGTTAATTTTATATTCATTTTACCACAATTTTCAAAATAAAACCCTACTTCCTGCTTTCAAGTCTTTGAACTTAAATCCAATCCACCTTCATCTATTCAAAACTGCATTGAACAAAATGGAAAAATAAGAATCCCCAAACAGAGAACAATGGCAACCGTGGGCAGAAGATCGGCAAACATGGTGAGGCAGAAGGGCTCTTCTGGGCAGGGATGAAGGGAAAGTGATAAGTAAGAAATGAACAGTGTGTGGCTCACACAGGGGAAAGAGAGGAATATATGAGGGGTGGGCAAAAGATTTTCCAAAAGAGCCCAGGGAAATGTAAGCTCAAGGCAAGTGAGACAGGGACACGGGCACAGTGTGAGGCAGCGCTGGGAGACAGCTGCTGGGCTGTGAGCAGAAGGATGGGTCCTTGCGGTACCAACACATCATGTGAGATGATGGCCTGATGAGGCTAGTGGAGAGACAGGTTATGACCTGGGAAATAGCACCATAAAAGGGCCAACTATGGCCAACAAACCAGACTCAAAAGGTCAAACCCCAAGCTTTCAGCCAGGCACCAGGAGCCTTGATTCACTGAGCTTCAATTTCTCCCACTGAAACTAGAGTGAAAAATACAACTCCAGCATATGTATATATACATGTTTCATTAAAAAATATTTACCCTTACTCCTGTGATGCAGTCTCATATTTTATATTCTAGTGTAGTCTATTTCATTTTTAAAAGAAAAAAAAATGCTGGCCACAATCCACTAACACAATTTAATGTAGCCTAGGTTTCCATGGTAACTGCATCACTACCCAGACACAGACACCCCTAAGATCCAAGGCTGGATGAAGAGGCAGAGAAGGACTATCAGAAGGGGACATCAATGGATTTTAGGCACTTTCCAGAGCTTCAAGAACCACTGGCACCCCAGCTTGAGGAAGGCTTCCAGGGACATAAGGCTTTGCCCCTTGTCTGTTTTAAGGAGACCTTGACTTGATCTCCTCTCAGCAGATGTGGAAATAGCTTTGTGCAAACCAAAAAGAAGCACACATATGTGACAATAGGAAAAAAGAGAGCCAAAGGCACAGACTGGTAATACACACAAAAAAGTAAGGCATGTGTGACAAGGACATGGCTTATGACTTGGTGACTATTCTCCAAACTCCAGCTCTCTAGTGCCACTTCTGTCTGCCAGGGTGGGGTGGGCAGTAGTGAGAACTAGGGAAGAAAAGAAATGGCTTGGAGAAGCATCCTTTGAAGTTTTGAACTAAAGTCCTTGTAATGTTCTTTGAAAGATACAACTAAAGCCATTTTCCTTGCTGTGCGCTCCTTGTCTGGGCTTCTCTGATGAAGCTATTCCATACTGGGCCAGGCGGGTGGGAAGGAGCTGGCTTTCACACAAGTAGCACAGATAGATGCTGAGTTGCTAAACCTCCCTTGAGAGCAAAGGAATGTGGAATCACAAGATGTTGTAAAGCCATGTGATCCCACCAGTTTGGAGCAATGGCAAAGCCAGGATTGGCATGAATATAAAATGTACCAGCTGTCCAAAATGCAACCTGTTGCTGGTTTAAAATTTAACTTGCACATGCTCTGTGCTTCTCTAGTCCCACAGGTGCATTGAAGGGAATCACAGGAAAAAAAAAAAAAAACAACATATATATCTATTTACCAAAGGGTGAACCACTGAAGACAGTGTAAATGTCCATCATGATCATTTACCTACCATTCCCTGGGTACCAGACACACACAGAGCACTTAAAGGCTTCACTGGTGTTAATCCTCATGTCAGCTCAGTGGGATGTGTGTTATCTCCATTTAGAGCTGAACAAATGAAGACTCAGAAGTTTGACATACCTTCATCACAGCAGGACCACATGACAAACTTGGTCTTTGGCCAGAGTATAATGCTACAATGACCCACTATGGAGATGCTTAAAAGCATTCATTTATGCAATAATCATTCACTGTGTGCCAGATGCTGTTCTAGATGCAGATGATTAAAACAGGCAAGTCCCTGCACTCAGGTACAATCTCCTGCACTGACCTGGGATGATGCCTATAATATCAGATATGGGAAGAGCAAGCTGAATTATTGCACTGCGTGTGTAACATGATACCTCAAACAATATTTAGTGTGTTTTGTCAGCTCTTTCTGGCTCGTTTTTCCTTCACTAAACTATAAGACTCTTGAGGTCTCAAAAGACTGGTTCTGTGTCACCTTGCTTGGTGGTCAGGCCAAGAGCAGATACCTAGAGCTAGCATGCAAGAAATATTTATTGGCCAAATAAATGAGCAAAAGAGTGGAGTGTATGGAAGATAGCAGGCTTTAGAACATGATTTCTGTGACTTTAAATAAAAGTTTTCCAAAATTAACATTTATAAAAGACCTTATCAAAACTCCTTAGAAGTATAGGAGTGAAGAGCTGAGGAGATTGCTCAGTGGTTAAAGGTGCTTGCTTGCACAGCCTGCCAGCTTAAGTTTGATTCCCCAGTACCCATGTAAAGCCAGATGTACAAAGTGATCCATGTATCTGAAGTTTTTCTGCATGTTGGGAGCTATGAACCAAACCTTGGCCATGTTAACAAAGGCTACCATATAGCAAGTTAAGTTTCTACTTCCTCACCTAATATTCAACTACCAGAAACAATGGGATCGTACAACTGGCCAAACATTCCCCCATCCTGCCAGTAGCTAATGAAGAAACAAAGGCATTGCTGTTTAACCAGTAACTCTGTGATCTTTGCCCTAACTACGTCCCCTTCCCCCTACAACTCCTTGCCCTGACCACATCCCCTTCCCCCTACAACCCTATATAAACCTACATGTAAGAATAAACTCTCGAGGCCGTGACAAATGTCTAGCATGGTCTCCTTCTTGTGTCTGTTTGTCTTTCACCCAGGTTAGCTTCCCCTTTAGTCCTTGTTCAACTCCCCGCTGGCCAGGGCACCTGCAGTGTCAAGAAGCCCTAAAGTCTCCAGAGTCTGTCTGTCTGTTTCTCTCCTTCTCTCTCCCTCCTCCCCCCTCCCCCCCTGTCTTTTTCTGCTTGCAAATAAACAAACCACTTTTTTAAAAAAAAGAAAGCATAGAAAGTGAAATCTGTCCTCAACCTATTCATTAGAAACGATTATGACTCTAATAAACAGTTTTCTGGCTCTCAGCCCTGCTTCTTTGTGGTAATTAGCTTTTCATCACTGTGACAAAATGCCTAAGTTAAGAAACTTAAAAGGAGAAAAAAATCCATTTTGGCTCACAGTTGCAAATGTCTCAGCCCATGGTCAGCTTGCCCCATTCCTTAGAGCTGCGTCAAGGCTGAAACGCCACAGTAGGAGAGCCCGTGGAGGAAGCCCGCCCTGCCTCGTGGCCGGGAAGGAGGGGGAGGCCCACACAAAAGGATAAGAGGGAGGGTTGGGGGCCAGATGCACTCTTCAAAGGCAAGCCTCTGCCAACCTACTGCCTCCAGCCGGGGCCCCGCCCTTCCGAATCACCCTTTCAGTATGAACTCGTCAGTGGATTCACTCATTGAGGTGAGCCGCCTCAATCCAGTCACCTTTTAACAGTGTCACCAGCTGGGGACGAAGCTTCAACACATGAGCCATGTAGGGGCCACTTCATATCCAGAGCACAGCACAATTTTTTGTCACTGCATCCTTTCCATGCACTTTGCTGTTTAAATAGAATTACTTTGTTTTACATACTACTACCCCAGCAGTCTGTAACCTCCACACCCAAAATGAATAGTGAGGACACTGCTTCACATTATAGACTCTGGGGTGAGGCAGCGGGCTGTCCCTTGCCTGAACAGTCAAAAGGGGCTGGGGAGATGGCTGTGTCACTGAGTCAGTGAGGGCATCCTATGCAAGTAGGACGGCTTGATGGGGCCTGAGAGTCCCTGGTACCCATGCAAACAGCTGAGTATCTGATTTGTTGGTTTCTTTTGGAGCAGAATCTCACTCTAGCCTGACTGACCTGGAACTCACTCTCTAGCCCAGGCTGGCCTTGAACTCATGGTGATCCTCTTACCTCAGCTAAACCCCCAGAGCTAGGATTACAGGCATGCATATCTGGCACAGTGTAGCTAGGCATCTGGAACCCCCAGTGATATGGCAAACAGAGCAGAGCATTGCTGGGACTCGTGGAAATGGCACGCTCTGGAATAGTGACAGACTCAGCTCTGTCTTGAGGAAACATGCAGGTAGAGTGAGACACCCAGTACTCGTCTCTGGCCCCTGCATGTACACAGGGCACCTGAATCAGCACATACACATACACACCACACCATACACACAACCCCAGATTTCCCCTTATGAGGCCTGGATCCATTGTGTCCTTGGGCTTTTGAGGCTCTGGCCCAGAAAACCCCATTTTTATAACTATTTTGAGAGTCCAGGGGTTAGCCATACTAACCCTACAATTCTTGCGGTGGCCTGAGGGGCCACCAGTGGCTATCCCAAGCCTTTGCCCTGTGGCTTCTCAGGCAGGGTCCACGCTCCCCAGAGAGCCAGCACTGCAGGTAGCTGTGATCCCATGAACATGAGAATCTGTGTGTGCTGCTAAAGACACAAGAGCAAAAGCAATTAAAAAGGCATTAGTTGTGCTTTTGTAGCGAGTTATGTTCTTAAAACTAATTATTTGTTCATTAAGGCTCCAGCCTCCATCAGCGACTTTGTCACGTGGAAAAACTGTGACAAGCTTGGCTTGTGGGTAGGAAATGAAAAGCTTCCAAGAAGCAAAATATGATCCTTGATAGTGAATGGCCTTAGCTTCTGGGGAGATGGGACAAACCTTCTCCCTGAGGCCTGTGGGCCTTGAGGTGAGAAATGAAAATACATCACTCAGTGTTCGCGGATTGGCTCTTTGTGAGGTGAGCATCAACCAGGCTTCCTATCAGCTGAACTTTGATGCGTTCCTAAATGGACTTGTGGCAATTCCACGAGGGTGGTTGTTTATGTCCTTTCTCACCTGAAATCCTATTAATGTGAAATTATAAGTCTACATGGACACAGATAGCAGGAAGATAGCCAGGACAAGGAATCTAAATAAGCTTCTGGAAGCTGGGAGGTGGGTGACATGTGACAGGAGACGCAGCATAAACACACACACACAGGGAAGTAGAGACACTGCCTTCCAGAAGTCTGTACTTAGGCTATAAATTTCAGATATATATGAAAATGAAACATGAGTCACTAACAGGGTGCTTTTGATTATCTATAGAAAATTTGAACCTATTCATGTGTCAAAAATCTTGGTAGTCATGCTTATAAGGGAATAAAACACAGCAAGGAAATCTGGACTGTGCATAAGTTATCCATTGCTGCATAACAAATAGCCCCTACAGCACTTTATGTAGGTCAGTGATATGAGAGGAGCTGAGCTGGCAGCTCAGGCTCAAGGTTTCCTATAAGGCTAAGCCAACTTGTCACTCAGGCCACAGTCACAGAAGAAACTGAGATGCAGCCTGTGCTGCATGGCACAAACTCACAAGGCTGTTGGCTAGAGGTCTGCTCCATGACCTCATGGCAGGGAGGCCTCTGTCCTTACTACCTGGGCTTCTTCCAGGGATACTCCGTGGCCTTGTTGTATGACAGCTAACTTTCTCCAAGGGTAAGAGCAAAGAAACCGAAATAAATTCCTTTTATGAATGAGTCTTGGGAGTCACACATAGTCAGTCTAGGCATGTTCTACTCACTAGAGTCAGGTCACTCGGCCCAGGCTTACTGGCATCTAGGTTCTACTGGAGTGTAGCGCTGACCAAGGAAATATGGGCTGTTCCCTAGAGCTTCTGGGATCCCCTCATCCCTCACGCTCAGCCTCAGCCTCCTCCCTGAGCTCACTCCTAAAACTTCTACAGCTCCTGCTTCATCATTCAGGACAATGTAACTCCCTCTCGCTTCATCTCTAAGTTTTTAGCCCCATTCACAGGCCTATCTATCCCAAAGCAAAGAGTGCATCAAAAATTTTTAGCTGAATTCTATTTACCAGGAAGTGTCACAAACAGTCAGAGTAACTTGATAATAGTTCTTCTTTAATAACATTTGGCAGAAACAAAAGTTTAAAAGGATAGATACAAGTCACTTGCTCAAGGTCAAAATCCTAGGATCAAGATTCAAACTCAGGCTGGGTGTGGTGGCACACACTTTTGATCCCAGCACTTAGGAGGCAGAGGTAGGAGGATCTCTGTGAGTTCAAGACCACCCTGAGACTACATAGTATATTCCAGGTCAGCCTGGGCTAGAGTGAAACTCTACCTCAAAAAAATAAAAAGAAATACAAAATAAAAATAAGAAGAAAAGAAAAAGATTCAAACTCAGGAATGTCTGGCTCCACTGCTAGGCTCTGAGATTTCATTTCCCCTTCCTTCTTTCCAAAGCCAGTGGGGTTATCACTGGAACTGTCCTTGCCAAATGCAGTTCAAGGTCATACTGCTTCCAAATATGTTAATTCATGATTTCAAGTCTCTGAAACAAAGAATGGATTAATTCAACTAGAGTGGATTCTCCCCAGTTTGGACCAATCAGCTCTGGCCACTGGGAGCCAAGGTTGTTGAGGAAGCAACATGAGTCATGAGTGTGATGACTAAGGAAGACAGAAGGGACCTGCTACGGATGGGCCCTGGGCAGAACCCACTGATTTTAGACCTCTGTGTACACACACATATGTCTAGGGCTGTGAAGAATGACCATGACATTTCATCTGGTGTACTCTGCCTCTTTGCCCTGAGCAAACCCCTCCAGCCCAAGAGCAGGAAATAGAAAGGTGTTTCATCTTTTCCTGGCCACTGGCATGGGGCGATTACTTGGCAAATGGCCCCGTCATGTTTGGTCACTGTGGATATTTGTCCTCCCAGGAGCATCACTTTGCAAACAGACCCAGAGACATTCCTCAAAATGTTCTGCTCAAACAAGCATGTGACAAAACAGCTTGTCAGTCTGTCTCTTTCTTGCTGAAATGAGACCACAATGTCAAAATCCAGTCCTTCACTCATTTAGAAGCAATCTGATCACGGAGCCCTGGTTTAATTTCCTCGGGAAAGAAAACATGATGCTTCTTGACTAGCCAAGCTCCTCTAAGCCCAGGGAAGAAGTGTAATTATCTTCTTCACAGCCAATCCCTTGTGGATCCCCTAATTAATTGTAAACTACAGATGAAGGCTGTGCAAAAAGTAAGTTTGCAAGGTTAATTACTGGTGTATTTGCCTGGCCCTGTCACTGTGCAGGTAAGACGGTTTTGTTGGACACATCTGATGAGGAACTGAAGACTAGCTTCTCAGAGCCCTTCCCCTCTGACAAGGGCGCAACTTAAGAGAAAGGACTGGCAAGTTACTTTTCTAGGCTAGCTATTGAGGCACATCAACAATATTGGGAGAATTCAGTGGTGACTGAGGCTGTGTTCGTATGACTAATCACACATGCCTCTACAAGCAAATCCACAAACACACAACCACCCAAGTGTGCAGATAAGTGTGCATGTGACATGCATGCACATGCATCATATACATTTACGCAGGTGTCACTCAGGGAACACAGGCTCCACATTCCGTGGAGCTAGCTTTGAGCTTCTAGCCTCACACGATGGCCATTTTCTTACTTAAAGACTGCCTGAGCACTTTGGCAGCCCCTACATAGGTATAGGCGCCTCTTGGGATCAAGAACATTGATACGGTTACAGCTCAGATCTTTCCACGTTCCCCTTTGTGGTAAGCACATGTATATACTTAGAGACTGTTTGGTGCCCCCACGTGAGTGACTCAAGGTGTGAAGAACAGGCGGGCTTGTTGAGGAGTGGGGTTGCTTTGGGGATGAGCCCTCACTACTACTGCAGGCAATGACAGGCAATGCAGGGAAGGAAAAAGGGAAAGTTTGCTTCTTGTCTTGGGATTGAAATATGATGCTACTGCTAAAGGAGGAGGAGTTGTATACACACACACACACGCACTCACACATGCACACACACACACACGCACGCACTCACACATGCACGCGCACACACACACACACACACACACACACACACACGCCTCACACCCCTTCCTGGTGAGGCTGGGCTAATACTCAGTGGGCAGGACCTCAACTCTGTCTCCTGCACCTTCCTGCCTAGGGCAAGCAAGTGGAGGGCTATAGCGCAGAGGGCATAGGTGCAGGAGGCAGAGCACAGGCTTCCCACACAGGAGACATCTGCACTGGACCTCAGAACACCAAACATAACCCAGAAGAAAAAGAGAATGATTGGGGCCGACGAGTGGCAGCCTGAGCTGGTGTGGGGCCTGGAAGGCAGGGCCTGGGTGGGGACTACGAAGTCGTCGGTCAGCAGTGGGCTGCTTTAGAGCTGGGGAGGTACAGAGGACCTCAAGTGTCAAAGTGAAGACCCTGGGCCTCATCCTAAAGGAAGTCTGGAGGAGGGGGTGATAATGACTTCCCCCTCAGAATAGCTCAGGTGGAAGCAAGTATGGGAAGAGATGGACAGGGAGCCTAAAATGAAGACTGAGGTGGCTTGATCAGAGAAGGTAGTTGTGAGGGTACGCAGAGATGGGGACAAGAAGTTAGGGGCTGACAGCTGCAGGGAGAAGGAGGGATGGAGGCCTGGGAAGACAGGAGGGCATTTATAGGGCAGAGGCAGGAAATGTGCGCACACACACACACACACACACACACACACACACACACACACACACTGACACCAGCCAATGGATGCCTCAGAGCCTCACGCTCCATCCTTCCTTCCCGCCTCATCTATGACTCCAACAATCGCAGTATTAAATGGAGTCCCACGTTATTTGTGCATAGCATTCAACATTTGATTTTCCACACCTAAACAGCTCTATGAGGCAGACCGACAGGGGCTCGGCGAAGGTGAGCTATGTGCCTGTCGCGCAGCCAGAGTCGTCCCTCCCTCTGACCCAGGCAGCCTCCTCCTCCTCATTACATGAAAGCTGAAAGGAAACAGACCCCTGTCCAGTGCTCTCTTTACCCTTCTTTGTGTCGGCTTGCATTGTAGCAAGGAAAGTCCTTTTAATCGTTCCTTTTGCTGTCACCGCCGTATTTCCTTCCTCCAGAAAGGAGCACAGCCAGGGAGATTATTTTGACATATTTCTCAAAGACGCTGTTTCTAGAGCACTTGCCTGATAAAAATGATATATTTATTTGGGACCGCCAAGAGCTTGCTGAAATGAGGAATTTATCTGCATAGCTTTTGTTATTAAAGTGATTCTTCTTGTTTATTTCCTTCTAAGCTACTGATTCCATCTATAATACATGAGTTTCAGGTAATAGAAATTTTTCATGCAAGTAAATATTTTAATAACAACATTATGGTCTTGATTCAGAGTTACAGGCAATAGCCTGGCACAGCGATTACACACCACACTGGAGGCTGGGGACCTGGAGTGTTTTCCCTGCTCTAATCTGTGGCTTTGGACAAAATCCTGCCCTCTCTGGGTCTCGGTCTCCCTGTCTGTCTGTAAAATAAAAATGTACTGGCTGCCCCGTGGCCTCCCCTACTCAGTGCCTTTCCAAAGATGCCTTGGTGTTGAGCTTTGGGACATGTGGGCTAGATAACCGACTTGCAGCTGTCACAGAGGACTCAGAATGCAGCAGCTACTGTAAGGTATTTTATTTCTCTCACAGAGACAGGTGGGAGTCTAGACAGGGTGAATAGTTTCACCCCACATGCAGGCCAGTTGGTGCTGCTATACCCCACACAACTACAGGGACTGCCATTGCTATATCCAGACACCTGCCACTTCTCAACAAATAAGCAACACAGTGGGAAAAATCAGATGGCTTTGTCTTCAAGGTAATGACCTAGAAGTTGCCCATAGCATACTTTTATCCTACTGGCTCAAAATTAGTCACATGATCATCTGGCTTTCCTAGTCATAAGGATGTCCAGGAAATGAGGTTTCTAGCTTGGTGGCTAGTGTTTGATGAGGGTAGAATGGATGCTAAGGGTCACATAGGATTTGAGCAGAAATGACCCCTTGGAATAATGGCTGCAGATACAGAAGAGCCCACCAGAGCCTCAGAAGCTGCAGGAGCTAATGAGGGACACAACAGACCTGCCCTCATGTGCCTGCCTCACATACTCACAGACACACGTGTATTCACGTACACACTTGTCGAGATGGGCTCTGCTGCATAGGAGGACAGAAAGAAACTGAGCAGCTCCCCACTTTCAAGGCATGCACTGATCCAAGGGGCAGATGATGGCAGTGTGCTCTAAGGCAGAGCAGCCAAGTAGAAGAGGTCAAGAACTACTTTCCTCCCTAACCCTAGAGAGGGGCCATGACTGAGGCAAGGTGGAGGTCCATGAATTGTCTGGACCTGAGAGGGTCACAAACTTCAGGACACATCTCCCATAAGATCTGTGGCATGTGTAAGCTGCTGCCTTGAGTTCACGGTGTCACTGTTTCGACCCCAAACAGAGTACCATCACCTCCCTCATCCCGTGACAGTACAGTAAGTGGTCCCTCCTTAGAAGAGAAGGATATGATTCAAGCCCCTCCAAGGAGGTCTGAAGCTCAGAATACCCTACCTCCTGACTTCTCACTCTTCCATCTGAACTAAGTCCTTATCACAGCGTGGGACTATAACTTTCGCAGTGTGAGGTACAACCACAAAACATGATTGCTTTTCTCATTCTTTCCAGATTCACAGATAGATCTGTTCTCACTCTACAGCTCAGCATACAGCTGTCTTTCCTTCATTACTAGGCCAAAAATTTTTTACTTTGTCCTTAAAAGAAGCATGTTCCAGCTTCTGCATGGCATATCCCGATTTCCAGCCTCACTACTCTGTGCTTTGGGCCTGTACTAGGTAAAATAAAACTACTTGAACCCAGGAAGTATAATGCCACAGTGGCTATTTGACAGCCCAGTGGATACCAAAAGATGAACAGGGAGGCAAGAGGGCAGCATAGACCAGCGCCTCTCAAACGTTTCCTATTCAAGAACCCCTTTGTATCAAAGAAATGTTTATGCACCTCTAGGCATATAAAACATTGCTAATAACAAATCATAAGGAAATTTGTTTGGGGGGTTGGGAGATGGCTCAGAAGATAAAGGCACTTGCTTGTAAAGCCTGCCAGCCTGGGTTCAATTCCCAAGCCACTCACATAAAGCTGGATAAGCATTTATTTGGCAGTGGCAAGAGACTTGCCACCACCCTCTCCGCACACACACACACACACACCACACACACACACACACTCATATACATGCCAATACATAAAATTTTTAAAAATAAATTTGTTTTAAAACAAGTATTTGACACATACACACACACACACACACACACACACAATTTTACCATTTATTAAGGATGAAAGTAAATTTTATACTAGCAAGATGAATGCACTTGTATATTTTTGCATGAAGAATTATATTGTGGGGCTGAAAAAAAGGCTCAGCCATTAAAGGCTCTTACTTGCAAAGCCTTCCAGCCCAGGTTTGATTCCCCAGTACCAATGTGAAGCCAGATGCACAAAGTGGCACATACATCTGGTGTTTGTTTGCAGTAGCAAGAAGTCCTGACATGCCTATACATTCATATTCTCTCTCCCCCCATCTCTCTCTCTCTCTCTCTCTCTCTCTCTCTCTCTCTCTCTCTCTGTCAACATGTTGCTTGAAAAAATTAATTATTGGATGAATATTTGATGCTATAGGACACAGAGCATCTTCAATAATTTTCAGAGTTAATCAATATTTTGATTTTGATTTTTCAATCATCAATTCTTAGAATGCCACTTTGCATCAATACATAGGCACAAAATGGCAAAAGTATGCTTAGGGCCATTTCATAAATTCTGTCTTAATCCCAGGCCAAAATTCGCTTGATGATTTGTTAAATGTAACTCAGGTCAGCAACTTAAAGGCAACTATTAAAAACAAATTCAAACACAAGACAATCCAAAGATATGCTAATATGATATACACTGAGGAATGACAGGAAAATAATAAAAGTCCTAGTTTTCCATAACTGCACCATTATGTTTCTGTCAGAGCAGAACACGTTCTATATACAGTAAAAATGTTATTGAGTGCTGAGTCTGCGCCAGTGCTCCAGGCAGTATGAACATGGTGAGTTTAGAAATACGGCTATGGTACAGTCACATGATGTAACATTGCAAGCATTATTAGAAACACCATGTACTCATGACACATTTGGTTTTGAATTAATAACTTCTTCTTATTGTGCATTCAAAGCCCTTTTATTGGTGCTAGAGAGATGGCTTAGTGGTTAAGGCACTTGCCTGGGAAGCCTAAAGACCCATGTTTGATCTCTCTCCAGATCCCAGGTAAGCCAGACACACAAAAGTGAGGCAAGCACCAGGTTGCACATGCCCACTAGTGGCGCAAACATCTGGAGTTCAATTGCAATGGCTGAGGCCCTGGTGGGCCAATTCATTCTCTCTCTCTCTCTCTCTCTCTCTCTCTCTCTCTCTCTCTCTCTCTCTCTCTCTCCTCTCTCCTCTCTCCTCTCTCCTCTCTCCTCTCTCCTCTCCCCTCCTCTCTCCTCTGTCTTCACATGCACATGCATGTCCTATCTAAAACAAAAAAAGAAACTTATTGTTACCAATATTTCACCACTTCTAGATTCTGTTACTCATGGGGTGACAGCCCACAGTTTTAGAAATTGTAGCACATACAGCGAGGATTGCTAGATGAAGGGCTAAGTAGCATCCATATTGGAACAGAGCAAGGTAAGCATGAAATTTCAAGGTTCAGGGACCACTGTGGAAGAGGTGACAGAAAGAATGTTAGAGCTGGGCTAAAGAGATGGCTTAGAGGTTAAGGTGCTTGCTTGCAAAGCCTAGGGACCCAGGTTGGATTTCCCAGTACCCGCATAAGCCAGATGCACAAGGTGGTGCATGCATCTGGAGTTGGTTTGCAGTGGCTGGAGGTCCTGGTGCACCTATTCTCTTCTCTCTCTCTCTCTCTCTCTCTCTCTCTCATCTATCTGATTCTTTTTCTCTCTCCCTCCCTCTCAAGTAAATAAATATAAAATCTATCTCTTTCTGCTTGGCAAATAAATACTAGTTTAGATTCAGGAGTTTTTTAATATTTGTATTTATTTGTAAACAGAGAGAATGGATGCACCAGGGCCTCTAGCCACTGCAAATGAACTCCAGATGCATGTACCACTTTGTGGATCTGGCTTACATAGGTACTAGGGAATCGAACCCTGATCATTAGGCTTTGCAGGAAAGCACCTTAACTGTTGAGCCATCTCTCCAGCCCCATAAAGAAATATTTTTTTAAATAAAACAGAATGTAATTTTCCCAAGTACCCTATGGTTTCAGGAAAATTTGCAAAAGAGGGGGCAAAAAGAAGGTTAGAGCCACAAGTAGCCACAAGTTGGGACATTATACACAGAGACATTGCCTCCTCCCCACAACTGATGGCTAACCCCACAATGCACAACCCACATTCCCCAATGAGGAGGGTCCCTTCAGAGTGGGGGAGGACAGGGATGAGGCTAATGATGGTACCAACATGACTGCATACACTGTGTACAAAACTAATTTAAAAAATTCTGTAAAAATATAAAAGAATGTCAGAGCCAAAGGCAGAGGAGGAATGCTCTTGCTATGCTGTCTTCTAGACACAAAGTGGCTTTGACGTTCATGACCACACAGTGCCTGCATAATAGGAGGAGGAAAAAATACTGGCATCAAAATAAAAGAGAACAGTTAGAAAGAAGAAGGAATTCAGTGGAGGGCGGATTTGGGAGGGGGAATATTGAGAGGGGATTATGATTGTCTATATTTATGGAAGTTGACAATAAATAGTTTTTTGAAAGAAAGGAAGAGAAAAAGAAAGAAAGAAAGAAAGAAAGAGAGAGGGGGGAGGGAGGGAGGAAGGAAGGAAGGAAGGAAGGAAGGAAGGAAGGAAGGAAGGAAGGAAGGAAGGAAGGAAGGAAAGAAGGAGAAAGAAACTGTCCCTATAGATAACAAGAAATTCCAAGTCTGCAGTGACCACATGGGAGACAATCATGAGTGTGTCACACCAGCAGTCCATCCCATGAGGCTGTGCTTTCCTGGCCAGAAGGCCCCTGTCCCCTGCCCTCCTGGAGAACCTTGGGATGTCACCCTTCACAGCCTTCACATTTGCTAACCACTCTGGTGGGTTCACTTCAGCTCACCCATAATTATTTGTCAAAACCACTTTCTCATTAATTCCTGCTGAGAGTAAGATCATACAAATTTATGTTGTAGCAGTTGCAGAATCCAACAGTATCACAAAGGAAGAGAAATTAACCTCCTCCTCATTAGAAAATGTTTAGATCCATGCTCTAAGAGAAAATAATTTAGTAGTAATTTTTTTTAAATATACTGAGCCTGTGACATAGTGTGACAGTGGCATTGTCTGCTGCTAACTGCAGGGGAACATGGTACCAACAACCACAATAAGTAATGGTTAAAATGTGTTACATAAGAAGGTGCCATGGCAACTGACTGACCAGAACAGGGGACTACAAACCATAGTCTTGTTTCCTGGGAGATGTGGGGTTTTGATGAAGAGTAATAAAACACATTGGTTATTTTCAGGTCCAGGTGATAGCAACTTACGTGCAAGCATCACGCCTCACCTTTCTTAAGCTATCCCACATCTACCCTGGCCCATGGACTGCCTTACCTTCCTTTGATGCTACAACCTAATGATCCTTTATGATCCTTCATAAACCAGATCCCACCCTGTCCTCTCTCCCACCACAAGGCTTTCACAAGCTCCCTTCTCTGTCTGTAGTTCTCTATCTTTCTACATCATCTACTCATCCTTCAATTTAAGCCTTCTTTCACTCAGAACAAAACCAGTCTAGGTGATCATTTACTCTATGATTCTAACAAGGGTTTGGGTTGATGTTTTGTTTTGTTTTGTTTTTGGTTTGGGGGTCTGCTTGTGTTTCCATTGCTGCTGTCCTTGTTATTTCATACAGAGTCTTGCTATGTGGCCCAGGCTTTCCAGGAACCCATAGTCCCTCTTTGTCCTCCTCTTGACTAGGGGGATTACAGATGTGTGCTGGCACTCTAACAAGAGTATTCTTGAGAGTGGAATAGAGTGCTGTTGTGGCTTAAATGTGACATTCCTCCCACAGGCTCATGTCTTTAACACATGGTCCCCAGCTGGTGCCACTATTTTGGAAGGTTCTAGAAACTTTAAGAGGTGGGACCTAGCTGAAGGAAGCAGATTATGTGTGTCTTGCCATGGACCCTTTCATTTCTCTTCCTTCTTACTGGCCTTCACCTAGTGAACAGCTGTCCTCAGCCACATACTCCTACTGTTATGATGTCTGATCAAGCACATGGGGCCAAACGACCATGGCTGAACCCTCTGAAACCATGAGCCAAAATAAACCTTTCCACCTATAAGTTATGTCAAGTATTTTGATCACAGCTATACAACAATAGCTATTAATAATTACGACAGAATAGGCATAAATATAATACCCTCCATGGGATATTTGATTGGCCAGCCTGAGTCACATGCTCAGCCCTGGAGCTCAAGTGGGTAAACCCACTCAGAATACATGATTGCCCAGAGGTACGTTTAACAGTCAAAAATCTAAGTGTAAGCCAGGCATGGTGGCACACGCCTTTAATCCCAGCACTTGGGAGGCACAGGTAGGAGGACTGCAGTGAGTTCGAGGCCACCCTGAAACTATATAGTGAATTCCAGGTCAGCCTGTGCTAGAGTGAGACACTACCTCAGGGGGGGAAAAAAAAAAGAAGGATATATATTCTCAGTGTGTCTCCAGAAGACTCTCTCAATAGGACAGTATTGTGATGTATGAAGGTGAGACTTCAGCTTTACAAGCACTGAGCTGCTGTTCAAAGCTTGGCTTTGTCACTGTCCCATCCGGCTTTGGACAACATGCTTCCTGCCTTATATCTCTCAAATGTAATAGGAAGATGAATTTCCCTGCCCCATCAAACCCTGGAGAACACTGTGAGGATGAAATGTCATCATGTGCTCCCTTAGAGGGGGCAAAAGCAAAGACCACAGGCATCCTCATCTTTCTGAACCAGGTGTCTAAGCTTCTGCACTGTGCTGGTTTCACTCCAATTAAAATGAAACTTTCAAGGGGGCTAGAGAGATGGATAAGAGGTTAAGGTACCTGTCTGCAAAGCCTAAGGACCTGTGTTCGATTCCCCAGAACCGATGTAAAGCCAGGTGCACAAGGTGCTGCCGCATATGAGTTTGTTTGCAGTGGCTAGAGGTCCCAGCATGCCTATGCCCCCACCCTCTCTCTAATAAATGCAGCTGGGGCTAGAGAGATGCTCAGTGGGTAAAATCCTGAGTTTTTAATCCCCAATACCCACATCAAGCTGGATATGGTAGCATGTGCACATAAGATATATGTATGCCTATAGCAAGATGGGAGACAGAGATGGGAGGATTCCCAAAAGTGTGTGGGTGTGATAGCTTCGCAGAGACAACAACTGACAACAAAGAGATCCTGCCTCAAACTAGGTGGAAGGCGAGAACTGACAGCCAAGAGTGACCTCTTACCTCCCCGTGAGCACCAGTACTCACTCACATGGACACACACAAACAGAAAAAAAGCTACTTTTTAAACTTAGTATTACCTCCTCTCACTGTCTTTACCTTGCTTAGGATACCTTGTCTGAGCCACAGGTGGCAAGATCCAGCACTCCCCAGTAGAGTTGACACCCTACAGCCAAGATCTGAACAACACATCCACAATTAGCTAATGTGAACCATTCTCCACAGAAAATGAAGCATGAAATATGCAAAAATAATGAGCCCTTCACTGAAATTCTAGTAGCTGCTACAGGGTAACCAATTTGAATAGCAGTTGCAATTCCTGGGGAGGAAACCCATTAATAAGGACAATGTTGAAATCGTTATGTATGGAGCCTGGAACTCATTCAATAATTAATTTGGTCAATAAACATGGTATTAATCCTCCCTAAGTTTGTAACTTAAATGAGGCTTTTATTGAAATATTGGGTTCAGTTTCAGGCTTAGCTAATCAGAAAGCAAGCAGGGATGTTGTCAATGGTGCAGAGGAAAACACCAACCTGGGGCAGTGGCAAGCCACTGAGGACAGTGGCCCTGGAAAGACACCATGTCACCAGGGCTCCCGACAGAACAAGAGCCCAGAATCAGACATCGCCTCTAATGCCTGTGTCAAGGATGTTCCAGGCCTCTGAAAGGCTCTCCAAGGTCACTGCTTATTGCCAAACACTGTTCTTTCCATCTTTGTCCAAGCAGCATCAATGTCACCTGTGCTTCCAAGACCCACCTTGTCTCTTCCTTCTTACCTGCCTGGGACCCGCTAGATGTTAGAGGAGAGATACCAATGCGTGAGCCTTCCAGTGTCCGTCTCAGGTTCAAACCAGACTCAGCTGCTTACTGGCTCCTCGAACTTCAGTGAGTGGAAGTCCCTTTCCCAGTCTGGAAATGGCATTTACTTTTACTGACTGCAAAGAGAACAAACAGCATGAGTGTTAAAAAAAAAAAAAAAAGTTGGCCATGAGTGAAGTTTGGAGTAAGAACTCACCAAATGGGGCCAGCCATTGTCCCATTTCCTTCATCCAAGGCTGGACCCTACCTCTCAGAGGCCCACCTACGCAGGTGACATACGGTTGTGCTGAGAGGGAGCTCCTCCTGCATGCCAGGCTGGGGCAGGCTCCTGACCTCCGGGAGGTGGGCACTGTAAGAATTGGAAAACACTCTGAGATACCACCCCCATTACATGCAGGTTTAAACCAAGGTCCATCTTATGAAATATCAGCCATGCACATGCTCGCACATGCATGTACACACACACACACACACACACACACGACTATGTGAAGGGCTGGGGTAAGAGTAGTTACCTAGCATATTAAAGGCACTGAGTTAAATTCTCATCGTTAGCAACTGTTGAACCTGGGTGACGGGTTATCATGGGTCAGTGTGCTGCCTTCTCTAGTCTTGTATGTTTTCATTGGTTTGGCTTGTTTTATTACACATATTAATAGATTCACTATGATATTTCTATACATGAATACAGTGTGTATTGATCATACCATACATACATTGGATGTATGTATGTACCCACTTATTTGACAAGCATTTAGGTAGCTTATCTCAGCTATTTTGAATAGTGCTGCAATAAACATGAGTGTGTAGGTATCTCTCTTGAATGCTTATTTCATTTGTTTTGGGTATACACCCAGCAGTGCTTTAGCTTTCAATGGTTTGCCTAAAGGGGTTTAACAACACACAGGTGACTGAAACAGAAGGGCCATGAGTTCAAGAGCAGCCCAGGATACCACACAAAACCCTATCTAAAAACAAACAAAGTCACTAAATTCTATGGCTAGGAGCAACGCAGACAAGCCCCCAAGCAGACATTTCTCTGGTCCTCCTGCTGGAGCAGCCTCTGTAGGTGAGGTCACTGGACTTTCTTAATGAAACACAGACCCTACTATGATGGGTGATGAGATACAAAGCAAGCATGCTTTAGGAAAAGGAAATACCTTCATTGTTTAACAGCACTGAGGAACATGAGCGGTCAAATGAGACAACTTGAATGGAGGAAGCAAACAGTTGGCCTTGAGTGCTGAAGTGTAATGAGATTCTAACTGACACACTCCATAATTGTTCCTTACCGCACATTATAGGAGGAATAAGTGGTACAATTAGGAATAGAACTCGGTTTTCAGCGTCTACACCTGGTACTTTTTATTCTATGGATGCACTTGGCTGTCTCCAGTGTCCATAGCAGGCAGCCACTCTTCTGGCAGCAGCAAGGGCTGTAGCAGCTAGCACTTGCTGAGCAATTCCACTCCTCCAGACATACCAATAGGCTCTTAATGCATTACCACATTAAATTCCATGCATCATCTTTTAAATAAAACAACTTTTAAGGATGGTGATACTATTATCTCCATTTCACAGATGAAGAGACTGGGGCATACAGTCATTATGTCACTTCTCTAAGAACATACAGCCTGGAAATGGCAGGGCAGGGGGTTGTGAGCTGTTTGTTGTTGTTATTTTGTTTTCTGCTAATGTGACAAATACTTTGCTCACAGCTTCAGATGTTTCAGTAAACCAAGGGCTATCTAGGGCTAGTTACATTATGGTGAGTCAGAGCAGGATGGAGGAAGGTATGGTGAGTCAGCAGGAGGGAGGAAGGGTGTGGTGAGTCAGGGCAGGATGGAGGAAGGGTGTGGTGAGTCTGGGAGGGAGGAAGTGAAGGAACCCCAAGATGGGGACCCCACGCTCTGCCCGGATATGGTGACACCCCAAATCACTCATGAGAAGCGGTCTTGATGCAAACTGCAAGAGGATTTTATACCAAGCGTGCTGGGGCCCACAGTTGTACACCTCACAGAGGTAGAGGACTGCAGAGCCTCGAATGCAGGAACGGGACAGTTTTTATAGGGTTTCTAACAAAGCCTGTGCATTAGACCAATCATTTTTTTTAACATCAGGAGCCCGCGGGGTGCAAGCCAGTCAGTTTGTGCCATTCCATAGTTTCTAAGCCAATTAGTTTAATTTGTTCAAGCCCCTCATGGACCAACCAGTCTCCTATGACCTTGGTGGTCATCATTTGCACAGGTCCTTGGGTGGGGGTAGCAGAGTGTGGTATCAGTCTCCTATGACCTTGGAGGTCAGCATTTGCGCAGGTCCTTGGGTGGGGGTAGCAGAGTGTGGTATCAGTCTCCTATGACCTTGGTGGTCTGAGGCAGGCTGCTACAGCTTATGGTGCAGGCTACTAAGGCTTACGGTGTGAGCTATTAAGGCTTATGGTGCAGGCTATTTACAGAAACCAAATAAGTGGTTCACTTCATTACTCATTTCCCATCCTTGAGGGCTATCTCATGCCCTTTTTACCTAGTTTTATATTAAGAGCGGGCTCTGATATAATGAGAAGAGGGATTCTTTACTTGCTTCCAACAGAGAGTAAAGCCTGGAGTTTGAGGTATGCAGGGGCCCGCTTAAGCTCCCTTTGGAGCGTGATAGTATTTCTGGGCTTCTAAATTCTTGGGCCTTTCATTTCCCACTTTTTCTCTTGTTAATAGTTCTAATCCTAGAACTTGGAAGGACTAAATGTAAGCTTCCTTTTTGCCCTGAAGGCCCTTGTATTGTTGTCTAAGTATCATGATCTGGACCGTGCTCACTCGTTCTCTAACAAAAGTAAAAATCTTATTAAGTATGCAAGGCCCAACTGAAAGCATCAGGAGCAAAACCATTAAGGGTCCCATCAGGGTGGAAAGCAGAGTAGTCATCCAGGGGGACTTGTTGAACCATCCCTCAAACCATCCTTGGTCAGTTTCCCTCTCCGTTTGACGCTTTTCTAGTCTTTCCCTGAGTTTGCTCATGGAGTCTCTGATAGCTCCTGAGTGATCTACATAAAAGCAACATTCTTCCTTTAAGGCTGCACATAATCCGCCTTCTTTTAGGAACAGTAGGTCTAATCCCCTCCGGTTTTGTAGAACCACTTCGGATAAGGAGGTCAAGGACTCCTCTAGATTACTAACAGATTTCTCTAAAGCTTGGAGATCCTCATTTATGACAGCATGTAGTTCACCAAGCCCTCTTTCTAATTGTTGTGGTCCCATGACCAGGGCTGTGGTCCCTGTCCCCACATCGGCGGCTATCCCTAAGCCAAGTATGACTGCTAGGGTAAGGGTTACAGGCTCCCTTTTGGATCGGGTGGGATGATAGTCATATTCATCAATGACTATTTCCTCAGGATGGTAGTAAACCCAGGGGACAAGCTGGACCATTATACAGAAATTTTTGGATGGGTTAAAAACTGAGGTAGAAACACAGGGAGTTAGCCCAGTATCATATGCCCACCACCTGTTATACCCTGGCACTAGATATTGGTTGTCTGAGGTCTGACTATAGGTCAGAGTAACATTACAAAGATGTTGGTGGGACGGGGAGGCCTTCCCTATACATGCCCCCCTTCCTGAGACCTCTGGGAGAGTCAACATGTTTTTGGTTCCCCATGAACACCAGCTATTATGTCCTTTAGTCATATTAAACTCTCCCATAGTTGCCATCCCCTCATAGTAGGGTGGTCCTGAGGATAAACAAAGCCAGCAGGCAGAGGTAACATTGGGGTTGATGGCATTTATGGCAAGGAAGGCCCCTTGGATAAGGTTAAAGAGCCTCTGTCCTATCCCGTGTGGGGCTTCTGGGAGTGGGCTAGTCAAAGGGGTTCTAGTGGTTATGCGACGGGTCTTGGCTGCCACTGTGGGTGGGAGCTTGGGCAATGCCACTTTAGGGGGTCCCTGTTCTACTAGAACTTTATTAGGTCCTACTGGTCTTGGGGTGGGAGGCTCTATCTTAAGTCGTATAGTAAAGGTTAGGCCCTTATCCCATCCTGTCATATAAAACCTGAGTCCCCAAGTTTTTCCTTTTATCTAGTCTCAGGACTTTTGACCTTGGGGGGTGAAAGAGATGCTGAGAAGAACTGCTTTTTTCCCATCTAATCCTTCCTGCACAGTAATCAGGTTCCAGGAGGAAACTGGGTGCCAGTAGGTATTGCCTATAGTCTCACAACCCCAGTATTTACAGTAGAACTGTTTTATCCCTCCACAACTTCATTTAGAAGTTCGGGGGCAGACATAAAATGGAGTATGCTGCATCCTACGTTGGGTTGGCCCAGAGTTGCACCCCGGGTTGTCTGCCATGTATTGGCCTTGAGAGACGACCCCTTGTGTGAGTGCCCACTTAGCCATATGAGAGTGGACTTCTCTGGGGACCTCCTCCGGGGTGAGCTCTGGGATATCCCAAAATTCTGCCCCGGCTACCAGGGCACATATGTCTGGGGTCAGGACAGGCCACCAAGTCCAGGGGGGTGCTTCTCTAGTTGCAGTCCATATTATATCCCCCATTTGAGAAAGCACTTGCCAAGTCAACTTTTGAGGGGCATGGGGATTGGAGGCATCACCTAGCTGGAGAAGGAGAAGCCACACGGTGAAGCCTAAGTTTAAGGGGATTGTCTGTCCTCTCGGCTTGCCATTTGGGGCCCAGCGGCGGAGCGGGCTTGACGTGAGATGCATGGATCCAGGTGAGTATTCCTTCAACTTTCACAGCTGTTGGAGTGGTCAGTAGGATGAGGTAGGGGCCCTTCTACTGAGTCTCAAGGTTTCCTGCACAGTGGCATCTGACATAGACCGAATCTCCCACCTGGAAGCGATGTGGGACCTGTAAGTCTCTTTTTCCTGAGTAAGCCTCTAGGAGTCGCTTCCATGCTCATTGTCTCACCCACTCGAGTGCCTTGAGCCTAGAGAACAGAGGCTGGGAAAGCAGCACATCAGTACTATGTATAGAGGTTATTTCTACCAGTGGAGGAGGCCCCCCATATAGCAATTCATAGAGGGTCAGTCCAAATTGTCCGGGTGTGTTTCTAACCCTAAAGAGCACAAGGGGTAGGAGAGCTATCCAATCATTAGTGCCAGTCTCTATGGTCAATTTGGTGAGGGTCTCTTTAATGGTTCTATTTATCCTTTCTACCTGTCCTGAACTTTGGGGTCTGTATGCACAATGTAATTTCCAATCAATCCCCAATATTTTGGCCAGTCCTTGACTTACCTGGGCAACAAAGGCTGGACCATTGTCTGATCCCATTACCTTGGGTATCCCAAATCTTGGGAAAATTTCTTCCAGTATCTTCTTAGCCACCAAGGTTGAGGTTTCTTTCTTGGTAGGATAAGCCTCTACCCATCCTGAAAAAGTATCTACAAAAACTAGTAAATACTTATTACCATACTTAGCTGGCTTTACCTCAGTGAAGTCCACTTCCCAGTGACCACCTGGGCTGTCTCCTCTTAGCCTCTTCCCAGGAGCACTGGCTTTTAGTTGAATGACCTGCGGGGGTACTTGTTTTGCAAAGCCCATGCCCACAGTTTCTGCCCAGGCTTGGGGAAATTGTTCTAACCAGGGCTTTAGGTCTTGATTAGGCTCTACCAGGGGAGAATATAATTGATACTCATCATTTAGTTGGAGAGTCAACACAGTGATGGGTCGACCTCCAGCAGACACTTCTGGTTTTTCTAATTTGAACACCCATCTTGGTTAATAGGTCCCTACCAAGGAGGGGTGCTGGACATTCAGGAATGACTAAGAATGAGTGGGTTACCCATCTCACTCCAAGGTCAATGGTTCTTCGGGTAGTCCATGAATATTGCCGTTGTCCAGTAGCACCCAGCACCCAGGATTTTTTATCTTTTAGCCCTCCCAGTGGTTGCAAGAGTACTGAATGTTCAGCACCAGTGTCCACGAGGAATTCGACTGGCTTCCCCTCCACCTTCAGAGTTACCCTGGGCTTGGGGAGGGGCTCCAAGCCCCGTCCTTCCTAGTCTTCATCTTCTCCAAGGGTTAGGACCCTAGGTCCTTTGCTGTTCTTCTTAGGGCAGTCTCTTGCCCAGTGCCCTTTCTCCTTGCAACAGGCACATTGATCTTTATCAAGTCGGGTCCTGTTGCCCAGGTTCCCTATCTGCCTAGGACCTGTCCTAAATTTTCGAATATTTCTCTCTCTTTCTCCTTTTTTTTTTCTACCACTGTGGCCCGGATCCTGGTCAGATTTTTCTCTTGTCGTCTATTGTGCCTATCCACCCTTTCCTCTCTCTCTTTCTCATGTCTCTCCTCGTGTTCTTCTCTCTCTTTCTTTCCTTTGCTCCTTTTCCTCTTCTGTCTCCCTTTTGTAATATACCTTTTCTGCCTCTTTTACTAAATCACGCAGCTCAGCTTCCTGTAATCCCTCCAATCTCTGAAGTTTCTTTCTGATATCAGGAGCTGACTGTCCTATGAAAGCTAATGTTATTGAGCCTTTTTGAATCTCAGAGGTGGGGTCAAAGGGTGTGAACCTCCTAAATGCTTCCATGAGCCTCTCAAGAAACATTGAGGGAGACTCCGTTGGCCCCTGCATCATCTCTCTCACCTTGGCCAAATTGGTGGGCCTTCTGGAGGCACCTCGGAGACCCGCCACCAGAGCCTGGTGATAGATTTTTAAGTTCTCCCTACCTTCAGCCGTATTGTGGTCCCAAACAGGGCGAGTCAGAGGGAACCCCATGTCTATCTCATGCTGTAGCTGCGTGGGCTGCCCATCAGCCCCAGGGACATTTTTTCTGGCCTCTATTAAAATTCTCTCTCGTTCCTCGGTTGTGAAGAGTGTCTGCAACAGCTGTTGGCAATCGTCCCAAGTAGGCTGATGAGAAAACATAAGAGACTCCATCAGCCTTGTGAGGCCTTGGGGTTCCTCTGAAAAAGGGGGGTGGTTAGCTTTCCAGTTATAAAGATCTGCAGAGGAAAAAAGGCCAATATTGGAGGGGTTGTAGCTGGTCCCACAGCATGGGAGGACCTGCCTCACATAGTGGCAGTGTTACAATTCCATTTGCTCCCTCCGGGGTAGCATCTCTCTGGCTCCATGTCCTTGCAGCCAGCCCTCCCATTTCCAGGGGCTCAGGAGGGGCGGAGGGAGGAAGCTTGGGCAAGCCAGGAGGTGTAGGCTCGGGGAGGGCGGGAGGCGGAGGCTTGGGAAGGGCAGAGGGCAGAGTTTCGGGAAGGGCGAGGGGCCCTCTCTCGGCTCCTGGGACTAGGGAAGGGGGGGAGGGGCAGGCTGAGTCTCCAGCCATGTCAGAGGCTCCTCAATCTCGGGATAGATGTGAGGGGAAGGTCTGGCTCCCTCAGGAGAGGGCTTTTTTGCATTTTTGAGAGTCAGGACTCTGGAGCTTGAGTTCTTTGGTTTATTCAGCCACGGCCTGACCCACGGTGCGGGGTTGTCCACCAAATCCTTCCATGTGAGGATATAAGCCTCCTTGTTGGGACGAGCCTGGTCCATTCTGAAAAATAATATCTTTAGCAGCCAGAATAGTCTCGGAATTAAAGGTTCCTTCTGATGGCCATCCAACCTCATAAGTTGGCCACTCAGAGGCACAAAACGTTTGCCAGGGTCTCCTTCTAACCTCAACTGACAAATTATGGGCCCTAGACTTAACTTCAGTCCAATGGTCAAGAGTCAAGCTAAGGGGCGTTGTCACTGTCTGTCCTATTTTAGAACTATAGACAAAGGCACAAAGAACAACAACACACACAACTGAGACTAACAAATCCAGATACCAGCTACCCGTCCACGTCTTCCACAAGCAGGCAAAAGAATCGGACGGCTGCGAAGGAGGAAGCTTCTGCTCTAACAACAGAACTCGGTCCTCTGACCGACAGTAGGAGACCACCAGGAATCCCTGGCTCTCCTCACCTCCCAGGGCGTCCCCCAGGGTGGCAGCCTGTGATCCTCCTAGCACATCTGCTGATCATGGCCTTCTGGTCCTTTATGACCTTAGAGGACAGCTATAAATCAAACCAAGCCAAAAGCACGCATCCCAGAAACCAGATACTCAGAACGAAAACACCGGCCGGCACACATTCATTCCAGAGGGCCCTCCCCCTTACCTCCAAGTCGGTTCTCGGGTGTGTGGGGGGGCCTTCAGGTCCAGGACGAGCCCCCAATAAAGGAACCCCAAGATGGGGACCCCACGCTCTGCCCAGATATGGCAACACCCCAAATCACTCATGAGAAGCGGTCTTGATGCAAACTGCAAGAGAATTTTATCCCAAGTGCACTGGGGCCCACAGTTGTATACCACATGGGGCAGAGGACTGCAGAGCCCCAAATGCAGGAACAGGACAGTTTTTATAGGGTTTCTAACAAAGCCTGTGCATTAGACCAATCATTTTTTTTAACATCAGGAGCCCGCCGGGTGCAAGCCAATCAGTTTGTGCCACTCCATAGTTTCAAAGCCAATTAGTTTAATTTGTTCAAGCCCCTCATGGACCAACCAGTCTCCTATGACCTTGGTGGTCAGCATTTGTGCACGTCCTTGGGTGGGAGTAGCAGAGTATGGTATCAGTCTCCTATGACCTTGGTGGTCTGAGGCAGGCTTCTACGGCTTATGGTGCGGGCTACTAAGGCTTACGGAGAGTAAAGCCTGGAGTTTGAGGTATGCAGGGGCCCACTTAAGCTCCCTTTGGAGCATGATAGTATTTCTGAGCTTCTGAATTCTTGGGCCTTTCAGGAGGAGGGTGTGGTGAGTCAGAGCAGGATGGAGGAAGGGTGTGGTGAGTCAGGGTAGGATGGAGGAGGGTGTGGTGAGTCAGGGCAGGAGGGAGGAAGGGTGTGGCGAGTCAGGGCAGGAGGGAGGAAGGGTGTGGTGAGTCAGAGTGGGATGGACGAAGGGTGTGGTGAGTCAGGGCAGGATGGAGGAAGGTGTGGTGAGTCAGCGCAGGAGGGAGGAAGGTGTGGTGAGTCAGCGCAGGATGGAGGAAGGGTGTGGTGAGTCAGGGCGGGATGGAGGAAGGTGTGGTGAGTCAGAGCAGGATGGAGGAGGGTGTGGTGAGTCAGGGCAGGAGGGAGGAGGGTGTGGTGAGTCAGAGCCATAGGGAGGAAGGGTGTGGTGAGTCAGGGCAGGAGGGAGGAAGGTGTGGTGAGTCAGGGTGGGATGGAGGAAGGGTGTGGTGAGTCAGAGCCATAGGGAGGAAGGGTGTGGTTGCACAGATCTTGTCTTCTGGTAGATGGGAAGATAAAGAAGGAAGAGGAGTGGTCTGTGGACCATTGTTACCCTCATGACTCACCTCCAGTGACACACCTTCTGTAATCAGACACCACTTTCTAATACCTCAGTCAGCTATGAACTCATAGTGGATTAACCCCTTGATGGAGCTAGCATCCCCATTGTCCGGTCACTTCTTAGTGACTAGGTCCACCAGCAATTCACCAATCCTACAAGTAAATCTTTTACTTTTACATACACAAACCATGTAAGATTTTACTTACCTTGATTAGCTCTGGAAGTGTCTGAATACTAAATTCTATAATTTGTTCAGCAATTCCTACTAGGTGTGTGTGCTGTCTCCAAGTTCTTTCTTTGCACATGTATGTGTGTTTCAATATGCATATAGGTACACATTTGTTTGCCAGTGCATGTTTTTGCATATGGAGTCCATAGGTTGACATTGGGTGTCTTCCTCAATTATTCTCTACCTTATTCTTCGAGCCACGGTCTCTCACTGAACCTGGAGCTTGCCTATTCTGCTAGACTAGCTGGCCAGCAAGTCCTAGGCAACCTCTGTCTCCTTCCCAGCCCTGGGATTACAAACACATGACACCATGCCTGGCTTTCACATGGGTCCTGGGGATCTGAACTCATGCCTTCATCCTTGCATGATAAATACCAACTGAGCCATCTCCCCTTTCCCCAACTTCTTCACCAACACAAATGATGATATAATATATACTTTATATGTAACCTCACCAGTTCAAACATAAAAGCTGCTTATCAGTTAGCTTTCCTTGTTTTATTTCTATACTACTAAATAAAGTAAATTCAATAAGTTCAATAAATAATTGTTGTATAGCTACATAGAGGGATGGGTGGGTGGACAGTTGGACTGACAGACTGATAGATGGAAGTACATGTGAATTGATGAGGTGAGAATAATTACCCAGCATAAGTGTCTATCAATCATTCCAAGAACCACACAGTTTAGGACAGTAACTCTCAATTTTGGCTGTGTATTAGTATCCTTTTAAAAATAGTGATGGTGGGGCTGGAGACATGGTTCGGCAGTTAAGGTGCTTGTCTGAAAAGCCCAATGACCAGGGTTTGACTCCTCAGTATCCACATAAAGCCAGGTGCACAAAATGGAGCATGCCTCTGGAGTTTGTTTGCCACAGCTAGAAATCCTGTTGTGTCCATTCCCCCCTCCATTGCAAATAAGTAATAAATAAAAATATTTTTTAAATAGTGTTGGGGTCAATCAACACCTACCAAACCAGATATCCAGAGACACAGAGGCTCCCAAGATCTCAACATTGAAGCAGACCTAATATGAACCCAACATGGCTCAGGGAAATTTGTGGAAAAGGGGGCAGAAAGAAAATCAAAACCACATGTTGGGTCATGACAAACACAGACATTTCCTGCTATCCAAAACTAAAGGCTAACCCCACAATGCACAACCCATATACCCCAACAAGGAGGGTCCCTGTGCAAGGGGGAGGACAGGAAGGAGGCTAACAATGGTATCAACTTGACTGTATTCACTGACTACAAAAAAAAAAAAAATACTATTGGTGAGGAATCACACCTCCAAATATTCATATTTTATGAGCTTAGGGTATATAGTCTGTGCGTGGAGATGCTTGAGATTTGCCCATGTGATTCTACTGTACAGAACTGTCTGGGGACTCATCAGAACACAGAGGACAGTTGTTGAAAAGCCATCTGCAGTGTCCCACAGCCAACTTATGCAACTGGAATATCTGGTAACAGAAATGTGCACCTTTAATAAGTGCTCTCACAGCCATTAAAAAAGTATGAGATCCTGTCATTTGTAGCAACATGGATGAAATTACAGAATATAAAGTGAGCCAGGCACAGAAAGACATGTGGTACTGGGGACTGAACCAGGGGCCTCTCATATGCTAAGTAAGTGCTACCACAGAGCACCATCCACAGCCCTTGTTTTACATTCTATTTTGAGTCCGTTCTCAGTCAACTGCCTGGGCTGTCCTTGAATTTACAATAGTCCTGCCTCAACTTCCCAAATCACTGGGATTACAGGCTTGTGCCTCCAGGCCTGGCCTAAGTTTTGGAAGCAACAAGGTTGGTTTCATAGAATTAGAAAGTAGATGAGTGGTCAACAGGGGCTAGACAGGGTAGTAGAGAAGAATAGAAAGGGATTAGGTTATAGCTACCAAAATAAACTTAGACTGAAGGAATCCATTCTAGTGTTCTGTGGCACAGAAAAAAAAAATGAGACTATAGTGTATTACATGTTTAAGATAACTGGGAAAGTCCAAAAGGTTCAGCACATAAAAATGATAAAATGTCTGAGGAGCTGGAAATGTTAATTACCTTGATTGAAGTGTTATATATTATATATGTCTATTTCAATAGTACCCATGAATACACATAAATATTATGTCAACTAAAAGTCAACATATCATGGGCTGGGTAGATGACTCAGTGGTTAAAGGCACTTGCTTGCAAAGCTTGCCAGCCCAGAGTTTAATTTTTTAACACCCACCTAAAGCCAGACACAAAGTGATGCTTGTACATAATCCCAGTGTGCCTGTATCAATGGAAGGTGGAGAATCCAAAGCTCATGGACCAGACTCATTTGCAGCAGCAAGAGATCCTGTCTCAAAGAGGACAAAGCACAGACAACTCTTCTGACCTCCACACATACATCATGACACATGCATGCCCATAAACACATACACACTATACTCACACACAAACAAACATGTTGATAAGTAAATATCAAAAAGATAAAGTAGGACTGGAGAAATGGCTTAGTGGTTAAATGCTTGCTTGTGAAGCCTAAAGACCCCAGTTTGAAGGTTGATTCCTTGTAAGCCAGGTGCACAAGGTGGCGCATGCATCTGGAGTTCATTTGCAGTGGCTGAATGCCCTGGTGTGCCCATTCTCTCTCTCCCCCACCCCACTTTGTCTGTCACTCTCAAATAAATAAAAATAAACACATTTTTTAAAAAAAGGATAAAGTAGACACATATTAACTAAAAATAGAATACTGCCTCCTCTACCAAGTGCCAAATTTAAAGATAGACAATTTTATCTAGGTAAAGTTGATGTAGACATGTTCAAGGTCACCTTGGGCTACCATACCAAGATCATGATGAAAACTTATTATTTTATCAACTAATTAAAATATATTTCATTTGGGCATGGTATTGTTTATTTATAATCCCAACATTTAGGTGGCTGAGGCAGGAGAATTATGAGTTCAAGAACACTCTGAGCTACAGAGTGAGACATTGTCTAAAAATATATAGGCAATTTTGAGGATGGAAGATTACATTTAGCTTTATGATGAAAGTATACACCTTTAGGGCCCCATTTTCTAGAAACAGAATTTCCTAGTAGACTTTCCAATTGGCACTTATCTTTGCTTCCAATCACAAATCCAAGTTCAAGTTCATCCAGTTCAGTTAATGTAATCTCAAGACAAAACCTACATGCTAATCATGTCTTTAAGGTTTTTGAGATCAGTGATCCTTGATTTCCAGTTTCTTATCACATTTAAGGGTAAACTATATATTTCACCCAGCACTACTCTCAAATGAAGAGGTGTCACATGCTTGATGTGTCTGACAGCTCAAGCAGGGGCCTGGGTTATGTCAGTGGTCTCTACTGGAACCTGTTGAGATTTACATTTGAGCCTAACTCATGTCAACTTCTAGTTTATGCACTTGAAAATAAGGTGTATTATCAGTGGACTAAAATTCTGTCTCTCTATATATGTATGTATACATACATATACATACATATGTGCAAGTACACATGAATAATTCTAACATTTACATTATTAAAACTCTTCTATGAGCTTGGAAGATTGCTCAGTGGTTAAAGATGCTTGCTTACTAGACCTGCCTGACTGGGTTTGATTCTCTAGTACCCATTTAAAGCCAGCTGCACAAAGTGACACATGCATCTAGCATTTATTTACAGTGGCAAGGGGCCCTCAAACCCATCTCTATCACTCTTTCCCAAATAAATAAATATTTTTAATTAAAAAATAAAACTTTTCTAGACACTTTTATCTTTGTGATTGGGTGACTCAGAGATAGAGAGCTCAGAAGGTACACTAGAAAATAAGGTATATTATCAGCTGACTAAAATTCTCTCTGTGTCCCACATCCTTTATGTGTAACCACCTGCTCTCTAGTTGAACATGAGGCTCTCTCAGTGGAAAAGAAGTTATAACCAGTTCTAGAAACCAACTCAGAATCCCATGGTCAGGAAACTCAGACATCAGAAAGGAGTTCCTCTCTGCTCTTTGGAGAAGAGTGGGCTTGTACACCAAAAATATCTTTCAAATAACTTTGCATAACCCCTTTCACCCAACTTGCTCTCACTGTTGTTTGGAGAATGTTCTAGGAGCTCTTCGTCTCTTTACTATTCACACTGCAATGTCATTGCCGTGCCGCTTGTGCATCTCAGCAGCACAGAGCTAGTTTTCAGGTAATTTAAGATTTCCCCCATGTAAGTCACTCCCAGGCACCTGGAACTGCTTACTTATTGCGTCTTCCATAGATTCTGCACTTTATTTCTTGTACCCCAACTCTCATCCACACCCTACTTCTTATAATTAGATGGACCAAGTATCTCATTCATTTCCCGACACTCATTAATACCCTTTCTTCTAATAGTTTTTCCATTCTTCCAGAGAATACCCTTAAATATTGCACAGCCTTATTTAGATTTATGTTATATAGCAGTGTCTAAACACAGCCAGTATTTAATCTTTCTGCTGAGCAAAACCAAATTCAGAAGATCCTTGGCTTCCCCTGCCCTCCCTGCCTGCCTCTTGTCTCTTGTCCCACATTTACATCCTCGGGAATTTTAATTCAAGATTGTTATTTCAACAACCAAATATTATTTGCCAAACTCTATATTTTACTAGGCTTTTTACATAGCGCATTGCATCTTGTATCTCAATGTCTTTTTCCATTCAGGTTTCATGTCTCCAGTAATTTTTTCAGATAGCTTATAAGAGGCAAGCTTTCTGGGTCCTTGCTTATCTGAAAATATCTTTACCCTCCAGGGCATTGGAGGCATGGTATGTAATTCTAGCTTTAAATTATTTTCCCTTAGAGCTTAGAATATATGCCTCCTTGTATTCTTGTATCCAGCATTTCTCATACTTATTATTTTATGAAGAATCTGTTGCACTATTTCTTTTTGGCTCTCTCAGAAAGGTTTTATGATCTTTCTCAGTATCCCTGATGTTCTGAAATTTTTCTAGTCTCTATCTGAGACTTCCTACATATTTTATGTGATATATTTGGTTCTTTAGTATCTTTCAATAACAATAATAACAATATGAATGTTAAGAGCTGATGTTGGGTTTGACCATATGCTCAGAATGCTTGCCATGACCCTATGCTAGATACAGTGCTCAGTCCATTTTACACAAGAAGAAACTGATATGGAAAAGAGATCATAACTTTCTTTGGACTAGATATCAATTTACTGTTATTCCTTTTAAATCTTCCTCATTCTCATTCTCTCTGCCAATTCCTATTCATCATTGGCCATTAAGGGTCTTCAGGCACTTCAAGAGGATTCTAGAATGCTTCTGAATACACAAACAATTGGGATGGCTTCATGACTCATAAAGGTGCCCTAGGTTCTCTAGGATTCCAACCTAGGGAGTGGTAGTGGGACCCTGCTATGATTTGAATCCAAAATGTCTCCCACAGGCTCATATGTTTCAACACTTAGATGGTAGCTGGTTGGCATTATTTGATGATACTGTGACTATTAGGTTATGTGATAGTTTATATTGATTGTTAACTTGACAGGACCAACAATCAATCACCCATGAGGAATTATCTAGATTAGGCTGGCCTCTGAGCATGCCTGTGAGGGATTGTATTGATTAAGTTCACTGAAGTGGAAGATCCACCTTAACTGAGGGCAGCATCATTTCATAGACTAAGGTGCTGAATACTATTAAAAGGAAAAAAAAGGGGTGATGTTTTCCTGTGAACCGGATACCAGCACAAAGGGGAAGGAGACCAACGCAGAGAAAAATCAATTCCTACCAAATCAGAGAGCCAGAGCCTCAGAGGCCCCCAACACCTCAGCACTGAAGCAGACCAAAAATGAACCCAACATGGCTCAGGGAAATTTTGCGGAAGAGGGGGCAGAAAGAATGTCAGAGTCACATGTTGGGTCATGATTTGCAGAGACATTTAGCATACCAATAACTGGGGACTAACTCCACAATGCACGACCCATTTACATCAACAAGGAGGGTCTAATGGGAGGGGGTAGATCATAGATGAGCCTAAACAATGGTACCAAACTGCCTGTATTTGATGAAAAAAAAAAACTAATAAATCAAATTTTTAAAAAATGAAAAAAGAAAAAAAAAGGGTTCAGCAGTTAAAGGTGCTTGCTTACAAAGCCTAAAAGCCTAGGTTCAATTCCCCAGTGCCCACATAGAACCAGATGCACAAAATAGCACATGAATCTGAAGTGCATTTGCAGTATCAGAAGCCCTGGTATGCCCATATTCATATTTTCTCTCTCCCTCTCTTCCCCTCTCCCTCTTTCAAATAAATAAATACATAATACTTACAAATATATAAATAAAGAGCTGGCTGAGCCTCAGCACTCGTGGAGCTATACTTCCTCCCTGCTGATATGATGGCTTGATACCAGCTTCTTGCTCCTGCCCTGCTTTCCCTGCTACAGCAGACTGTAACCTGGAACTGTAAGTTGAAATAAACCCTTCCTCCCTTAAACTGAGTTTTGTCAAGTATTCTGTCCCAGCAACCAGAAGGTAACTGATACAGATTAGGAGCCACAGCTGGCAGAGGTGGGTGCTGGGGACAGGCCTTTGAAAGTGACATCCCAGCCCCACCTCTGGCCTTGACTCTGCTTCCTGCCCACCAAGATGTGAAGAGCTGCTGCAAAACATACTTGCTGCTCTGGAGCTGCTCTGCCATGCCTTCCTTGCTGCCAGGATGGGCTCAACTTCTAGAACCACAAGTCTGATAAGTAAACCCTTCCTCCCTTTAGTTTCCTCTGTCATTTTAACAAGAGCCATAATGAGCACAGACCACCCTGGCCTTTAGCAACTGATACAGGGATAATCAACCTCTCTCTCCCCTCTGGAAATATGAAACTTAAAGGAATATTTTTAGCTACTGCAAGTTTCATCCTAGGACATAAACCACATGTTTCAGCCTGTTGTGACAGACAAGTTAGGAAAAATATCCACCAGTAAATTCTGAGGCAACCAGTCTCGGGTCCGTAATTTCACCTACTGATCATTCTGGCCATACATTGACCTTGATTCTAGCTCCTGACTGCCTGAGCATCATTTCTGGCCAGATAGTGAATTTTGATCCTGGCACAGAACTAAGCCTTAAAGGGAGCCACAACTTACATAGCGCTAACTCTGAACCTGGCAACATACCAAACCCTGACCTCTGTTGCCCATGTCAGGAATATACAGTACTGTTACGGTGTTCCTGGTATGAGAGCAGATGGTTTCTTTCCACACAATGGGAGTGCATCTTGTGTCCCATAACAGAAGCCATCAGAGACCCTCCCCTCAAGCACAAGGGTGCCCAGCTCCTGGAACTGTTCCTGTCATACTTGGCCCAGATGCTGTCTGACTGGTGAGACCCAGTGCCCAGACTAGACATTATACTCTGCTCATTGACCTGCTCTGGCATGAGCAAGCCAGGCTCACATGGTGCTCACAAGCAAAGCAGAGCAGACAGCACTGATTGAAATCCTCTTTGGTCACTAAGAGCATCCCAGAGTCATCCCCATGGTTCTCTGTTCTGCACACCCACAGGTGCCTGGCTTTCAAGAGCTATCAGTTCTGCCTCCTCACTACTTCTCCCACAAACTCCTCTTCACCCTCACTCCAACTTTCCTTGGTGAAAGGTTTTCCCCACAGCAGGCCATGACTATCACAACAGGCTGAACCACACAGTTCCACTGTAGAATAGAGCTTGCGTTTAGCTAGATATACTCTCAAATTTCAAATTTCCATAGGCGAGAGATATGGGATTTCCACCTCCAGTCTCAGCATTCCTCCATTACCCTCTCCTCATAAGATTGCAATCTTCCAACAGATCAAAGAAGAGTACATTCCTTCCTGCTCATCCCTCATCTGCTGCTTTCTTTTGCCCTCAAAATAAAGCCAGATTCCCATGAAAAATGGTACTCTAGGCCCTGCCTGGTTTGCCTCAATGTGCCCTGTGGCACCAGCAGTCACTCAGTGAGGAAGACAGTTTACTTCTCATGTAGCTCGGGGGGGCGACCCTCCATCCAAAGCTTTCTGTGGCAGAAGTGATGACTTTATTTCTTTAGAGTCCTGTCATTTCATACCGTGGAGAGTCGGGGTGGTTATAATTATAGGTTGTGAATTGAAGCCGTTATTAATCAAAGCATCCCTGAAAATATCAGAAACATAATGTGACATCTTGGTGCTCTTTTCCTGCTGGCTCCAGGGCTAATCCAAGAGGAAGTTGACCTTTTCCGCAGCAGGATTATAAATGTCAGAATTGCATGGCGCCATCCTTCAATTACTGTCACCTTGAAAGGGGAGAGCGCTGGAGGCCTCGCACTTAAGTATTTTCAATCACAGATATATTTCAACACTCCCTCTCCGTGAGTGTGGAGAGGCGCTCTGGATGTTGGTGCAGTCCCACTGTGGTCCAGGGCTGCGTGCAATGACCCAGAACGTCAGCCACTTAAAGGATGATTTGGGGAAGGATCAGAATTACCCATCTGATCACCTCCTGTTCCACCTGACTAAAGATTTAATTTTTCTTCAATTGCCATTTCCAGAAGCACCACAGGACAAAGACAACTCTGTTGTATATCTTCTAAATGCAGGTAATTGTACATTGCTTTTCTTTTAACAAAATCATGTTTTCATTGTCCATCTTAAAGAAATAAAAAAAAAAACTTTCTTGCTAGTCATGTTTCTATTCATTTAAAATCTCCATTCAACAAGAAGGCAGGGAGGGCTGAGTCTATTAGGTGGGAAATAGAATTCACACTCCAGGCTGATGTGATGCTATGATATTTATAGTATATGCATACCAAATTAGCATTTTCACATGTTAGGATGTAATTTCTCCGTCTGCTGACCTATATGCACACTGGGGGTTACTTCCCTCTGGAATTAATTAATTAACAATCTCATGATTAGACTTCAGCTATGGCAAAACATTGAGCATCAATATCATTCTCTGTTCCTCTTTTTACCAGAACATCCTGACTCTGACCTCCGCTGGGAAATGTGGACTGTCCCAAGCAGGAGAGCTATGAGTTCTCCAGGCCTCATCACAGAGTCTTGATTCTTCACTCAGCCAAATGCATTCTTTCTGCTTCTAGAGTCAATGGTTCCAGAAAGCCATGGCCTTCAGGACAGTCAGAGCCAATATGTAGCTGACCCATGAGCCTCACCAGTGGGTGGTTGGCCTATATACTGACCCAAGGCACTCGGGCACATGGCAGAACTTGCCCCTGCCTGGTGACTCAGATTCTTCACCTCAAGTCCCAGGAAGTGGGCATAAGGGTATCTGGGAAGGAAGGGGTTTTATGGGGGGGTGGTAAATAGTCACATACCTCAAATTTGTTCTCAAAATGAGGAGCATCTTTCCCACCTTTCAAATGCTGGCATGGCAAATGATCAGGGGCCCGCCAGAGCAAAGATGTCATAGGCAGGCTGTGAGCCATGCCCACAAGGTGCTCAGAGTAGAGCAACCAACCACTCATTATGACATAGAATGGAAGGATTCCACAGCTTTCTCTATAGCTGAGATCAGGACAGTTTCCGGCCAATCAGGATGGCTGGTTAGGGGGTCCCCAAGCCCACCCCTGAATGTCAGGTCCTACCCCTGGCTTTGTGTGGGGCAGTCAGGGGAACAGAGGCCTTCTGATAAGCACAGCAGCAAACCCTCAGGGGCGGTATGTGGTAGCTGCTAACAGAACATACACTCCCCACAAAGGGGCTCAGATGGGATGACCGGATGCACTCCGCTGATAGCAGTTCTACTATGGGCCCCTCCATAGCCCGGCTTGCGTGCCAGTGCAGGCTGGTCCTTGTGACTTTTTATAGGGTCTAGCCCCAACTGTAGCTCTGAACTAGAACTATGGGCCACTTCCATCCCCCACCCAACTCTGTATGGCTCTAGATTACCCACGCTCTGCTTTCTCTGTTTCCAGTAAACAGTGGTAACGCCCCTCCCCAAACCCCAGCTCCTGCTCTCCCTCCTCTCAGACCATCCTGACCTTCAGCAAATCAGCCTCCCAAACAGGAAAGCTTAGAGTCACTTGGACTCCTCTCCAGTCCTCCTCCATGACTGTGCTGCAAGGAAATCCTTGAAAAGGAGTCAGGAGTCCAACCTACCACACATTGAAACACCTCCATGGCTTCCATCCTTGCATATGGCCATATGGCAGGGGATGCACGTGCGTGGACTGGCACATGCATGCAGAGGCCAAGGATTGAAGTTGTGTGTCTTCCTCAGTCACTCTTCACTTTATTTTTGAGGCAGGGTCTCCCACTGAACCTGAGGCACATGGATTTGGCTAGACTAACTGCCCAGTGAGCCCCAAGGATCCTCCCATCTCCACCTCCCCGGTGCTGGCATTACAAGGGCACGTTGGCACATGCAGCTGTTACACAGGCCTCCTGCTTTCAAGGACACGTTTTTTTTTCTTTTTTCTTTTTTCTTTTTTTTTTTTTTTTTTTTGCGTTTTCAAGATAGGGTTTCACTCTAGCCCAGGCTGACCTGGAATTTATTATGTAGTCTCAGGGTGGCCTCAAACTCATGGTGATTCTCCTACCACTGCCCTCTGCCGCCCAAGTGCTGGGATTAAAGGCATGCACCACCACGTCCTGCTCAAGGCAACTTCTTTACACATTGAGTCATCATCATCTCAACCTTACACTGAGTCTTCTAAGATAAAAGTCAGATTATTCTGCTCACCTATTCTCTTGCTCAAAAGCCCTCCAGTGGCTCCCACGTTGCTCAGCGCAGAAGTCAAGGTTCTGAAGGTGCCTATGGGGCCTGAATGCCTCTCGAGCCTTTCACTCCCTCATCCCAGCCCAGCTTGCCTCCTTGTTCTGTGATCATGCCAAGCATCGGGCCTTAGGACTTCTGCAAACATTCTTTTCTGCCTACAGTGCTTTCCCAGATACATACATGCCCCACCTCCATGCCATGTCAGGCCTGCCACGACAAGCTAGTGAACATTGCATACAACCACCACTGCAGGTCCTACCCACCTGCTGCTTTATTCTCCTTCCAAACACTTATCAGCTGTTAAGCACTAAAGATTTCTCCTCCCACTAGAATGTAAAGTCAATTAGGGTACAGATTACTTTAATTAATTAATTTATTTATTTACAAGCAGAGACAGAGAGAAGAAAAGACAGAGAGAGAGAGGGAGAGGGAGAAAATGGGCATGCCAGGGCCTCTACTTGCTGCAAATGAACTCAAGATACATGTGCCACTTTGTGCATCTGCCTTTATGTGGGTACTGAGGAACTGCACCTGGGTCATTAGGCTTTGCAGACAAGCACCTTAAATACTAAGCCATCTCTCCAACTTTATTTTAATATTTTTATGTCTATTTCACTTCTCTCTTCATTTCCCTAACATCATATCATGAAAATGTTCAAAAGCAAGGCAAATCAGCCAGGCATGGTGGCGCACACCTTTAATTCTAGAACTCGGGAGGCAGAGGTAGGAGGATCACCAAGTGTTCGAGGCCACCCTGAGACTACATAGTGAATTCCAGGTAAGCCTGGCCTAGAGTGAAACCCTACCTTGAAAAACCAAAAGAAAAAAGAAAGTAAGGCTAATGAAAAGAAGTAGACAATGAACACTCATGTGCCCACCACCCAGACTTTTTAATCCTTTTCATTTTGCAATATTTGCTTTAATTTCATATCTGACAGTGTGCTCATCTACCAAGCCACATTCTTTCTGTATGCACTCAAAGTAAGCTGCACACTTCACCTCTGAATGCTTCAATATGTGTATGAGAAACCAGAGTTCTGGGTTTACATGCGATTCCTTTCTGTGTTTGGAGGTTAGACTTACAATGAGGGAGATGCACGCATCGTAAGTGTTCCATTCAGCACAACTTGACAAATTCAAATATCAGTGGAATACAAATGTTTACCAAAATATAGAAATTACCTTCCCCCCAAAAGCTCCCTCGTGGCCCTTCTTTATTAATCCCCAGAGAGAGGGGTCTTTGCTTCCTTCACCTGCTATGCTGCCCTCACACTCAGCAAGGAATCTCTCAGGAAATAGATGCTCAAGAAATGTTTGTGGAATGGAGCCTCTTATCCCTAGCAATAGATATGGGCATTAAAAGTTGATTTCATGTGAGTTTACGAGAAAAACTCCTAGCCATCTCTGAGTCAAACCAAAAGCCAGCTGCTTCTGCAGGCAGCACAGCCGACACAGGAGAAATGTGCCCCAGGGAGTGGAGAACAGTTCCGCTTCCAGAGGCCAGGTCTGTTCCATCGAGTCCATAGGCACTAGGTTGAATGCAGCCAGCTCAACAGACAAGTGCAGCTCCAAGAAGGCCTCTTGGGAGGGGCTCAGCCCTCCTGGCTACCACAAATGCAAACAGCAATGTGTATATATACATATATATTGGTTTTTCAAGGTAGGGTCTCATTCTAGCTCAGGCTGACCTGGAATTAACTCTGTATTCTCAGGGTGGCCTCAAACTCATGACAATACTCCTACCTCTGCCTCCCGAGTGCTGGGATTAAAGTTGGGCACCACCACGCCCAGCTTCACTTATATATGCCGGCCAAGGCAGCAGAGGCATCCACAGTGAGAGGAGAGGACAGATGGTTGTCAAAAGTGAAGTGGGTGCCAGGGCCTTTGTGCAGCAGAGGACTTAACGGACAGAGGGACACACTGGGGCTGCACTGCGTAGAACAGAGAGTCTGGGCCATGACAGTGCAGCCAATGTAGGCTCTCTGCTCAGAGCCTGAACTTGAAGCATCAACACACTAGGAATGTCGGTTGAATCGAGCTCACGAACTGGTAAGCTGAGGAGCAGAAGAGCCCCAGAGCCCCGGTACAGTGAGTCCAGGCCCTCATGGAAAGTTCACTGGCTTTCCCATGGAACCTGGAGAGGGACAGGAGAAAGGGTTAGCAAACACGGCAACAGAGCTGCCTGAGAGAGACCCACAGCTCTCCTTTCTCAGAAAGTGGCTCTCCTTACTTCCCATGGAAGATGAAGACCTCACTGTATGACTTGTAGTTAAATGTGCAAATGAGCATGCTACCTACTGGACTCAGTAGACAGCAGCAAGCCACAGCTAGAACAGGGGTGGTCAGAATTCATCAAAATGTCTAAGGAGGAAAGGAAGAGACTGGAGGCACAAATGCTGGGTGTCCTCCAAGCCCTCACCAGTGTTGTAAATCTTGCTCCTGGGGCACTTTCTTGTACCCCGGTCTAGAAGACTAAGAAATTCTTTTGCATGTACTCTCACATGAGCCAAAAGTGAGTGGGTGGGGAGAGTCCATCACAGGATTCTTTCTCTTTGTACCCTTGTCTCCTTCCTATCCCCCTCCAAGGCCTTGGCTGCTCTCCCTCAGATGGTGGCCATCACCTCTGACCTCTGTCCTTCCAGTCTTCTCCACACTCCCTCTAGATGGATGGAATCCTTGGGCAGATCAGATAGGATCACAACCCACCCCTGCTTGGAAAACCGAGGCCCCTGGCTTGATTACTGGAGATATCACTGGTTCCTCCTGGCTCTCCATGTGCCCCATGTCCAGTTTCCCCTTCCACTGCTTCCCTGGCCTCTGTCTCCTAGACCAGCCATCAGCCCCTACCTGCTCAGAATGTCTTGCAGCTGCCCTCAGAAGCTGAGTTCTGTGCCATCTCCCACGCTTATTTACACATCGCAGTTTGATCTTGTACTACACTGATCTATACTAGTGACTAATTTTCTCCTTGGATTCCTTAATATTATTTCTGCTCAATCCCTCACCCAGGAATTTAGTAAATGATTGTGATTAAATAACTCTTATTTGGTATTTTGCCCATGATGCCTCTGGTACAGCTCAATTGTCTTGTGATTTGCTTTGCCTGGGGACCAGACCCGACCTACTCATTGAACATGGGGCAAAAACAAGCTGGAGGTGAGGGAGTCCAGCAGGCCAACACTACAAGCACTTGACTCTTCCCAGCTAGCTCCCTTTGAGGGTCAGAGCACAGGCCCTGGGTGGAGGTGCATCACCCTAGGCTGGGCCAGCTCCAGAAGAGCCAGTGTTCCTACCTGAGGCTGGCACTTAGTGAGACTGTCCCCAGTGACCTGCCCTCCCCAGCCACCCAGACTCACATTGTTTACAGAACCAACTTTCTGGTGGGCACCGTGATGATCCTTATGCCTCTGACATCTCCATCCTCAGAGCATAGGTGAGTGAGTGTCCAGGATCACATACATGCTTCTACTGGCATGATCACTCCATGTGCAGTCCAGTTCTCTCACTAGCTCCATAAGGACAGGACCTGCTCCCTGCTTGGTGGTCTTTATGCCCTCCTGTGTATCTGGTGTGTGTGTGTGTGTGTGTGTGTGTGTGTGTTTTCAGGAGTTTCAGAGTCAGAGCTCAACAATACAGCTCTGATATTTGGGAGGCCACATTCAATTCATTTATTTTTCTTACTTACAGCAAGCCGAGAAGTGTAAGAACAGAGCTGTGCGTGCTCCGTCCATGAACATGCTTGCCATGGTAGTTAGAGCAGGGAGGGCAGGAATCACAGCCTGAGTGGCCTCAAGGCTTCACAAAAGAGCCCATGTTCCGCAGCCAGGCCATGCTCTAGGGGAAAGCCATGACTTAGGTTTGCTACAACAACAGCCCATTAAATTAATGTTTTTAATTTGATTTTATTTATTTGATAGTTTGCTGTTCTATAGCTTGTCCATTTGTGTTAACTTCCTAGTCATAAGAGAGCCATCAGCAAAATTTACTCCAGCTTTCCATGGATACATATTTAAATAGCATTATAATAAAGTTGCTTCAGTCAACACAGAGGAGAAAGTTCTTTGAAAGAATTTTTATTTGAAAATGAAATCTGAATGAGTTACTTCTCTCACTGCTACAACAAAGTTCCTGACAAAAGCAACTTAAGGAAAGAAGGAAGGGCTGATGGTGGCTGACAGTATGAGAGCAAGGTCCACCATGGCAGAGGAGGTGTGGCCCAGGAACACGAAGCAGGTTGTCACATTGCATCCCCAAGACCGAGAACGGTGAATGATGGTGCTCAGCAGCTCCCTTTTGGTTCTTGGGGGTTTTTTTTTGTTTGTTTTTGTTTTTTGTTTGGTTTTGTTTGTTTGTTTTTTAGTGGGGAAGAGGGGCGGTTTAGGATCCCACTCTATAGCTCAGGCTAACCTGGAACTCATTCTGTAGTTTCAGGATAGTCTTGAACTCACAGCAGTTCTCCTATCTCTGCTTCCCAAGTGCTGGCACTAAAGGCATGTGCCACCATGTGCCAGCTTTCTCTATTTTATATATTCCAGGACACTCAGCCCACAGTTAAGGGGGGAGTCTTGCCACATTAATTAACCTAATCCAGAAAGTCTTTCATCAACATGCCCAGAGGTTTGTTTCCACTGTGATTCTAAATTTCATCAAGTGACAAGATTAACCATCACAGAATACATTTGGCTCTGGCTGGAGAAGGATTTGCTTTGGTGTGAGTTTCTCAGAACAGCATGGAGTTCTCAACTCCTTCCAAATCCACTGACTTCTCCAGGAGAAATCTGCCTCTGATTTTCTTTCTTCTGTATGATTTTGCTATTTGTTTTGCAGTTCTGGGAATCAAACCCAGGACCTCACACATGCTAGGCAAGCCCTCCACTGCTGAGCTCTGCTCCGGCCCATTCTACTCATGATTTTCCCAGGGTCTGCCTTCATGCACCAGTCAGTGACTATGGTGTATTGGGTGCGGGTATTCTCTGAATCCCCCCACCTCGGGGGAATGAATGGGGCAAAACAATTCATGACCCATAACTCCATAGGGGATACCAGAAACCCCACTGAGGAGGGCCCTCAGTGGAATGGAAGCAGAGAGGAGGGGAGTGATGGTACCAACACATGCTTGCTGGGAATTTCAGACAGTGGTCTAAAGCTGCCATGGTGGATCCATCATTCTGAGAACACAGCACAACACAAAAGATGGGAAACACCACAGGACAGACAGCCTGCAGAGAGGCTGCACCTAATTCTCCCATCCCAGTGAGGGCTGGCTTTCCTCTCAAAGCCTAGTGGGAACAAACACAACCATACTGAAGAGATTGTCTTTTTTTTTTTTCCTTTCTCTTTTTCCCACAACAGATACAGATTCCCCATGTGACGTGATTAAAGCTTTTACCAGAGCCTTAGTTCATAAGCAAACTCCACAGAACCCATTATTTTTCACTTCCCCAGATTTTATATTCTAATGGGTGTGTAGGACAGAGTGTGAAGCCAAAGGGAAGTCACAACAAATGCATCAATGAGGCAGTTAGGGCCACTGCTATAACCTGACAGCCTGGAAAAGTCAGGGAATGGTTAATTAGAGAAGTATGCCTGAGAATCTCTTTCCCTGGCCTGCCTCTGCAGCCTGGTGGCTTCTTCCACCTCCTGTGCCACATCCCAGCTCCAAACTTCCACTCACTATGGGGCCCCTGTCCTGTTGACCTTTCTGCTTGGAGCATTCTCCACTCTCTGAGGTCTGCTGAAGTCTTCTTGTTCTTTAGCACTGAAACTATATGTCACCTCCTCCAGAAACCTTCCCTAAACAGCAAGACTTCAAGGAGTACCACTATTTTGTGCCCTACAGCCCCTTTCATGGGTCTCTACTTGGCAATGGTAGGATGTGGCTTGAATGTCTATTTCCACGGCAGGTTCCCTGAGGAGCAAAACGTTGAGTCCCAGCCCTTCACCCAGTGTCTAGTACATACTCAGATACTCAGTAAGTGGGGGCAGGAAGGGACTTCAGACAAAAGAGGCCATTGCTGCAGAAGGACTTGGCAGCAACCATTAATTTAATGGGCTGTTGTTGTAGCAAACCTAAGTCATGGCTTTCCCCTAGAGCATGGCCTGGCTGCGGAACATGGGCTCTTGTGAAGCCTTGGGGCCACTCAGGCTGTGATTCCTGCCCTCCCTGCTCTAACTACCATGGCAAGCATGTTCACGGACGGAGCACGCACAGCTCTGTTCTTACACTTCTCAGCTTGCCGTAAGTAAGAAAAATAAATGAATTGAATGTGGCCTCCCAAATATCAGAGCTGTATTGTTTAGCTTTGACTCTGAAACTCCTGAAAACACACACACACACACACACACACACACACACCAGATACACAGGAGGGCATAAAGACCACCAAGCAGGGAGCAGGTCCTGGCCTTATGGAGCTAGTGAGAGAACTGGACTGCACATGGAGTGATCATGCCAGTAGAAGCATGTATGTGATCCTGGACGCTCACTCACCTATGCTCTGAGGATGGAGATGTCAGAGGCATAAGGATCATCACGGTGCCCAGCAGAGAGGTGGTTCTGTAAACAATGTGCTGGGCACAGTCTATGTGAGTCTGGGTGGCTGGGGAGGGCAGGTCACTGGGGGAAGTCTCACTAAGTGCCAACCTCAGGTAGGAACACTGGCTCTTCTGGAGCTGGCCTGGCCTAGGGTGATGCACCTCCACCCAGGGCCTATGCTCTGACCCTCAAAGGGAGCTGGGAAGAGCCATGTGCTTGCAGTGCTCTTTCTTACCCCCAGCTACTGAGCACTGTGTTTTATGTTATGGATTTTGACTTTTCACACCCTTGAACAAGAAAAGACTTCAGGCAAGAGTCCCTAAAGCAGCAGATCCTAGTGTCCCTGATGTCAGGTCTCAGGTCAAACCCAGACCCTCCCCACCAGTCTAATCCAGGATATACTAAGCAGACTACTAAGAATCCACCTTCATCTTGGGGTTACATGACCCCACAATGCAAGAAGAGTACCAAGGGCCAAAGCTCATTGCCAAGTTGCAAAGGAGGCCTTCTTGGTTCCTTCTCTGACCATTGACCACCTGCACCCTGGCTTCTCATCAGAATGGGATCTATATAGAGCTTTACCTGCTCAGCTTTGCCAGCAGCCAGCCTGGAGAACCAGCTGCCCAGGAAAGACTTGTCAGGGCTACCAGGATGAGACCATCCAGATTCCTCCCACTTTCCTCTCTCTGTGCATTATGGTAAGATAGGTACCCCCTGACTCCTGCCTTAATGCAGTGAGATCTACTCTGCTTATGGGGCAAGTGGAGGCCAGGCCAAAGCATTTCTGCCTGACCTTCTCCCCCTTATTGCTAGTGTGTTAGCTCAGCCATGCCTCCTACTTTTCAAGAAAAACCCTTCAATTCAAACTATAAATGTTGGTTTCTCTGGGCCGCTAACATTCCACCCGAAAATGAACCATAATTTGAAACACACAGTAAAATGTAATCTTGGCTTTTTCACACTCACGCTTCTTCATTTTCAAAGAAAGCCAACGGCTGGTAGATTGGATTTTGTTTTTTGCCAATTATACATTTTGCCTCGAAAGCTGCCTGGAGTGCGAAAAAAGAAGCAAGGGAGTCCACACTTTGAAGATGAATCATGTTCAAAGCTGGCATCGGAACCCCCATGTTCATCACCCCAGTTTTGAGACAAATGCTGTAGTCATTGCCGAGAGTTCACATAACAGGCTGGAGCTATAACTAGTGTTTCTTCCTCACAGAAATGAATGTCCTCTATTAATGGCAACAGCTGTTGGTTTAATAACCCCAGAAAAGATCATTAAATTTCTTCACACTTTCCAGAAACACATGGAAGAATTGCAAAAAAAAAAAAAAAGGTTCCAGCACATGGGGAAGCATATTGGATCTGGCAGCTCTAAAGAACAGCCAGAAATCCGATGATCTGATGGGCTGGTCCACCCAGCACTGGGGAAGCGTGGGGGAGGGACGGGGGGACATAGGAGCATGGTTGAAAGTGGTGGTGAGGCCGCAGTGTCCTCAGAGCGCCCAGCTAAGCTGAAAACATGGCTGTCTGAGGTTCTTGGGAAGGCTGAAGATGGCTACTGTCCACAGCCATGGACCAAATGTGCTGCCTCGGTGACTCCAGTGTCACCAATCACCAGCTGAATATCAACACACTCACTTTGCCAGGCAGACTCTCACTACAGTCATTCTGATGTCTGTACATGTGCCTGGATTGGCAATGGCCAGCCAATGTCTTTGCAGGCACTCCTAATACCATGCATCAATGAACTTAGTCTACGGAGGGGACTGCTCATAACCAAAGCCTGTCATTGATCTTGAATTCAGAGTCAGAAGTCTCTGTCCACTTCTCATGCACATAGGTACAAGAGGGAATTTCAAGAGTTTTGATAACTCAGGTCTGTCTGTCCACACAGAGGGGAACCATAACTAAGGAGGAAATGCAGACTTGAAAAAAAAAGAAACCTCAAAAATAAATAAATAAATAAAAGCTAAAAGGGCTCAAGGCCTGGTAGTTTTACTGGTGACTTCTTTTGGATTTGCCTAGATGGATTAAATCACGTGCTATAAAAACTTTTCCTGCCGGGCGTGGTGGCGCACGCCTTTAATCCCAGCACTCGGAGGCAGAGGTGGGAAGATTGCCCTGAGTTTGAGACCACCCTGAGACTCCATAGTGAATTCCAGGTCAGCCTGGGCTACAGTGAGACCCTACCTCGAAAAAAAAAAACTTTTCCCATGTGGAGACAGATAAAGAAAGCCAAGCCACAGATGGAGGAACCATGAAGAAAACTAAAGACCAAGCTCACATAATAACATAGACATAAATCCTTGCACAAGTGGCAGCAAGACAAATTGAAAATCATATTGGTGAATAAACAGGGATTATTACAGGTTTGTAAGAATGTTTAATGCTTAAAAATTAATGTTAATTTATAAAATTAATATAGTGTTCTTGGATAGAAATATTAAAATTGAAAAGACTTCTACTCTCAGTGAGAAGTAAAATCAGAGGCAGGCTTAGTGATGCACACCTGGATTCCTAGCACTTAGGAGGTGGAGGCAGGAGGATCAGGAGCTGAAGATCAGGACCCTGGGCTACATGAGACCCTGTCTCAGGAGAAGGGGAATTAGTAAGGTAAACTCCCAGGAAGATGTAACGAACCCATGTCCCTCTTCCTATATCTCTTCACAAGGACTCATGCTGCCATAGCTCTGGTAAATATGAGATTCTCCACCTGGCTTTCTGAAATGCTGACAAGACACAAGTACCTCACAAGTTCTCTAAACTCCTAAGACTCCTAGGATGCTAAGAAGAGACACTTTTTGGAAAAAAACAAAAACTTGGAGATGTGGACATAATCCTAAGCACTTCCCCCACAAAAAAGTTGTGCTTAATAAAATCAAAGGCAACACACACATGCACAAGCCCACACTATGTACACACATGCAACATGCACTCAAGTGCACATACATACACACACACACACACACACACACTGCCCTCAAACATAAAAATCAAAAGCCCTGTGAGAAGCCAAAATAAAACCCAAATAACAGAAATTCCCCCCAACCTAATGACGAAAGAGATATCTGTATTATTTTTTTCACATTAACTGAGGTTATAGGTTGAACCTGAACTAGGGTGAATACATATATGGTGCAGCTCTAACCTCCAGTACTGCAGAGGTTCTTCGGAAATAGGAATGTTGCAGATACAATGACCTAAGAGGCTACTGTGGAGTAAGTAAGCTCCTCATCCAATGCGGCTGGTGCCCATATAAGAAGATAACTGGCACACAGGAAGAAGGCCAGAGGACAGAGGCAGAAACTGGCATGATGCAGTTGCATGCCAAGAGCAGCACGGATGGCAAGCAATCCACCAGAAGAGGAAGAGGGGAGGAAGGATGTCCCACAGCTGCCCCCGTGAGCAAGGCCCTGCACTACCTTGTTCCGGCTTCTTGTCTCCAGAACAGGGACAAAATGACTGGTACTGCTTTAAGCTAAGCTGTTTGTGAAACTTCCCTACAACAGCCCCAAGCAACAAACAATCCACTTGGTACAGACTCCAACAAGCTATGACTTAGTCAAAACCCAGCCCACAGGTCTGGAGAGATGGCTTAGCAGTGAAGGTGCTTGCTTACAAAGCCAAAGGATCCAGGTTCAATTCCCCAGTACCCACATAAGCCAGATGCACAAGGTAGTGCATGCATCTGGAGTTCAATTGCAGTTGGTGCATCCATTCTCTCTCTATTTTCCTCTTTCTCTATCTCTCTCAATATATAAATAAATAATTTTTAAACCCAGCCCACAGACTCTTTCTGTAGCTGTAAACTTAAAAAAAAAAAAAAAACTTTTCATGTATTTTACATTAATAAGTTGGAAAATGGAAGAGAAGAAAGACAAGGACAAGGAGACGGGACTCTATGTGGTCTGCAAAGCCTAATCTATTTACTATTTTATGTAAAGTTCTCTGACCTCCTCCCACCATTTAACAAAATATAAAAATTTAAATTCTGTGAATGAATGTAAAAATGATCTGGAAAAATAAGCAGATAAAAGTTTTAGCTGAGAAAACTGAGTGAATAAATAAAAAGAGTCTGGACTCTGGGATATTTAAGGATGAAGCTGACATAATTCAAATGGTAGAGGACTAGAGGAAATCCTGACATAGAGATCAGTGAACTATGACGCATCACCCTTAAGTGGTCTAGTTTCAAGAGTGAGTTATTAATTAGTGTGATCAAGCATATCAGAATCGGGGGCTGAAGAGATGGCTCAGCAGTTAAGGCATTTTCCTGCAAAGCTAACACACCGGATTCAATTCCCCAGTACCCACATAAAACCAGATGCACAAAGTCATGCATGTGTCTGGAGTTTGTTTGCAGTATCTGGAAGCCCTGGTGCACCCATTCTCTCTGTCTTCTCTCTATCTCTCTCTCTAATTGCAAATAAATAAAATAAAAGTTAAAAATATATATCAGAAGCTCATAGGAATATGTATATAATCTTAAATATTGGAGGAAATACAAATGTGAAGGGGAAATTATTAGATCATCCTATCATACCACATAGCAGAATAATTCTAGGGTAATCTTTCAAAATATTTTCATTTATTTATTTACAAGTAGCAATAGATAGAAAGGAGAGGGAGAGGGAGAGAGAGAGAGAGAGAGAGGGATCAGATAAGTGTACTAGGACCTCCAACTGCTGCAAATGAACTCTAGATGCATGCATCACTTTGTGAATCTGGTTTAACGTGGGTATCAGGGAATCAAACCCAGGCTGGCAGGCTTTGCAGGCAAGTGCCTTAACCACTGAGCAATCTCTCCAGCCCTCCTAGGCTATTTAAAAACTAACTGTAAAAAAATCTTTAAAAATCTAGAAGAGGTCAGGAAGGGTGGCTTAATGGTTAAGGTGCTTGCCTGCAAAGCCAAAGACCCAGGTTTTGATTCCCCAGGATCCACATAAGCCAGATGTACAAGGTGGCACATATGTCTGGAATTCATTTGCATAGCTAGAGTCCCTGGCACACCCATTCTCTCTCTACCTGCTCCTCTCTCTCTCTCTCTCTCTCTCTCTCTCTCTCTCTCCCTCCCTCTCTCAAATAAATAAATAACATAAAATATTTTTTAAAAATCTGGAAGAAAATATATGTAAATATGCTCCTGACCAGGGAAAAAATTTTCTAAGCATAAAAAATTTTCATATGGATGAAATGGTACAGGAAAAGTCAGGGATTTTGTGACAACATTTTTAAATTCCTGTACACTAGAGGACTCATAAACAAAACTGAAAGGTAAATGACAAGCTAAGAAAAACATCTGACATAATTATGACACAGATAAGATTGATAACCCTCATATATAAAAAGATCAATAAGAAAAACATGAACACTAATAGAAAAATAAGCAGCAGTCAGATCCAGCAATTCACAGATGGCATAGAATTAGTGAAAGGATATATTGTCAACTTCCCTGACTATTAAAAAACTGCACATTGTGATGAGGGTGTCTGATTTTCTTTATTTTTCAAAAAGTTTGTTTCTAGTTAACACATAGTTGTACATATTTGTGGGACATAATGAAGTGTCTCCCTCAATGAACATATTTTGTAATAATGTAGCATATCCACCTCATTCATCATTTCTTTGTGATGAGAACATTCAAGATCTTTCTTAGCTATTTAAAAAATCATACCATGTTAACCTATTGAATGGGTGGGATTTTAAAGGTCTAAGTACACCATTGGGTAGAGTCCTGTTCTGGGCTTTTATAAATAAACAGTATGAGTCGATAGAAACAAGATCTCTGCTCGACATGGCTGCATGCACTCTGTCTGCTTGTCCTCAGCGTGTGCTTCTATAATGAAAACAAGGTCATGCATGATGGACAAAAGGCAGATTCACCAACAGAGCCCACATGTCCACTGGTTCATGGATCTGAAATCTGTGCTCCAAGCCCAAGCTTCTTAAACTGTGAGTCAGGACCCTGTATGAGATATATATCTGAATGGGGGGGGGGGGGACTAAAAATTTGCCAACAGTAAAACATTTCTGAACATACAAAAACCAAAATTTAATTCAAAATCAAATGTGTGGTGAATGTGAGTCTTTTCTAACAGCCCTCATTCATGCTGCATCTGAGATTTCCCTGCAGCCTTGGTTCTGAACACATAGCATGGGCACTTTGCACTGTGCTATGCAACTCCAGCAAACACTACCGAAAGCCCTGTGACTTAGAACCGAGAGCATTGCATGTTGCAAACTGCAGTGCTTTTATTGTGCATACAAAAACAAAGACTTTTTATATTTTATTTTAAAATTTTAACTAATTGATTTATTTGAGAGAGAGACAGAGTGAAAGAAAGGGGCAGATACAGAGAGAATGGGAGCACCAAGGCCTCTAGCCACTGCAAATGCAAACTGCAGATGCACACACCACCATGTGCATCTGGCTTTACGTGGGCATTGGGAAATCAAACCTGAGTCCTTAGGCTTTTGCAGGCAAGCACCTTAACCACTAAGCAATCTCTCCAGCCCCAAAACAAAGAATTTGAATATGTTTCTATTATCATTCCTCAGCATGTTAAGTAGAAAATTAGTAAGTCTTTGGATCTTCTTATGTTAGACCTACAAGCACATCCATTTCATTAGTATGTAAATTTTCTTTCATATTTAATAAATGGCAAAATTATATTTACACTGAAGAATAGTTTTTTTTAAATAAATGTATTTATCATTTGTTACCAGGAACCCACAGTCATGTAAAAAACTGTCATGGCCCAAAGGGGTCATGAGTGGAAAAAGTTTCAGAAGCCCTGTTCTAAGCCGCCAGGTTCCTGCAGCTGGAGGAAGTCTACTCCCTCAGGGAGTGCAAGAAGCCGCAGGGGGCGCTGTTCCTACTGCCTTACTCACCGCTTTCTTCCTCTTAGGTGTTCTACCTTGAAATTTCAGGTAATTTCAAGTGCCTTTCAAGCACATGTTATCCACCACCTCTGTATACTTTGTCCTTGTCTTTATAACATTGTCCATAACTCAGAATGTCATGTGCAATCTTCCTTACACTCCCTTCCAGCAAACAACTTTCAAAAATAAAAGTCCAATATTTAATGGTGTCGTTACTCTACTTGTTGAGAATATAATTAATTTTAAATAGTGTTTATGTTAAGAGTGTTACTTTTTATTTGTGTTATAGTCACAATGTAGCATAAATTTTGAGCAACCTGCCCCAAACATATTTTTCCATAAGTCATGTCATTTGTACTGGACAATTTTTCAGTAGATAACTTTTTAGCATTTTATATAACATTTTATATAACATTAACACAAATATACATCACATTTTGTAGAATACCTTTATTTGATTACCAAAAGTATGAGCCATCAAATACATTCATACCAATATATACATAGTAAAAAATCAGAGGTATACACAAAAAAATTATACACAGAGGTATTTATCAAAATTATTTATAAAACTCAAAAACTTGGAAGAAACATACAAATGCATTATATAATTGAATGCCCCATATTCCATGTCTTCAATAGAATCTATGAGCCATGAAAATTAATCATTTCAAAGAATATTTACAGCAATAAAATTTTTCATAATACATAATTAAATAGAAAAAGCAGTCTATAAAATAATGCCACAGAATATCACCCAAACTTAATAATATAAATTATTGAATTATGTATTTTCTATTTTACATATAGCAAATATATAACAATATACAGCAAAATACAAATAATAGTCATAAGGAATAGTAGATAGGATTGTGGCTAAATGTTAATTACCTGCTTGTGCTTTTCTACATTTTTAAAGTTTTCTATTGTAAATCTAAGTTACTGTCATAAATATTCATTTATTTTTTAATTTTTATATATTTACTTAAGAGAGAGAGGCAGATAGAGAGAAAGGATGGGCATACCACGGCCTCCAGCTGCTGCAAACAAACTCCATCCATACTCATGTGCCACATTCTGCATCTGGCTTATGTGAGTCCTGGGGAATTGAACCTGGGTCATTTGGCTTTGCAGCCAGGTGCATTAAGCCATCTCTCCATCCCAAATATTTATTTTTTAAAGAGAAATCTAATAGGTGCTTTAGGAAAAACAAAGGCAATCAGGCATGGTGGTGCACACCTGTGAACCCAAGACTCAAGAGAGTGAGGAAGGAGGACCATGAGTTTGAGGCCAGCCTGGGCTACATAGAAAGATCCTATGGAAAAAGAGAGATGGAGGGAGAGAAATATATAAAGGGAAGAAGAGGAGGAAAAGCAGGAAAGAAAACCAAAAAGTGGTAAGAAAAGTTTGGAGAGAATAGGAGAAAAGCTGGGACAGAACAGTGTCCCCCTAAGTTTGAGTCCTGGATACATTACCCAGAGACAGAGAGACTTAAAAGGAACCTTCTGGGCTGTGAAATGCCCTCTCACTGCAAAACATTTATTTTCCCAAGCCAGTAAGGCCTGATTCACCTGCCCCTCTCCTCTTGCCCTAGGTGCCCAAATGGGCTCCCTGCCCACTAGACCACCGGGCTCACAGGGCTCCTGTACCTTTGGATCCAGCCCTTCAAATGTCTCAAACCTGTCTCAGGACTCAAGATCCCCCACCACCCCAGGGCAAGGTGACCAGGGCCAGGCCCCCATCATAGCAACAGGAAGGTCCATTCTTACTGCACACCCACCACTTCTCTGTAATTTGGGGAAGGGCCTAAAGGCTCGGGTCATACTGGGTGATGGTGCAACCCCCAAGAGTCTCATTAAACCACTGAGGACCCCTAGATGTGAAAACATCTGGTGTCTGATTGATGGGTTGCTCAGTGGTCACTCAGGTAGACCATCTCCATCTGAACTCATGTGGGGAGATGAGACTGGGACCTGGTACATGCTGCTTCCACACCTCTACCCTGGCATTATAACCTCCACCTACCCATCAAAGGGAAAAGAAAAGAGGAACCCTGAATTCACACAGATAGAGTTGGTAATGATTTTAATAAGAAATTAGAGTTATAAAGAATGACATAATGGCTCGTTCCCAACCACAGGGTTGGATCTGATGTGATTTGACTTCCCTCCAGGACCTTCCTAGGTAAATCTACGAAGTAGTTGGATAAAACATTTTTAAATCTGTTTAAATGCATTACTAAGCTGGCACAAAGTAATAAATCCACAAAGCCCTAAAACAAAGTGAAATAAGTCTGGGAAGAAATGGTTGCTAAAGTCTGTTTTCTCCCAGAGGTTTTCTGCCAGACCCTCAAAGACTTTGAGGGTCTTTTCTGAGGCTACCTGAAGTAGGGTGAAAGAGAAAATTCAGTCACAGCACAATATCCCAAGGCTGGCGATCCACTGTGGAATCCTCACATGCAGCTGAGGCTCGGAGGGGCCAAACATGCTAAGTGTGAACACAAGTAAAACTGGCTCTTCACAGACTTGCCTGTCTTGACCCTGGCATTAGCTAAATGGAGAAAATACTGTTCACACAGCTTACCTCTTACACAACTGTGAGATCCACAGTCACATACCTGTGAGGGTCATAGAAACAGTGGGTCACTAAATGCAGCAATAAAATTCTAGAGAAATGCCACCCCAAACAAGGTCCCAAGAATCCTCCCAAGTCCCATAGGTAATGAGCAGCTTACAACCAAAATTACACAAAATACAACAAAGAAAGTATTACAAGTAAGAATTTTCAAGGGGAAAAAAGACATACAGGTTCAGATACTGGAAACAAGTGAGCAAGTAACAGTAATGTGGAACAAGATAACAGTGGAGAATTTTCTAGTACTAATATAGGACAGCAATTTTCAGTCTGGGGAAGGTCTATGAATTCACAATAAATTAACATCCTTTCTAAGGACATTACGGAACACCAAAGAAAATAATCACAGTGAAAAGAGCCAGTAACTCCTCGAACACAGCAATAGAGATAGAGAACACTGGAAGGTGACCTTACTGTCAAGATGTTGGAAGAAAAATACTGTTGCCCTAAAATTCTAGATGCAGAAACATTTCTGTCAATGAGTATAAAGACATTTGTGCTAAGAAAAACAGAATATTAACTACTATAGACACCTGCTAAAGGAGATTTGAAAGCTTCAGTTTTCTGTAAAAGGAAAAGTTGACCCAAATGAAAGATCTAAGATGTAGGATAGAATTATGAGAGAGATATGGAAAAACAGGCAGCAAAATCTAAGGAATAACTATATTAAATGGCAATGCCTAACTCATTACAATGAAGAACAAGTTAGAATTCACATATTTAACAATAACTTAGAAGCTTAAAGGAAAACATATTCTAAGCCCCAGACCACACTTTGTGGCACAGCATTTCCGCAGTTGGACATGATTTGAGTATGCTCCCCAGAGGTCCCCGTGCTGGCAGTTGAGTCTCCAGTGTGGTGGGATGAGATGGGTGGGCCCTAGTGGGAGAAATTAGGTCATGTATTATGGGAAATTGAGGCACACAGGACCAGTACCAGAGACAGAGTGAATAATCAAAACAATGTTGACATGGATGAATAACTTCCATGCTGGGGAATAACTTCCAAAGCCTGAGCACTAAGCTGGCTCAGAGTTTTTATAGACAGTATGACAGGCAGTTTGACAACACCCTGAATTCTTCACACTATTGGTGGGTTAAAGTTCTGAGCTACATGACTGGGGACTATAAGTGGAAAATTACAGAAACTCAGGAGAGTTATCTATGGCTGCACTAACCAGATAACATATCACAAGCAAGATGCAGCTGATAATTGGTAGAAGGCTCAGGGTCAGGCAGTCTCCCTGGTAAAGGTTTGCACAGTGAACGCTGTAAAGCAGGATATGCCTGGGACAAAGAGACTTAGAACATCACCTGGATCTGGATTCTCTGTCATATTTCTTCTACCACAGTGGACATGCCACCTTTGACAGAGATCAGTGCTGGTTTCATGGAGTGGATTTATTCTTAAAAGAATAGGTTGTTTAAAAGAAAGGGAAGGGCTGGAGAGACAGCTTAGCAGTTAAGGTGCTTTCCTGCAAAGCCTAAGGGTCCATGTTTGACTCCTCAGATCCCCAGTAAGCCAGATGCAAGAGGTGACATATGCACAGGGCCACACATGCACGCAGGTGGTACGTGCATTTGGAGTTCAATTGCAGTGGTGGAGGCACTGGTGCATCCATTTCTCTCTCTCTCTCTCTCTCTCTCTCTCTCTCTCTCTCTCTCTCTCTCTCTTTCTCTCTCTCTCTCAAAAAAAGAAAGAAAGAAAGAAAGAAAGAAAGAAAGAAAGAAAGAAAGAAAGAAAGAAAGAAAGAAAGAAAGGAAGGAAGAGAGAGAAAGAGAAGGAAAACATGGCTACAGCATCTGGTCAGCTCTGGTGGTGAGAGCCTTCTGACTACATCCCAACATGGCACATGGCACCATGATGAAAGCATGTAGAAGAGTGAGTAATCACATCATGAGACAGGGAGCAAGACAGAGAATTTTATAATATCTATCTATCTATCTATCTATCTATCTATCTATCTCTATCTATCTATCTATCTACCTATCTATCTATCTATCTATCTATCTATCTATCTATCTATCTATATCTCTTTCTCTCTCTCCCAGGATGGCCTGAAACTAAATCTATAGCTCAAGCTGGCCTTGAACTCACAGGGATCCACCTACCTCAGCTTCTGGAATACTGGAATTATAGGTGTAAGCCACCATGCCTACCTGAATCTCTAAAACTGTACACTAAACAAACTTTTCTTAATAAAGTTCCAAAACTCATGTATTTTGTTACAGCAACAGAAAACAAGCTTAAAGGAAAATATAGGTATCAGTTCATATTTGTGAGGTAAGGTCCCTGATTTGAAAAATCACTTAGCAGGAGCCCTGTACCTAGTTCCTTTACTTCTTCCCCATTCCAACTTGATTTCTCTGCCATATATTCTCCTGCCTTCCTACTGGAAGCAAGAAATTCTCAATCTGCAGTTCTACAATGAATGGAGGTTAGAGCATCAGGACTCCAGCTAAAGAAAGAGAACAAGTGCAGGAAGTATCTGCAAGCTCTTCCTTCCTGCACATCTACTGGGCTGTTGGGACACATTTACTACAGAATAAACATGGTCTCCCATGAGGCACAAAAGCAGACAACACTCTCTACCACCCGGAAAACAAGGAAGTTACCCTTCTAGCACCATAGTCTCACCCAGCAGTCCCCAGAAGTGTCACCACAGTATCACCCAGCAGTCCCTGGAAATGTCACCCTAGTATCAACTGAAGTCCCAGAAATGTCACCCTAGTATCACCCAGCAGTCTCCAGAAGTGTCACCCTAGTATCACCCAGAAGACCCCAGAAGGGTCACCCTACTATCGCCCACCCAGCAGTATCTGGAAGTGTCACCCTAGTATCACCCAGCAGTCCCCAGAAGTGTCACCGTACTATAATCCAGTGTCTCCTTAGTTTCACAAAGAAGGTGCCTGAAGTTTCAGCCTCGTCTCACCCAGAAGACCCTGGAAGTGTCACCGTAGTGTCACGCAGAAGACCCCACAGATGTCACCCTAGTGCCACCCAGCAGTCCCCGGAAATGTTATTCCAGTATTAGCCAGTAGTGTCTGGAAGAGTCACTCTAGTATCACCCAGCACTCCCTGGAAGTGTCACCTAGTATCACCCAGGATTCCCCAGAAATTTCACCCTAATATCACCCAGAAAACCCTGGAAGTGTCACCCTACTATCACCCAACAGTCCCCGGAAAGGTCACCCTTGTATTGCCCAGCAGACCCCAGAAGTGTCACCCTAGTATCACCCAGCAGTCACAGGACGTGTCACTGTAGTATCACCCAGCAACCCCCAAATGTGTCACCCTAGTATCACCCAGCAGCCCCCAAAAGTGTCACCCTAGTATCACCCAGCCGTGTCTGGACATGTCACCCTACTATCACTGAGCAGTCCTCAGAAGGGTCACCAGCGTATATCCAAGCAGTGCCCAGAACTGTCACCCTAGTATCACCCAGTATTACCTAGAACTGTCACCCTAGTATCACCCAGCAGTCTCTGGAATTGTCACCCAGAATACCCCAGTAGTGTCACCCCAGCATCACACAGAAGACACCACAGGTGTCACCTAGTATCACCCAGCAGTCCCCAGAGTGTCGCTCTTGTATCTCTCACCACTCCCTGGAACTGTCATACTAGAATCCGCAGCACTCCCTGGAAGTATCGCCCTGGTATCACCCATCAGTGTCTGGATGTGTCACCCTAGTATCACCCAGCACTCCCTGGAAGTATTATCCTAGTATCACCCAGCAGTCCCCAGAATTGCACCCTACTATCACCCAGCAGTCCCCAAAGTGTCACCCTGCTATCGCCCACCAGTCGCCGGATATGTCACCTTCATATCACCCAGCAGTGCCCAGAGGTATTACCCTTGTATCATGCAGCAGTCCCCAGAATTGTCATCCTAATACTGCCCAGCAGTGTCTGGATATGTCACCCTACTATCACCCAGGAGTCCCCAGAAGTGTCACCCTGGTCTCACCCAGCCGTCTGCGGGAGTGTCACCCTACTATAACCCAGCAGTGTCTGGATGTGTCACCCTAGTATCACCCAGCAGTCCCAGGAAATGTCACCCTAGTATCACCCAGAAGGCCCCAGAAGTGTCACCCTACTATTACCCAGAAGTGTCACTCTAGCAAGCACACGGTAACAGTGTATACAGCCAGCAGAAGCCCCTGGAAGTGTCACCCTAGCAAGCACATGATAACGCTGTGTACAGTCGGCAGCTGTACTACAAAGGTCACCAGCAGCTTCACCTCTGTAAGGCAGGCAGTCTGCCTGCTCCATTTGTCCTCAACCTGGAAATGTCACATTTCAGCATCTTCTCCGTGCAATACCCTAATTCCAAATGCCAATTTATGCAACTTTAGAATTCTTCCTTGCAAGTAACAGAAGCAGAGTTCTTAATAATTTAATCCAAAAAGGAAATCTATTTCCCCCCAGCCCCCAGGATTAGGAGGTCCAAACTAAGAGCCGGCTTAAGGCTCAGTGAGGGTCAGAGGCTCAGTCAGTCGATGTTCCTTTTTCTGACTTAGTTTCTCTTGTGGCTTGCCCTCATCTCTCCAATTATAAATGTATATATGCAGCAAAAGCAACAAACAACTTCGCTTGATATTAATTGTGTGCTCTATATTTAACTTGGCTACTCCAAATGAGAGAAACCTGCCAAGCCCTGGACCAATCCCTCTGGGGAGAATTGAGATAACCTGGAGGGCAGGTAATATAGAAAGTAGCATCCCAGTAGAGTTACATGGTCTAGACAAAGAGTAGTGAAGATAAAAGTCATAGGTAGATAAAAAGCAAGCGCCAACCACCCCTCTGGGACTTGCTAAGGAATGGAGATAGTGGTGGCAGTGTTACTATATGTTTCTTTTTTTCCTGCATCGCACTTTCTCTGTCACTCGAATATATCTATTGATATAAGCGAATCCCTGGTGCCTCAGGTCATGTGAAGTCCATCCAGTCATGATGTGTCTAAGAAGCCTGGCCATGGTAGGTGAGGAGTTTCATCAGCCAACATAGGCTAGCATGGGAAGAAAGGTTTAGCCCATCTCAGAGGTCTCAGCCTCAGCAGTGCATCTCGTGGGGAGTCTCAAGCTGGATCCCACCCCAGAGCTTCACACGGAGTTGGACTGGGAAGCCTTGGAATGTTTTAGTGCCTCCAAAATGATTCTAAGGAGCTGAAACTGCTGTTTAAGAGAATGAAGCAGCGAGGGTGGAACCAAAGGCATGGAAACCATCTCCTAGGCACCTAGTTGGAGAGAAAGCAAGCCATGTATTAGTGGAGAAAGACAGAGAACACTTAGGTGTGTTTTAAAAGGGCATGTGTGAATAAGAAGTTAGAATGTGAGTGATGCATAGAAAACCAGACCGAGGGAATGTCACAAAGGTATCTCTGAATGTAGAATCATGAGTGTGTACCAAATTTCCTATTCTGTTATATATTTCTCCAATTTCAAGCTTTCTAAAATGAATACATTACTTTTATGATTCATGAAAAAGAAAACAGGGTTGAAGATATAGCCTAGAGGTAGAGCACTTGCCTAGCAGGTGTGAGGCCTGGGTTCTATCCCCATCACCTCAGACATAGAGAAAAAGAAAAACGGAGAGAAATGGAAAATCCCTTGGGCTACTCTATGATGGGTCCCCTGCTGAGCTCTCCTGCCAGGTCTCAGGTAAGATGCTCCAGACCTCAGCTGGCTCCTCTGGATAGATACTCCCTGTCCGCTATGCCTCCTCCCCCATGAATCCTTCCCTTACATCTAGAGAAAGTCCCTCATTAGACTCTCTACTGGCTCCGGGGCCTGTAAAAGTGATCCCTACGGAGAAATGCTCCTCATTCATCGTCTGAGACCCTGTGAGAGTAGAAGCTGTTTTCGTGGGGGAGTCCCTTCCTGCCACTCCTTTCAGACTCAGTGCACAGTCTGTTCCCCACCACAGGCAGAAGGAAGTCTCAGCACTGCACCAGTTCATTGAGCTCTTAGCAGAGTGTAAAATGAACTCTCTGGGAAATTATAAAACCTCTCAACCTACAGTCTGTCCATAGTAAACAAGGCCTGTCTTTCAATACAGGAGCCCATCATGCTGAGCTGTAGATAGTAGCACCAAGATCTACTTTCTTTGGCTACCACAACCAGAGCTTGCCTTGACAGTATTCATAGCAGTACCCCACTGTAAATGGGCTCACAGGGGGCAATTCTGACCCCTGAAAATGCATCCTAATTAGATCAGGGAAAACAGGGAGTCAACCTTCAGACTCGGCTAAGGTAGACTGACTGACCCTTCTCAGCATGGTCACAAGGCTGTGCCAGGACCTGGCACATCAGGGGTACACTGTGGCTACTTCCTCATCAGTGCTTGCCTCACTTGCAGCATAATGACGTACAGAGACAGACACTAGTCTGGGGCACATCTCTTCCCAACACTCTTTCCTGTTCAGCCCAGCCAATTTCTCCACCAAGGTAGCTGTGATTTGCAGGAAGTCTATCCCTGTCACCTGTGAATTCTATGAAGGCAGACCCCAGAGCTACCTCACTTATTTCAGTGTCCTGAATGTCCAGCCTCCTGGACAACCTCAAATGGACACTCAGTTAACACTCCTGCAATGGCTGGGGAAAGTGCCAAAGGCAGGACTAGGCACAACTCCCTGTCTACTTGTATACATGTGGTCACATGACTTATACCTATTCCTCTGAGACTGGGAGACATGGTGACCACCAGAAAGCCTGGAGGGGAGCAGAGGTGGTAGTAGAGCAGACATTCTCAGATCAGAGATCCACTGAGGTGGGAGAGGGAGAAGTAGCAGTTTTCCAACTGGGGAACCAGAAAGGAAGGAAAAGCTCCGAGACATGAGAGATGGACGGGGACAGGGCCCGGAGCACTCAGCTGAGAATCTGGCAGAAACAGAAGCTGTTGTTACAGCAAGAACAGGAATGCCTCTGCCTGAACTGTGCTTTGAAACGGACCCTTGTGCTAGCCACTGCACACAGATACCACTGCAGGCCAGGCGCCTAGGAGCTGCTGCCATCACTAATTGTGAAGTGATGTGGCCTGAGCTGGAGAGAAGAGGCTAGATCACATGTTTCCTCACAAAAGAAAGCACCAACATCCAAGGAACACGGTGTTGCCTGGCAATGCAAGGTCCAAGCTGGGACCCAGCACAAAGGCTGTCCTTAGATGTGAATCCACAGCCCCTGGAGTCCTTGAGGGTCTCTCAGCCTCTGGTCACATAACACCCTACCCCCACCACCACTCCTGTACACACACTACCAAGCATGAGGACACTGAAAGCTCTGGCCTGGGCAGGCAGCCCTCAGAGCCTCCCAGGATTCCAATCTTATGCTGACTCTGCCCGCATTCAGTGTGGGACATCACATAGATGCCTTCACTTCTCTCAGCCTCATTCATTTCACTCTCAAAACAGGAGGTAATAATCCCTTCCTGTAAGGGCTGTGACACTAACAGCAGTAATACCCAAAGAGTTTCTAGCACAATGCTCAGCAGAGTTAGTACTCAGGGGTTGGTACCTATGACCATAAGGTTCAGGAAGCATTCTCTGACCACCCAACCAACACATCAATCTCTCCTGCTCCTCACTCTGACAGTCCTGGAAGCTGCCCCGTCCCTCTCACTCCTGGCCGTGTCACATTGGGCACTGATTCCTCTCCACGAACTGTCCTTGCCTCTTGTACTGCACAGAAAATTATCCAAGAGGACAGAAGCCTTCCTTGCTTTCTTCTACATCTCTACTGTCCAGGGCTAAGAACACAGCAGATGTCCCAGGGTGTGGGCAGCATCACAGTTCACTAGGAGCTGGAATTCTGTCCTTTAAGCAAAGGCACCAGGGAGCTAGTGGAGACCTTATGTAGAGGTTTGATTCAAGTGTCCCCCATAAACTTAGGTGTTCTGAATGCTAGGTTCCCAGCTGATGGCAATTTGGGAATTGAAGCCTCCTGGAGGCATTGTATTGTTGGGGGTGGGCTTATGGGTGTTATAGCCAGCTTCCCCTTGCCAGTGTTTGGCACACTCTCCTGTTCCTGTTGTCCACCTGATGTTGGCGAGGAGGTGATGTCCACCCCCTGCTCATGCCATCATTTTCCCCTGCCATTATGCAGCTTCCCTTTGAGCCTATAAGCCAAAGTAAGTCTTTTTCCCACAAGTTGCTCTTGGTCGGGTGTTTTCTGCCAGCAATGCGAACCTGCCAGCAACACCTTAGATGAGGGGACATTACAGAGACACATTTGGGTGGACTCTGCCTCAGCCCACAGCATTCTCAGTGTGCTTCCGTCCTTCTTTTCCCTACTGAGGCCAGTGGCGGAGTGATGAATGGGCCAGGGGCTTTGTGTTATCAATCACCCTAAAAGCAAGCATTCATCTTCTTGCAAGATTTTACTTTTCTCCTCTAATAATGGATTAGAGCACCCAGATATTAATGAGCCAGATGATTTACATTTTGCTTAAGCAGAAAAAATAAACCATAGGGCTTTTGTGGCAGCACTACTTTCTGACAGATTGAGAGATAGCTGAACAAGTTGCTGTAACCAAAGCGCACATACGCGTGCTCTTTCGCTGGTACTCAACAGTTTGTAAACATGTTGCAATAGGCACTATGATTTGTGTACACAAATAATTAACTGTTCCCTCCAAAGGGCTTTCCTCTTCTCCTTGCCTTCCCAACTGCTCAGGGTAATTAAGCCCCAAATCCCCCATGCTCCTGTTCTAAGCTCTGACTTCAGTCCTCAGTACATCAGTCCTTAGAGTAAACAAGTCTTTGAGGACCTCGGGCTACCAAGAAACAGTAGTATGTGTCATGGACCCCTTCCTTTTTCTCCTAGGTATCCTGAGAAGAAAGGGCTCCTGAATGGAGGCAGCAAGAAAATCTCTTCATCTCTATCCTCTGTATTTAATCACCTGTGAAAAATCAGCTGCTATAGATTGTGTGAGGTTGCAGCGAGTGAGTGACTTACTGCAACAGGCCACACTATGCAGAAGAGGTGAATGACTTATGCACAAGCTGATACTGACTTACTCGGCGACCTTGGCTGCTTCCTTAACTTCCTCCGGGTTTCAGATTTCCTGACTGTGCAAAGGTATTGGTTCTAACAATTTAACCTCTGCCATGTTGCAGTTAACACCTGGGTACCAAAGGGCAAGAGTATCAAGAACCAAGGAAACTGAAAAGATGTCAAACTAAATGAGAATGAAAGTAACACATTTATTAAAAATTGTAATCCACAGGGCTGGAAAGTGGCTCAGCAGTTAAAGGTGCTTGTGTGCAAAGCCTGACTGACCAGGTTTTATTCCCCAGAACCCATGTAAAACCAGATGCACAAAGGGACACATGCATCTGGAGTTTGCAGTGGCAAGACGTCCTGGAGCAACCATAATCTCTATGTTAATAAAAAAAAAAAAAAGACACAAATCAATGATCCAGACCACCAAAATGCAAAAGAACTAACAAATCTCAATGGAAGCAGAAAGTGGGAAGAAACAGGACGAGCAATGATGTAAACGCTGGCCACACAGGAGAGACAGTCAGCAAAGTCAGGATGAGTTACTTGAAACACTGAATGAAACTGATGTCCCAGCAAGATTATGAATCTGCTAATAAGACAGGGAAAAAAAAAAAGACGAAAACACTGCTAGTATTAAAAATCTGCCCTTTGTAATAGTGCAGGGAGCAAAGATCCAACGAGATGTCACTTTTCTGGATGATGTATTAAATTAAATTCAAATGAGGATGCTTCAAATTTTGTCTTCCATTAAGACAACTAAAGCTCTGGAGACTGCAGACAGCTTCGTGCTGGCATTGCTCGTCATTCAGGACGTCAGAGGTTCAGCTGGGTTCATGTTTTCCAGAGGCTTACAGTGCGCGCGCACGCGCGTGCGCGCACACACACACACACACACACACACACACACACACACACACACAGAGGCCTCTGTAGTTAGGAAGAGACTTTTGGATATGGTATCTGAATGACTTCAATACTGCTTGTTTATCTGAGCCACAGTCTGTTCCATTCTCCAGCACCTCCTCGGGCTTCACAGTACTTTACAGATCATCTCAAGACTATCAACCCAGGCATATCATTAGTCACATTTTAACTATAAGTCATCTTGCAGCCGTTGCACATAAAACAATCCAGATAAAAGACAGTCCTCCTGAATGAAGTGGCCAGGGCCAGAGTTCTTGTCAAGCTGTTTGTTCTGACCCAGCCAATGAATGAACTTCATATAATAACACCAGTATTAAAATGTAATTTCTAATTAACATGTTTTTAAAATAAAAATAAAGGGCCATTACTACAGATCCTACATTTATTAAAAATAGGAAATATTAGAAACTTCTGGTTAAGATGGCGGCGTAGGCACCACGCCAAAGCAGCTTAGGGGGAAAAAACACCAAAAAAACTCAGCAAAATGCACACTTTCACTAAAATGGGAGGTGTATAGGAAATTGAAATGGCAGTGGAGAAGTAGAAGAGACTCAGAGCATCCAGAGCCAGCACAGGCCGGCAAAAATGCCCCGGCAGGTCCACCGACCATGGCAGCAGCAGTGCACCAGAAAGCTGCAAGGCTCGGCTCGAGCTGCAGGAAAAGCCAAGTGAGGGAAGTTTCCACTCACACCGGAGCTCTCCACAAACTCTAGAAACATGAAGGGAGAGCGGCAGTAAACAACAGAGGAGCAGATCACAAGATGGAGAAATAAGGACATTCCACAACAAAAGCAAGCTAAAGGAGTATTTGAAGACAAAACCAGCTCTACAGAAAATTCTTGAAAGAATCCTCCATGCTGAAGAAAAAGAAAAGCACACATATAAGGAACAGGGAAAAAAATAAGCAATACTTAAGTACTAGTTAACACAATAGAGCAAAGGTAAAACCAGAAGAACTACAAAAAATGGCAAAAAAGAATACACATCTTTCAATAGTATCTCTTAATATCAAAAGTTAAATTTCTACTCATCAAAATAAATTGTTAACAAAGCAAGTATGCCACATCTGAGAAAAAAAAATCATAACAAGAAGGGACTTATCACCAGCATATATAAAGAATTTCTATTAGCCAACAACAAAAAATGACAGAATGTGAAAATGGACAAAATACTTTAAGATATGCACAAAAGAAGATAATATGAATATTCTCTAAGGTATGAAAAACTCAATATCAAATTCATACCCAGTGGAATGTACCTTTTTGAGGTGCTAAGGATAACCCAAGTCCTAAGGAATGCCGAAGAAGCACCCTAACACTGAGCTACAATCCAAGCACTTGGTTTTTCAAGACAGTGTCTGATTATGTAGCTCAGGCTGGCTTTAAACTTGTGCTCTTCCTGCCTCTGCCTCCCAAGTGCTGAGATTGCAGGTGCACATACCAGGAGTAGCTTAGAATGTACTTCTATTTTTTTTTTTTTTTTTTTTTTTTTTTTTGGTTTTTCGAGGTAGGGTCTCACTCTGGTCCAGGCTGACCTGGAATTAACTCTGTTATCTCAGGGTGGCCTTGAACTCATGGCAATCCTCCTACCTCTGCCTCCCGAGTGCTGGGATTAAAGGCATGCACCACCACACCCAGCTTAGAATGTACTTCTAAATGACAGAAAATGAGTGCAAGCAGTCCGTTTGTGGAGAATGAAATACTCTAAAAGTGGAAGTTGCACAACTGTATGTACTTACTACTAATCATTGAATTACACATCCAGAATAGGTGGGTTTCATATCTAAATTATTGCTCAGTAAGCTCACACATTGCTATTGAAAGCATAAATTACATAACACAACTTAAAGGTGAAGTTGTTTTTTAGCAGAGCTAGAGAATGATAAGCACAAAATTCAAGACAGTCGTTATATCTGTGAAGGAATGGGACTTGATAAAGATAGAAAGGGAATGCTAAGGAATTAGTAATCTCTCATTGCATTGATTAGTGATAAATGGGAATTTGTTGCATCAATAATATATATAGTTTTATACACAATTTTGTTCCTTACATATAGTTTATAAATATTATTATATTAGGGCTGGAGAGATTGCTTAGTGGTTAAGGCACTTGCCTGCAAAGTCTAAGGACTCAGGTTCAATTCCCCAGGACACATGTAAACCAAATACAAAGGTGGTGCATGATTCTGCAATTTGTTTACAGTGGCTGAGGCCCTGGCATACCAATTCTCTCTGTGTGTCCCTATTTCTCTTCATATCTCTCTATCTCTCTTTCAAATAAATAAATAATATTTTTAAAATATACAACAAAATATTATTGTGTTACTACTCAACAAATAAAGCGATTTACAGCAAACAAGAACTAGCTAAATATAAAATACAAAAGAGATTATGGGTAGATCTGGTAGAAATGTGCACTATAATAAACAACTAACCAGGGAGAGTGAATGAGGTAAAACTCAATCAGGTCTAAGAAGCATGATAATAGCATGGTGAAGCAGAGATAAAAGACAGTCCCAAGATAAAAACCAATGGAGAGCCGCATAAATTTATAGGCACAATCAATGATAATGAGGGAACGGACAGAAGGAAAGAGAATGATGAGTGGATTTACAGCATCACCACTTTGAATGGACAAGAGAACAGGGAAACAGCACCAAGTCTTCTCAACCACAACCTGGTCCTGGCTCTTTGCCATGTCCTAACACTTCAGCTGAGACATGCACAAACCCTTCTGGAGTTATTGTCTGGTCTGACTTGTTCAGAAAAGGAAGGTGTTTCAGTCAAATCTCCCTTTTGTCCTGACCCACGGGACCTCGTTATTCGTGGGGGCGAGGGGGACCCTAACCTGAAATAAGATGGGCGAGAGAGAGGAAGAGACTCAAGCAAATGTACACTTGTCAAGAGTCCAATTTTATTGAGCCACAGCGGCCTTTTTTTAAGGTTTTTTTTTAAGGGTTAGGGTTAGGGTCTTGGGTGAGGGGGGGGGCTGGAGGAGGCAGGTGGTGGAAAGTTACAGCGTCTTCTTGGCCTTTGGCCTAGGACAGTTTGCAGTTATTCCAAGAATTCAGGGTATAGTTCTCTGCAGTTGCCAGGCAGGGTGTTAATTAGTCAGGTGTGGCAGGGTGAGGGGATGGAATCAGTTACGTATGGCAGGGTGGGGGGATGAGGAAAGGTCAGAAGTTGCTCAGGGCAGAAATTGCTCAGGACAGAGGTTATCTCAGGGCAAAGGTCTGTTCAGGGCTCATCTCCTCGTCTCCAACACCCTTTGACAGACAAACACCTGATCAGAAACAGTTTATGAGAGAAGAGAGTTTTTTAAGGCTTACAAATTCCAGGAGAGCACCATCAATGGTGCAAGAAGCTTGTTCATTTCCAGATTTCCTTTGGTCCAAGCAGAGAGATACCCAAAAAGCCAGCAAGCAGCAACAGCAGCTAGCTCCAAATACTCTCCACACACCTTAGCACTGGATTCTCAAGAACCCCCAAACACACCTTAGGGCTGACTCGAGATCCCCCCAAACACACCTCAGGGCTGGACTCAAGATTTCCCCAAACACACATTAGGGCTGGACTCAAGATCCCCCCAAACACACCTTAGGGCTGGATTCTCAAGATTCCCCCAAACACACCTTAGGGCTGGACTCAAGATTCCCCCAAACACACCTTAGGGCTGGACTCAAGATTCCCCCCAAACACACCTTAGGGCTAGACTCAAGATCCCCCAAACACACCTTAGGGCTGGACTCGAGATCCCCCCAAACACACCTTAGGGTTAGACTCAAGATCCTCCCCCCCCCGCCCCCAGTGACACACTGCCTCTAGCAGGGATCTGCCTACCAGGGGCTTATGTTGTAAGGTCTAATTTTAATAAAATATCTGAGGCTATGGAACATACATTCAAACTACCATGGAAGTTTTGGAACATGGAAAAGTATTGAAATGTGGCAGGTTTCTAGTCAATAACAGAACATTGTTGGGAATTATGAACAAAGCATAGTATCTGTATACCTAAAGAATTAGTCAGTTTTAGAGCAGGATAGGCTGCCGTAACAAATGGAATGATAAAATGTTCGTAGCTCAAACACAAGAGGTATTCTTTCATTCCTGCCACACGCACCCAGCCCAATGAATGTGATCCAGTTTGGTCATTGTCCTTCATGCAGTGACTGAGATCCAAAACTCCTCTTATTATGGCTTCCCTGTGACCTAAGTTTTGTTAGCTCCTTCCAGTCACACAAGATGACAAAAGGAGAAAGAAAGATCCATTTATTATTTGTAAGTTTTGGCCCAATGACCTTGAAGAAAAAAATTTCTAATCAAGGTTACCACAAAACAAACTTTCAAAGAAAATGTAGGCAGACCCATAATGTGGAATGCATCAAAATGGACATATGGCCAGGCATGGTGGTTTATGTCATTAGTCCCAGCACTCCGGAGGCAGAGGTAGGCGTTCGAGGCCACCCTGAGACTACAGAGTGAATTCCAGGTCAGCCTGGGCTACAATGAGACCCTACACTGAAAAGCAAAAGAAGTAAAAATGAAAGTATATCCTTTTCAAAAGATATCATTAGCAAAATGAGCAAACAAGCCACAAAGAAAACACTTTAGTAAGCCATATATCTGACAAAAGATTTTAACCCAAAGTATATTTGAGAAAGAAAAATATTCTAGATGGAAAGGGTTCAGTGGATAAAACACTTGCTGCACAAGCCTGAGCTCCTGAGTTCAGATCCCCAGACCCCACATAAGAGCCAGAAGCTGTTATGGGCTTTAGTAATCCTAGCATACCTACTCTGAGATGGGAGGCAGAGATAGAATTTTCCAGTAAAATAGCAGACCATTTACCTTGGTGAATAGATGATATACATTGAGAAACTCTGCCTCAAATGAGATGGAAAGTTATGGCTGACACCCAAAAGTTGTCCTCTGACCTCCACACTCACACTGTGGCACACATACACACACACACACACACACACACACACCAAATAAAACCTCTTAAAATTCAATAATAAGGAGTGGAGAGATGGCTCAGCAGTTATATGTGCTTGTTTGCGAAGCCTAAAAGCCCGACAGCACAGATTTGATTCCCCAGCACCCACATAAAGCCAGATCACAAAGTGGCACATGCATTTGGAATTTGTTTGCAATGGCAGGAGGGCCTGGTGTGCCAATACTCTTTCTATCCACCTCTTTTTCTCTGTCCCTCTCTCTCAAATAAATGAATAAGAATAAAAACTTCAGTAATAGACCAAAAAACGAACAAAAGGTTTTGAGATGTTCACAAAAGAGTATGTGCAAATGGCCAAGAAGTACATCAAAGAATGACTGCCACCATTAATTGTCAAGGAAATGCAAGCTAAATCACAATGGAATACCATGACACATCCACCAGTTGTGCTAACGTCAAATAGACTGACATTATCAAATGTTTGTCAGGGTGTGGAATAACGTAGCTCTCATGTATTGCTGATGATGTAGACTGGAATAATCAGTGTAGGAAATAGCTTGGCACTTTCTTGTAGTGAATATGTGCTTGTATGACTCAGCGATTCCACTACTAACTGTGTAACCAATATAGAAGTATAGATTCACATGGAAACTGGAGTACCTAAAAAGTGAACAACAGCATGTCTGCTACACCCAAGGTCTACTACCCCAAAAAGAGTTCCGGGAGATGCCTTCCAAGGCAGATATGCAGGTATACTAGTTTATTTCTTGTTGCCTTAACAGAGTGCCTAACACTGAGTGCCTAACTACTTTCTAAAGAAGAGAGATTTATTTAATGAACAGTTTGGGAAGCTGAATGTTAAAGACTGGATGGTCCTCTCTGCTCAGCAAACAGCCCCTTGGATGTGTTATAACATGGCCAGGAGACAGGAACACAAATGACTATGTGTGTAGAAGTCAAGCCCATGGGGTGGCCTCAGTTTACCATTCTCTTGAGAACTCTCCCTCAAGCCTCACACTAATCCCTTCCGAGGAAAATGACCTAATTACCTAGCACTAGACCCTTCTTAAGGCCTCACCACTTCAATACCACCACATTGGGAAACCAGCCCCCAGCACATTAACCTGGGGAACAAACCACATCCACACTATATGAGGGGTCAAAGAGAGGGAAGACCTTCATAGAAGAGGAGATATTTCAAAGTTCATTTCTAAAGGAATAAAACAAGAAGAAATAGAACCTACCAGAGCATAATAATGGGTAGGTAAATGCCCAGAGAATTGGTGAGACGTTCTGCAAAGCTGGAGAAGAATGCTGGGTGACGGAGATGGGGATTCCTGGAGTCTACCATAGAGAGCTAAGGACTGGGGTCCATGACGCTCATGAACCCTGGACGGATTTGAGAGAATCTCAGTGCAGAATGTCCCCAGCCTTCCTATCCTGCACAGACATGGAGAGCAGCCTGATGCTGTGCTGGAGGCACCCCTACACCCAGAGGAGCTGGAAGAAGTCAGGAGCGACTCCAGCTGCACTTCAGGCCACAGGTACATGGCAGAGAGGCAGAGGCAGGAAGGAAGTACTGTGTGGCTGGAGCCCACTCAGAACCCATCTGAGTCATTACTCCACAGAAGCAGTTGTTGCCGGGCAACAGAAGCACAAACAGGCCCTGATCTTGGCTTGCATGCCAGCTGGTTAACCCCTTACCACCCAAGTAAGGGGATCTGACCACCAGCTACCCTCGATCAAAGATCTGCATTTGAACCTACCTGCCCTCCTGTCTAACTCAGAAAGGGATAGCTCAGAATGGACAATGCATAGTCCACTACACTTCTCTCCTTGTCCCACTGAGAAAGCCGAGGCTCAGAAAGGCCCAGGCCCAGCCCAGGGTCGTACAGCTAGTAGGTGGCAGAGCTAAGATAGGAGCTCCAGGTCTCCTGACTTCTTCCTTTCCTATGTGAGGTCATATTATTTAGTGTATGCAAACAGGAAACACCTGGGGCAAAAATATTTAAGGCCTGAAAAGGAAGGGTTAGTTCCAAAAAGATGAAAGAAAACTGCAAAGTCAAACTTAGAGCTTATAAAATTGGACATCACATTAACTTCATGATCATAGAAATTTAGATTGTATAATTATATTATTTCCTTCTGACCAAATAATTTTGAAAGCAAACTATTAAAAAATCCTTTTTATTTGTTTTACGAAGGGAGAAAGCTTCATGTTTCACAGGAGATACATGTTATATATGATGAAAGAAGCTTTTCGAAGTAATGCAGTGACAGCCAATGGAGCACCCTCTACAGACAGGATAGGAACCCTATGCTGACTCAAGGCTAGCAAGCAAACTGGCCCTGGCAAGATCCTACTGACTGTGAAAGTTTCTCACTCCAGATAGGCTCTGCAGCAGCCGAGCTGCAGCCTCAAAAATGACATCTTCCCAGCCCCACAGTGGGCACACCTCAGCGCCCACACCCTGCGGCAATGACCCATCCTATTAGTGATAAAGTACCTGCAAGAAGCCCAAGCTCATGTTCCAAACAGATGGTGCTGATTGATGGAAACAAGATAAAAGCTGGGCACGCTGCTGTATCGGGAGTCCTGGGGAATAGTTCCCTGCAGTAAGAAGTAACATGGCCCCTGCTGCCTGCAGCAATGGGAGATGAACAGCCCTGTAACTGCACTTCTGAGGCTCTGCAGGTGATCTCCAGGTGCCGGGGTGTCAACCTTCCCCACCGCCTCTGGAGAGGGCATAAAGGAAGTAGGTTTAACAAAGGTGCCAGGGGATTAAGGCCCAGAAACCTGTCACCTTAGTCTACTTCCAGAGAAGTGATTCACTGCTCTGGACCTCACTGTCTCATCTGAAAGATGTAAAGAAGGAAGATTATCGATTCAAAGCCAAAAGACCATGAGTGGCCGCTTCTCTCTGTGGCTGTATGGTCCCTGCTCTGAGCCCTTAGTGACCCCAAAAGTTGGGTTGGAGAGAGAGATAGCTTAGCAGTTAAGGCACTTGCCTGAGAAGCCTAAGGACCAGTGTTCAACTCTCCAGATCCCACGTAAGCCAGATGCACAAAGGTGAGGCAAGTGCAAGGTTGCACATGCCCACTAGGTGGTGCAAGCATCTGGTGTTTTATGGAGGCTGAGGCCCTGGCACAACAATTCTCTCTCTCTCCCTCTCTCTCTCTCTCTCTCTCTCTCTCTCTCTCTCTCTTTCTCTCTCTGTGTGTGTGTGTGTGTGTGTGTGTCTAAAATAAAAAGGCCAGTCTGTTGGACTTGCCTCATTAAAAAAAAGTGACACAAGCTCAAGGACCACTTTGGTCTCTACTGGAGCCTCTACTGTAGATGCTGGCAGATCCTGTCCCTCCCTTCTCTTCCCTGACCATTTGTGCTGCTTGTTCCATCCTGGTCCCCATCACACCAATTAAAGGGAACATCAGCAATGCTGGGGAAGCAAAGTGTTTTTCCTTTTAATGTAAGAATCTACAACAGAATTCCATTGGTTCAGCCCTTCCTTGATGGTTCTCTGTTATTACATTTTCCATTTTCATGTAAGCCATATAATTTAAGACTATTCTTTTTCCTTGGGGTAGTCATTTGTCTTTCAAAGACATAAAAAAGGGAAAATATTGTTATTTACATTTTGTCTCATTGCTGGTGTCCTTCATTCTTTCTGCGTTGCCATCTGATGTCATTCCTATTTATCTTGAAGAATTTCCCTTTAGCGTTTTGCAATGTACATGTCTGCTTGTCTTTGGTTTATCTGAAAATGGCCTGATATTGCCTTCATTTTGATATGAAAAGGATATTTTTCACTGAATATACAATTTTGAGTTGGATGGTTGGATCTTCTTTTTTTCCTCTCAGTATATTAAAGACATCATTCCATTGTCTTATGGTCACCATTGTTTGGATGAGAAATCCATCATCATTTGTATCAGTGCTCCTCTGTAGGTAAGGTATTCTTATCTGTGCTTTCAATTTTCCCCTTTCTTTGCTCTTCAGTCCTTTGATGTTGATATGACTAAGTATAATTGCCTTTGTATTTATGCAACCATAGAGTATGCTGAACTGCTTGGGAAATTTGATGCATTGTTTTTCCTATACATTTTCTTTGCCCAATTCTCTCTTTTTCTCTTCCTTTCTAGTTGTCTAATTACACATAAGATAGCCCAGTTAATATTATCACACAAGTCACTAAGATAATGTTCAATTTCATGTCAATTAACCTATAAACTGGATGATTTCTTTTGCTCTATCTTCAATTTTGCTTACCTATTCTGCCATCTCTAATTTGCTAGTAAAGCCCATTAGTAGATGAATTTTTTCATTTCACATTTTGCTTTTAAATTCTGAAATTTCCTTTTGGTTCTTACATTCATCCTCTTCCCATCTGCTTATCATTATAACCAAGTCTATGTCATTTAATGTCTTCTTTTTAAAGACTTTGTCAGCTAATTCCAGCATTTGTGTCATTTTTTAATTAGTTTTTTTATTGACAGCTTTCATAATTACAGACAGTAAACCATGGTAATACCCACACACACACACACACACACACACACACACACACACACTTTCCCGTTCACAACTCTGTTCTCCATCATATCCCCTCCCACATTTGGGTCTTTTTGAAGTCTGTCTCTATTACCTTCTTTATTCTTTGGACAATCACAATTTTCCTGTGCCTCCTTGTATAGTGATATTTGATTGTATACTGGTTATTTTGGGTAAAACATTGCAGAGATGGTGGGCTCTGTATTTTTTTCCAAGATGAGTGCAGATTTTCATTCTAACAGGAGATTGATTACCTTGAATTTAAAGGGTTCATTTGATTCACTGTTAGGGAAGACCTGCTTCACTTTGGCCTTTAACAATACAGCAAGTCCTGGCTCTAATGGAAGGAAAATCAAGATTCCACTAATCATCTCTAGCTTGATAGAAATCAAACTCCAAATTCTTTTTTTCTAAAAACTCTGCATTTGATTGCTTTAGCCCATCCTTTGTTGCTTTTTTTGTCTGAGCTTCTTGGTGTCTCCCCTGAACATGTATTATTTCAGAGGTCAACCAGAGAGTTGAGGGGAGGTTATATGTTGAGTTGATAATCTTCCCATGGCACTGTCTCCTTTCAGCCTTCACACTTCCAACCTGAATCCGCCCTGGAAATCTTGAACTCCAAGCCAGTAAAACTGAGGAGGAACTCAGTTTGAGTTTCAGCCCCAGTCCCGATTACAGACTGAGTGAGGGCCCTTAAGACAGCCATTTAAATGGACATCTCACCCAGTGTAGTCCTTTTGAGGAATAAAATCCCTTTCATTGTTTGTCCATTTTGGGACAATCTGTAGTGTCTTCAAATAGTTGCTGTCCATGTTTTACCCAGGGTCCACAATTATTATCTGTAACACATAGCCTGATATAAAGCATTATCAAAACTGAAGATAAGCCCAAAGTATTTTATTTTATACCTGGTATTTTTATAGTTCTTTTATAAAAATAAGGAAATACTTATTATAGGATAAAAACAGACCATTATTACACCATTTTACACTTACGTTAGTATTTGGTGTTGCTTTATCATAAATGAGTCAGTATTTTCAGCCACCATTATGTTTTGATTTGTACCTGGAATTCTCTCCCACAGGCTCATTTTGTTGTTCATTATTTATTTATTTATTTGAGAGTGACAGACACAGGGAGAAAGACAGATAGAGGGAGAGAGAGAGGATGGGCGCACCAGGGCTTCCAGCCTCTGCAAACGAACTCCAGACACGTGCGCCCCCTTGTGCATCTGGTTAACGTGGGACCTGGGGAACCGAGCCTCGAACCAGGGTCCTTAGGCTTCACAGGCAAGCGCTTAACCGCTAAGCCATCTCTCCAGCCCCCCACAGGCTCATTTTGAACACTGGTCCCCAGCCTATGGTGCTATTTCAAAAACTATGTAGCCTCTAGGAAGGAGGCATGACTGGTAGAAGTAGATGTGGGCCTTTGAATGTTATACGTGGCCCTGTTTCTGGCCCCAAGTGCTCTGCTTCATGTCTGCCACCATGTGAACAAGCTGCTGCCTCATATTCCCACTGCTGCCAACCAAGCCCCTTCACCCTGCTTCTTATAATGGCCTAAAACTCCTCTAAAACCATGAGCCAATATAAACCTTTCCTCCCTTAAGCTGTTTCTGTCAGGTATTTTTTTAAATTATTTTTATTTATTTATTTGCGAGTGACAGACAGAGAAAGAGTCAGGGAGAGAGAGAGAGAGAAAGATGGGCATGCCAGGGCCTTCAGCCACTGCAAACGAACTCCAGATGCATGAGCCCCTTGTGCATCTGGCTAATGTGGGTCCTGGGGAATTGAGCCTTGAACTGGGGTCTTTAGACTTCACAGGCAAGTGCTTAACCACTAAGCAATCTCTCCAGCCCATCTGTCGGTATTTTTGTCACAGTGATATGAAGGTAACTAACAGCCAACCTAAGGAACAGAGTTTTACTTTGTCTCTCATTTGTCAATTTGAGACCTGGAGTTGGCAAGTGGGAGAGCTGATGGCATAAGTGCCTTGATTGAAGGTGGCACATTCTCATCCTGGTCATCCTACTGCTGGTAAAACCTTGACTTTGTACCCTAGTTACAGTAACAGCCTCCACCTTCTCCCAAAGCCCAGTCACTTCTATGACCAACAGTGGTGGCAATGGGGTTCCATCTTCTCCTAAAGCCAAATGCCAATCTTAAACTACATCCTCCAATCTCAGACTCTGCCATATAATGGTCTGTCCAAGCATCTGGCAGGGGCTCAATGCATTTCTATTTGATTTGGCTCTCAATCCTTTTTATAACCAAATATTTGTGTAAGGTTCTTGTATCAGTTTACTACTGATTATAAAAAAAAAAAAAATCACCCTGAAACTTAATACCTTCAAAAACAATCTGCTGTTTTTCATGCTTCTCGATGTTGGCTGGGCTGTTGCTCTGCTGGGTTCCCTTGTGTACCTGTGAAAGCTGACAGTTTGTCTGGATTGGGAGGTCCAAGATAGCTTTGCTCACAAGCCTAGAAGTTGGTCTGGCTGTCAGTGGGTGCTCCTCAGCTCATCCCTATCCTCCTGCAAACTGGACTAACTACTTTGCATGATGGATGGACCTAGGATGATATTCCAGGAGGATGAACATAGAAGCATTAGGGTCTTAAAAGTCATATAACTCTTAGGCTGAAGAGATGGCTCAGCAGTTAAGGCACTTGGCTGCAAAACCTAATGACCCAGGTTCATTCCCCAGCACCCATGTAAAGCTCTCTGCACAAAGTGGCACATGCATCTAGGGTTGGTCTACAGTGGATGGAGGGTCTGGAACAACCATTTTCTTTGTCTCTTTGCTCTATCTCTCTCTGCTTGCAAATAAATAAATATATGTGTTTTTTTTTTTAAAGTCATGTAATGCTTTGTGATGTCAATTTTACACACCAACTTGTATCCAGATACTTAGACAAGCATTCTTCTGGATCCTTTTGTCAGGGTGGACTTAGAGAAGTTAGCATTTGAATTGGTCAACTGAATAAAGTAATTGCCCTCCTGAAAGTCAGTGGCTTCATGTAATTGGCTGAAGGTCTTACTAGACAAATAGGTTGACCTGCCTGCAAGTCAGTGGGAATTGGTACTGGAAGGGTGGGATTTTATAGCCATTGTATACTGTGCCCCAGTATCCTTTGCTATCCTTTAAATGAGAGCCAACCTAGGGGCGATGTTTAAATCCTTAAAATAATTCACTAAGCATCATTTGAGAGAGAAGAGAAATACTTTATAATAAAGCACTATGCTTTCAGCATGTGAATGCTTGGGCCTAATTATACTGGGAGGCATGAAGCAATCAACCTCCTGTATTTAAAAGCAAAGCAAAGGCTAGAGAGATGGCTCAGTGGCTAAAGGTACTTGCTTGCAAAGCCTCGTGGCCTTGTTTCAGTTCCCCAGTACCTATGTTAAGCCAGATGCCCAAAGTGGCACATATGTCTGGAGCTCATTTGCAGCAAGAGGAGGTCCTGCCATGCCCATTCTCATTCTGTCTCTCTCCTTTCTCCCCCCTTTTTGCAAATAAAAATATTTTTTTTTATGTTTTCCACCATTTTATTGTGAAAACTAACTCACAGACCATTACAATGGAGGGAAAAAAATAAGAGAAACCAATAATTGACATGTAAAGAGAAGAAAGCAAGCTTCTGTTCACAGCTAGATTATCAGCGGAGGCATAATTTGATTTTACAGTATCCTCTAGCTAACATGCCACTCTCTTTTTACAAAAAGCATGTTTGGAGCCAGGTATGGTGGCACATGCCTTTAATCCCAGCACTTGGGAGGCAGAGGTAGGAAGATCGCCCTGAGTTCGAAGCCACCCTGAGACTGCATAGTGAATTCCAGGTCAGCCTAGGCCAAAGTGAGACCCTACTTTGAAAACAAAACAAAACAACAACAAAAAAACAGTCTAAATTCACAGTTTCAACCAATCATGATACATTTTGAGACAGGGTCTCATGTAGTCCAGGCTGACCTTAACTTGCAATGTAGCTGAGAATGATCTTGAACTCCTGATCCTTCTGCCTAAACCTCTTGAGTACTGGGATTACAGGCATGCACCACCATGCCCAGCTTCTGTGGTATTGGGGATCAAATCCAGGGGTTTGTGCATGCTATGTAAGTACTCTCCCAGCTGAGCTTCATCCCCAGCCCTTGATCATGACATTTATTTGCATGCACATGTGTGTGCATATGGGCACACCATGTGCATGTGTGTATATATATATCTTTGTATATGTGTGTGTATATCTGTGTGTCTGTGCATGCATGGGCAAGAGCTCTCACAGTGAGTATTTTTCTTAATCCCTCTCCACCTCACTTTTGTTTGTTTTTGTAGTCTTAGGCTGGCCTCGAACTCAAAGCTATTCTCCTACCTCTGCCTCTCAAGTGCTGGAATTAAAGGCATGTGCCACCATGTCAGACTCCACCTTACTTTACAAATAAAAATATTTTAATGTAAATGCAAAGCAACACATGAGAGTGACACAGGAGGAATGCATGAGTGACTCAGATATTCTGAACATCATTGTCATCAGACACTGTTGGAAATGTTCAGGAGAAAGCAAAACATAAAATTCTCTTGATACTATTCAGCACAAACTAGGCGCCAAAATCTTATGTTCTAGACTCGGATAACTGTGAGCAAGACTGGAATCAACAGGAGTATCTAGACCCTTGCAGTCCAGCAGGACAATGGGTAATTTGTTGAGAACGTAGTAGAAGAACTAGGCATTCTCCATCTTTGGTTCAAAGATGGAAACTGCACTCTGATGTTGAGGTGGCCCCTATGGTGCAGTAGTGACAGCTGAGCCCTGTCGGATTGAGAACTGTTCCAACAAGGCTTGGGACCACAAATCACACCGTAGAAAGGCAGTGCATTCTCAGAGTCCATGTGTCCCCCACAAGGACCATGAGTGGGGTTCTTGGGAGAAAAGGAACTGTCCCAGAGGAAGTGTCTGGGACAACAATGAAAAGCAGCTATGGCCTCTGATGGGCATATAAAGTGAGTGCACTGTGTCTCCACCCACCTCAATCAGGGGGTAATGTGGCCTCTCAGGTACAGGGAAAGCCCATGTTACTCAGGTGGCTTGTAAACCCCACCTTGAATCCATAAAGGTGGCAGATGGGTAGTTATCTATCCAAATCTAAGATCTGGATCTTCCCCTGGAGAGTTTGAAGGAGGGACCATTCCAGTGCCTTCTGTGGAAATCGTGGCCAGGGAAACTCTTTGAAACTTACCTGAGAAAGCCCCAGACTCCCTTCCCTAATTTTATTTGAGGAACAAGAAAGGGTCACAACTGGGTCTGATGACTCTAGATGATGGACTGGGTCCCCAGAGTCATAGGAGACAGCGAAGGGCCTGCCTGTGTCTGCATGTGGCACTCGCTCTCCAGAATGATCTATGGGTTATGAAGTCATTTCTGTTAATTAAACTCCTTAATATAATTTTGAGGTAAGAGCACTTGGCTTGTGTTTTGAAGGCCCCTAGAGGCCTGGGGAAGTGAGGACATGCCATCTGTTAACCCTCCATGACACTTAATCACCTGAGGGGAATCAGAGAAAATGGCACTGAGGGAAGGGTATGGACAAATGGACAGATGGACAAACTGACAAGCAGCATCTCTGCTCACTTGATGGAGGCTGAAAGAAGGGTTCTTTCCCCCACTACACGTTCCCCCCAGCCAGCCTCAAGCTGTGCCCGAATCCCCAGGGGGCCATGATGTGCTGCTCCTCCAATGACAAAGCACAGACAAGGGAAGTCCCCTCCCGCATTGTGTCAGCCCTCCCCTGCCCGCCCCGCAGTCAGGCTTCTCGGACTTCTCCCTCAAATCAAACCCTTTCCTCAGACTGTGTTTATGCAGGGCCACAGAAGTGCCTCCTTCACTCAAGACCATGCATCTTTGGGAGGAAATCAATACATAATTATGTGTTCTGTCTGTGCCATGCGGCTCAGAGCCAGGCTAGTCGGGAATTAGCGAGAGAGGAAACAGAATGGTCAGGCTGGCTCAGTAGGTATACTCAAACTGAGTAAAAGAAGCCGGGCTTGAGAACCAACCCCAGGCTTTGCTGTGACTGTCTCCGCCTGACACATCCATGTCCTGGGACAGGTTCACACAGTCAAATTCATAGACTCGAGCAGCTTGGCTTCTCTTTGCAGAGGGTTCACGCTGAATCCTGAAGCAGTCTCTAATCTCTCCCTCTGACCTACTCCATATGGGCACCCCACCACCACCCAAATCATCTTCTCAACGTGCAAACAGGGCTTGTCATGCATCTACGGAAAGTCATTCTCGGCAAGCAGCATGAGTTTTAAAGCATCTTGAGTGAAATCATCAAGGCCCAGGGCTGAGTCTTGCCTGGGCCGCTGTACGACACTCGTCCAGTCACTGAGCCATCTGTAAAATGGAGACAGTAAGGACACTAACTTGACAGTGCTGTTGGTGAAGCAATGTGGCCAAGCGCTGACCCCAGGGCCTGGAACTCTGTGAGCACCACGTGAGCAGCAGCTGTCTCACCAGTTCTGCTCATTCTCACTATTGATAGCTACCTTCCCACAGTCAGCACCCCCTCCTTACCAGGCCCCTTCATTCATCCTCAGCTGTAGCAGCTAGGACCTGGAGGGTTTCTCCATCTATGATGACCTCAGGCTCTGTGGATCCAGAACCTAGGTGCCAGTCATGTCCCAGGTGAAGGAGAGCCATGTCCTTCGGTGATGTGGTGATGGCAGGTGCTTGGGAGCAGAGTGGCTGGGCTTGGCTTCAGCTCAATCATGCAATCAAGGCAAAGATCCAGGCTTAGCCTGGGGCTGGCATTTGGACCTAAGCCCTAGCCTGAGGCCAGAGCTCAGTCTAGAAAAAGGGTCAGAACTTAGCCCATGGCTGAGATGAGATCTCAGGCCACAACCAGAATCACAGCCTACGCTGGGGTCACCATTAGCACTCAACCCAGGGACTAGCAACAGAGGTTCTTAATGCAGTTTCATGTGTTTAAAGACTTATTGAATACATCTCATGGCCAAGGTGTGGGGGACACCAGGCTGTAAGTGAGCTATGCAGGAAATATGTCATTTCTCTGAATGGTACCTGCCAGCCCCCATACAACATGCATGCAGACAGTTTGAAAAGCAAGAAGGAAGCTGGACGTGGTAGCACCCTTCTTTAATCTCAGCACTCGGGAGGCAGAGGTAGGAGGATTGCTGTGAGTTCAAGGCTAGCCTGAGACTACATAGTAAATTCCAGGTCAGCCTGGGCTAGAGTGAGACCCTACCTCAAAAATAAAACAAAAAGCAAGAGGAATGGCATTGGTCCTTTATTGTCTGCAAGTAACATGTCCTCTGTCACTTACGACCAAAAAGATACCCTCAACTGCTATATCTCTATTCCTCACAATTACAACAGTCAGAAGAAAACCAAAAGCACACTTCCCTTGACTATTTCCAAAGATGCACCCTGCCCCAGCAAGAAGGGCCCAGTGGACAGCTCTTCAGACTGTGGGAGCGAGTGCAAGGAAGAGTGGGAAGCAGAGCAAAGGGACCTGGAGACCTGTGAGTCAGGATGGACCTGAAGAGAAGGTTTCTAGAAAGCACTCCATGATGTAGCCAGTTTGCCATGCTCGTCCCTGGAGAAGGAGTGAGGATGGATGGAAGAGCACAGAGCCCCTGCAGAGCTGAGCGCCCTTTCTGCAGGCGTGGACCTTCAGATGCATCAGCCCTCCGCACCAAGCAGCTGCAGATGCCACCCCGTCTCTCCTTATCCAGTGTCCAGTTTCCCAAGAGAGGGAACAAACCTGTCTGATACCAACATTTCTGTCTATTTTTCTTTCCCAAATCTTGGTATTTCGAGCTCTCTAGACCCAAGACTCTATTTCATCCCCTAATTTTTTTTATTGAGATAGTTCCAGAAGGCAAGTTCTATAGAATTAAAATGTAATTTATAGAAATAATGTTCCTTTAATAAAGGCCACATAGAATTATACAATTTTTATAGTGCATGACAGAATAAGAAAGGTCCGAGCTCTTGTAGAAAAATGGATCTCTCCCACTGCAGCCTACTCAAATTGAGGCTATCTCCATGGGCTACTATAATATACTGACTTGGAAAGTTTCACTTGGACCATAATTGGGTCAAGCTGGCCACTCATCCTACAGTGTGATGCTCACCCAAAGACAGCCTCTCTCGGTTCAGCTCATAAATACAAGGAGGGGAATAACTCTCTTTGGCTGCTTCTTCTATTTGGCCTTTTTTAAAAATATATAATTAAATAGTTAGTGGCTAAATTGCATTGTAATTGATTGCAAAATTGCTTTTTTTAATGAGATTTAGACACTAGGAAATAGCTTTTTTTTTTCCTCCTTCAATGTGCCCAAAGTGAACTTGGTCATTTTGACAACAGTCTCCCTGGCTCTCTTCTAGGCACATAAAATTCTGAGATGAGCAGAAAGGGGGGTGTTCAATGGCCTTGGAAGGACAGAACTGAAGGTAGAGTCACTCCCCTGCCCCAGCAGGGATGGTGGCTTTGAGGATCCTTCCCAACACCCTCTGAGCCCCTTTGTCCTCTCTCTTCCTGCTGGACCTAAGGGTATCTGTACTGTCGGAGTCAGGTCCTCAGATTGTATGTCTGCATCCCCATTTCCCAGCCCAGGATGCTGAAGTGTCACCTCCATCTCAGTTCACCTTGCCACGTGCCTACCACCCACAGAAAAACATGAGACACACGCATCCCATCCTGACCATGCATGGCAGATCCACCAGCCCAGCTGACAGGGCTTGAACACTTCTAACATCTCACATGGGAAGTTCTCTGAAGCCACTAGTGGGATTTCTCTCTCCTAGATCCTTCTGAGAACCAGAGCTGAGACTACTCGTGTTGATGGTTCTCAGCACTCCACTCACCAAAACGCCTGCACAGGTATTATGCCTTATAGCCTTCTGAATCCCAGAGGGTGTAACAGGGCTGTGAAGGGGATGGGACATCAAGCATCTGGACCCTCGCTTCCCAGCTCTATCAACTTGAAATCTGGGCTTCCACTCCAGAACCTGTTGAGGGGAGAGAGTTCTAGTTGCTTATTTAAAAAATGTCAAAGCCAGGTGTGGTGGTACATGCTTTTAATCCCAGCACTCAGAAAGCAGGGGTAGGAGGATAGCTGTGAGTTCAAGGCCACCCTGAGATTACATAGTGACTTCCAGGTCAGCCTTGGGCTACCTTGAAGAAAAAAAAAAAAGAAGAAGAAAAAGTCAAAAGTCAAGAGCTGGGGATGTGGCTCATTGTGGTACAGTACTTGGCTAACACATGAAGCCCTAGGTTTGATCCACCTATTGGTGTTGATGGTTCCAAAGCACCACCAAAACTAAAGGCCAAGACCCTTAGAAACAGCCCCTGAGAGAAGAGTCCTGCTGCTTGTGAGATACTCAACTGGAAAAACAAAACAAAACAAAACAGGAGGCAGGAGAAGGAACTCAGCCAAGGAGCAGCAGCTGGTCCCAGCCTGGCCCAATGGTGTGCGTGGAGCACACACCAGGGTCAGTCACACTTGGAAACAAGATAGTGACCTCAAAAAATCAAAAAGAAAAGTTTTGTCTCTGTCAGGGAGTGCATTAAGACAGATAATATTTCTGGAAAAGATGCCACTCTAGGTTTTATTAAAAAACTTAAGGAATCTTAGACCTGTGTAATACCAAAGTAACAAAAGAGGACGATTTTTAATCCAAATAAGAGTGAAACTTTAGGGACTGGAGGGATGGCTTAGTGATTAAGGCGTTTGCCTGCAAAGCCAAAGGATTCTGGTTCAATTCTCCAGGATTCACATAAGCCAGATGCACAAGGTGGCACATGCATATGGAGTTCCTTTGCAGTGGCTGGAGGCCCTGGTGTGCCCACTCTCACTCTCCTCCCTCTCTTTCTCTCTGTCTCTCCCTCCCTCTTTCTCTCTCTCAAATAAATAAACAAATAAAATTTTTTGGAAGGTTTTAAAAAAAAAGAGTGAAACTTGGGTCTGTCATGTAGACACTTAGTGTAGCTGAGGAATTCTATTCCCATCCAGAAATGGACTACCTAGCTCTTAAGACTCTCTGGCCACAATAGACAAGTGTAATTGCACTGTACTGTCTTTTACATGCTGCTATGTTCAGAGGTTCAGTGAACCCTCATATCAGACATGAGGCAAACAAGACAAGTCCCACTGTGGTAGGTATGTATGCATCCCTGTGAAGTACCTGACAGAAACAACTTGAGGGAGAAAAAGTTTGTTTTGGCTCACAATTTCAGTGAAGTTTCAATTCATCCAGTAGGGGGAGGTGTGGTGGAGTCATGTTGTGGGAACTCGTGGCAGGCTAGAACCAGGGGTAGATATAACCATCAAAGAGCCACCCTCCTGCTCCACCTCCACATGCTATGCCTCGTGTCCCAAAGGTTCCATGGCTTCCTAAAACAGTGCCACCACCAGGGCAACCAGGAGTGTGGAGGATGTTTCACATTCAAACCACAATGCCCACTTTCCTCATTCTTTTTTTGTTTTGCAAAGTTGGGGGGGGGGAGAATTGTTGGGCCAGGGCCTCAGCCACTGAAATTGAACTCCAGATGCTTGCGCCATCTAGTGGGCATGTACGACCTTGTGCTTACCTCACTTTTGTCTGTCTTAAGTGGCATCTGGAGGGTCAAACAGGGGTCGCTAGGCTTCTCAGGCAAGTGCCTTAACTGGTAAGCCATCCCTCCAGCCCCTGCTCTCCCCATTTTAAAGAAACAGATGCTAAAGTCTGAGAGGCAAAGTGGATCCCTCAATATAACACAGCTAGAAGGTACTGGAACCAGACCCAGGGAGTCAGTGAGGTCCCAACTTTTCTTCCAGCCTGAGGTTCTGACTTGAGAGCCTCGTAGCCACTAAATTTGGATTTCTAGAATTTTATGCATATTGAAGATCTTTATACCAACTTGTATCTTCTCTTTCAATATGTACATATTTCAATAAAAAATAGATTGGACTTTGTAAGGTTTATGGAATAAAGCACCCTAAGGCAGTCTCACAAATGAGACCAGATTTACAGAAAATCAGCAGACAAGGACTGGAAGACATTCTCTTAGTCCATGACCTCTGGCAAGTCCCTTCTTCACCCAAGACTTTATTCTCAGCTGTTACATGCAGGGTTGGATCAATGTTCACTGGAATCTCTCTCTACTCAAAGAAAAATGCTATAATCAATTGTGTCCAGGCATTGGGCCAATATTTTCACATTCTCTCCATAAACCATCCTGTAGGCTGAAAGGAGTGGCAGAGGCATGTGGGGTTCACTCAAAAATGGCTGGGATGATCTCACTCCAGAAGGAGCCAGAAGATTGGCTGGCAGCTGCCAAAACTGCCGCCAGCAGCTATCAGCCCAACAATCCCTACATGTCTCAGACCTAACATGGCCCTGGGCAGCGTCTGTCTCCCTCATTTTCAAGAAGTGATCACGATTGCGATAATGAGCTACTAACAAGAGGTTCAGGCAACCCCTATATCTCCACCATTACTGGGAGAAAATATCTAGGTGGCCAGGCCTCTGCCAGCAGATTGTGGGGTCCTGGCTCAGCCAGCATCCACCCTGCTCTGAGGAAAACACAGAGCAACCAGGCAAAGAGGAGCAAAAAGAAATCAGGTCAGGGCCAGAGAGACTGGGCAGCAGTTAAAGTGCTTGCCTACAAAACCTAGGAACCCTAGTTTGATTCCCCAGGACCCACATAAAGCCAAGTGCACAAGGTGGTACATGTGTCTGGAGTTTGCAGTCAGTTGAGGCCCTAGCATAGTCATATTCATTCATTCTCTCTCTCTATCTATCTATCTCTTTCTCTCTCCCTCTTTCTCTCTGTCAAATAAATATATAAAATATTTTTTGAAAAATAAAAGGAAGGAAGGAAGATAAAAGAAGGAAGAAAAGAAGGCAGGAAGGAAGGGGGAAAGAAAAGCAAGCAGGTCAGAAGCTGGGCTGTGGGAACATCTGAGTGTGTGCTGGGAAGGAAACATCTGACGGAACTTCTCAGGGGTTTGTTTTGAATAGTAATGAGTGGTGTGCCGAAGTCAAGATTTTTATTTCTTATTTTTCAAAAGCTTCATTGATGGGAGCAAGCTCACAATACAAACAGTGGTGATTGCAATCACTTGCTGTTCCCATGGCAACGGCAAGATTAAAAGGGCAAACAACGGAGCTGGAACTCTCTTCAGATTAAACTCTCGATTTTAATTGCCAGACAGTGCACTGACACATGGAGTCCCAGGCTCTCTGCTTTACAAAATCAAAACATCCCTTGGTTGCTAACAGGGGCTGTCCAGGCTGACCACCCTGGCCCTCCCTCCCCACATCCGGGGTATGAAGCACACCAAAAAGTCGAACACCTCCGGCAAAGGGCAGCTTATTGCACGCAGCAAGAACTCCCCTGTGCCCTCACATCTCTCTACTAACTGCCAGCCCCAAGCTTTCCTGGGCTTCCTGGCGTGCAGCGACGAGATGCAGCTTGAAGAGGTTAAGGTCATGTAGCAGAACCAAGAACAGCGTTCAGACCTGTGTGTCCCCAGAGCCCAGGACTTTGCTTCCATTCTGCAACTGGAGGAAGAGATCAGTAGATGTGGACACAGTTGCCCAGGGGGAAGTCTGCGGACAGCCACACCGTTGACACCTGATCTGGACAAGCTAGTCCCTGCACATCCCCACAGCCACTGCAGTCCTGCTTCAGCAGGGTGACACTCATTTGGGCTTCAAACTCTGCTTGCACTGTTACTGTTGTCTTCTTGGTTTTTTGTTTTTGTTTTTAGTTTTTCTCTGCCTGGCTCAGCTTCTTTCTCCCCTGAGCAGTGAATTCTCACCTCACACAGCTGCCCTGTGTTTGATCAGGCCAGTTCAAAGCCATCTCTGCCAGCACACGGAGGAGCACACCTTTGGAAAAACAACAGTGAAATAAAACAACAAAGAACTCATGAGAAAACAATTCGCCAAGCCACATGGAGCATCTGGTCTCAAGCCACAAGTAAACAAAGGCTGCTTCCACATCCATGCAGCCAGGTATTTTTTACCTCTCCACTGCTTACTGGGCAAGTACTGGGGCTGGAGAGGCAAAGGAGGGTGCCTCCAGATCATCCTGTGGCTGGCCAGCATGGAGATAGGCAGCAGGCTGTTTCAGAGAGGTGCATTTCCAGTCTCTCAGCCTTAGAACCTTTGCTAAGTCCCCAGACACTCGTGAGGGGCTGGAGATATGAGGGTGCATACAGGATATGTCCCTGCAGCCTGCAACTTAGTGTGGTGGAGAAAACAGTAAAGGAGTAAACACCTCTGTCCCAATTCTCAGAAGCACAAGAAAAATAAAACAAGGAAATTGATCTGGAGAGTAACAGGAGTGAGTAGGAGGTGTTTGATGGAGGGAGGAAAGGGGCCATGGGGACCAGTCTCCTCTGGAAACAAATGACCTAAGCCAGTATGCATGAGGTGATGAGGCAGTCTTGGGCAGTAACACTATTGCAGAGAATAGGGGCAAGGTTCCCGGAAGTCGTCCAGGCTGGTACAATCCGATGCTGCTGCCCTCACTCTCCAGCCACTGGAAGAAGAGCTGGAGAGAGCACTGAGAGGCAGAGCTGTAGCCAAGCCAAGACATCTAACCAGCCCAAGGCAATGGGCAGGGGAAGCAAGAGTATAAAATCCTGGGCTCAGGCTGGAGAGATGGCTTAGCAGTTAAGGCGCTGGCCTACAAAACCTAAAGACCCATGTTCAATCTTCTCCAGATCCCATGTAAGACAGACACACAAAGTGAGGCAAGTGCAAGGTTGCACATGCCCACAAGGTGGTACAAGCATCTGGAGATAGATTGCAGTGGCTGAGGCCCTCATGCACCAATTCTCTCTCTCTTTCTCTCTCTCTCTCTAAAATAAAAATATATATGTGTGGGGTTTTTTTAATCCCAGCCTCTTCTACAAAAGCATTTGATTACCTGCCAGAGCTAAAAGGTAAGACCCTATTGTCGAAAACACCATAAGTTGCTGACACAGGACATCAAGAGAGCTCACTGGAATTTAGAAGGATGCCAGCTCCCCAATAGCTAGTCCTCACAGTCTGGAAAGTGCTACATGAGCTGCTATGGGAAAATAGCCACCAGCATTGTGAACTAGCTGGGGATCTTCCTGGATACAAAATCAGTCAGCCAGACAAGATAAACACATTCCATTCCTATGTGATAGTGGCACTCAGCCTATACTGGTAACCAATGGCTCTCTGGTGAGATAAGAGGCCAGCTCAGTGAGAAGGAACTGATAGCTGGTACTGGGAACCAAGTCAGAATCTTCTGGAGATGAAGGTCATAGACTCTAGAAACAAGATCCCACCAGTCTTACCAAAAAGAGTGGCTACATCCATCAAAATCTCTCTTAATTAACTGCTTGTCCCCTTTAATCCATGCTGCTCTCATTCTCAGTTAGAGAATCTGTTGGGGGTTTTTTGGCGGGGGGTGTTGTTATTGTTGTTGTTTACAGAAGGCAGAGAAAACCAGGGAGAGCCAAAAATCCATCAACGTGACAAGAAAGGATAGCTGACTCCCTGTCAAGAGATGAGCCCCTCCTGCACATCAGTCAGGGTCCAGATGACACCACAGAGGAAAAGGTGAGTTAAACATGAGTGCTGCTCTCACGGCGAGCCTGACGACCTGTGCCAGGGAGATGGTGATAAACACTGAGGACACTCAAAATATAGCAAAGCAGAATCCAGAAGTTGCCAAGAGCTGAACACTGAAGTAGACTGAAAACACCCACCAAGGTTCAGGGAACATTGTGGAAGAGGGGGCATAAAGATTATAAGACCCACAGGTTGACAAAGAGTATCCAGAGGCAATCCCCACTCCCCCCCACACACACAGTGACTGGCTGCTTCATTCATGACCCATAACCCCATGGTGAATACCAATAACCCCACTGAGAAGGGTCCTCGGTGGAATGGAGGTGGGTCACGGGGATATAATAGGATAATACAAGGGGAATGGGACCAACATATGATTTGTCTACACAATAAAGTTTCTAATTAATTAAAATTTAATTTCTTTTTAAAGCAGCCTCTCTCTTTTTCCATTCCACCTCCAGCCAAGGCCTCCCTCTGGCTAAACTGGAAAGCAGAAGACCAACAATGCTCCTGACCAGACACAATCAACTCCTCAATCTTGAGGGACTCCTTCGAGTAGTCACAGCTGCTCTGATGATGGTGACATGGTTGCTAGGTTCAGAGAGCAGCATTCTGGGACAGGTTGTGATCACCAGAGTCCCCTAATGTTTACAATTCTGGGGAGGGGGCGATCAAGTCCACTTGCTCCTTTATCCTGGGTCTCCTGCTTCAGCCACCGAGATGCCATCTGTGCCATTTACAATTGTGCTGCGGGCTGATCTTGTTGCCTTCTCTCAGTGGCATCTCACCTGCAGTCCGCTTATTTCAGAAGGGTCTTGGGGAGCAGCAGGGAGGGTTTGTGGGATCACTGTACCTGAGTTTGGACCCCTAGAATCCACATAGAGCTGGATACTGTAGTACAAGTATCTCTCATCTCAGTGCACCTACAATGAGCTAGGAGGCTGGGACAGGAGACTCCCAGGCTCCCATAGGCCAGCTATCCTACATGTTCGGCAGTGAACGATGGGAGACTCCTACTTCAAACAAGGTGAAAGGTGAGGACCAGCAGCTGAGGTTCTCCTCTGGCCTCCACACACACTCATATTCTCTCTATATCTCTATTTCTCTCTATATCTCTCTCTTACAGACAGAATAAAAATGATTTGGCATGTCATAGATTGAGTTTTGTCCCCTCACTACCAAGTTTATATGTTGGAAGTCTGAAGTCAGAATGTGACCTTGCTCAGAAATAGGGTCACAGCAGATGTGACTAGTTACTAAGGTGAGGCCGTAAGCAAGTAATTCCACTAACCATTCAGATGTCTTCTCTTCATCTGCTGCAGTCTGAATACTTGGAAACCTTTGCCCTGTGCATAGTGTGACATCATGTAGTCTTAAACCAAAATCAGCACTTTAAAAAAGCTGTTAAGGCTTTTCGCCAAGATGACGCCGAAAGCGAAGAAGGAAGCTCCTGCCCCTCCCAAAGCTGAAGCCAAAGCAAAGGCCCTGAAAGCCAAGAAGGCCGTGCTGAAAGGCGTCCACAGCCACAAAAAGAAAAAGATCCGCACGTCACCCACCTTTCGGGGACCCAAGATACTGCGCGTCCGGAGGCAGCCTAAAAACCCCTGGAAGAGCGCCCCCAGGAGAAACAAGCTTGACCACTGTGCCATCATCAAGACCCCCTGACCACCAAGTCTGCCATGAAGAAGATAGAAGACAACACCACCCTGGTGTTCACTGTGGACGTCAAGGCTAACAAGCACCAGATCAAACAGGCTGTGAAGAAACTCTATGACACTGATGTGGCCAAAGTCAACGCCCTGACCAGGCCTGAGGGAGAGAAGAAGGCCTATGTTCGGCTGGCTCCCGATTATGATGCTTTGGATGTTGCCAACAAAATTGGGATCATCTAAACTGGATCCAGCTGGTTAATTCTAAATACACCTTTTTTTTCACTATTAAAAAAAAGCTGTTAAGAATGTATCATGAAACATTTATTACTATAAAAAAGACACAGTGAGACTGGAGAGATGCCTCAACAGTCAGTGTGCTTGCCTATAAAGCCTAACTGCCTGGGTTTGATTCCCCAGGATCCTCGTAAAGCCAGATGTACAAAGCAACACATCCATCTGGAGATCATTTGCTGCAGCTATAGGCCCTGGCATGCCCAATATCTCACTCTCACTCTCACTCTCTTTCTCCTTGCAAATAAGCAAATATTTTTTTAGAAAATATGCAATGCATACTATCACAAACATGTTTACATAAACCTACCATGTAGTGTGTATGTGTGTGTGTGTGTGTGTGTGTGTGTGTGTGCGCATGTGTGTGTGTGTGTTTGCTGGAAATCAAACCCAGTGCCTTGTACATGCTAGGGAAGTGCTCTACCAACGCACTGTGTCCTCAAACCCCATCACAGAATTTAAGAAAACTACCCAGTATAGGTGGCCAGCTCAAACATACCCTCTCATTAGAGACAGTCTTATTCTTGAACTTTTCCCTTTTCCTTTGTGTTTTATCGTATATGTATGCTTTATACACATTTGGTAAATATTTTTAGTTGTTGCAGACTATTTCAATGAGTATTGCTATCATAATTTGATTGCCATTTACCTCATATGGCAGAAACTGTTTCAGAATTTAACCTATTGAATTAAATAAAAGGTAAACTGACCAAATTTATACCAAAAAAAAAAAAAAAAACCCCACTGCCAACACTTTGATGTCAGACTCTGGCTTCTAGAACAGAGAGGCCATATATTGCTATTTTGAAAGCCCCTCAGTGTGTGAGACTTTGATGTCAGACTTCTGGCTTCTAGAACAGAGAGACCATATATCGCTATTTTAAAGCCCCTCAGTGTGTGAGACTTTGTGTTGACAGCCCTAGGGCACTAACACACTCTCTTAGCAACAGAAACTGGAATACACCGGAAATGGGTATTCCAAATCCTGGAAGTGTGATTTCTAATTTAGAATTCTATAACTAGCCAGGTCTCAGTGAGGAGTGAAGGGGAAGATATTGTCAGTCATTGTGTGACCTCAAACGATAGAACGTTTCCCATAAACCTTCTCTCAGAAAACAGCTGGAGGATCTGCTACACCAAACAAAGGAGTTAAAAGGAAAAAGTTAAAAAGAAGAGGTAGGCTTCAGAAGACAAGGAGGATGGCATAGAAGAGGCATGGGGAGACCCAAAATAACAACCTTGCAGTTACCCTGAACAACAAAAAGTGGGATGTAGAAGGAAAGTCACAAGGAAAACTTTAAAAGTAATGATGACCTAATTACTGAACAGGTAAGAGAAAACATTGAGAGACCTTCCAGCACAAAAGGAGAATTTGAAAGATTGCTGATTATATCTAAAAGGCTCAACAAAGCCATTCTTAGGCATTATTTATTGAGCATCTTCTAAAGGCTGGACCCCATTCTGAGCACTCAGAATATAATAGCAAGTAAAGCAAATAAAAAGCCCTATCTTCATGAGGTCTATACATTCTAGTGTAGGAAATCAGACTAGAATGGAAATAAATGCAATCTGCAGCCAGTTATACCGCACATCTTAAACCTTCCCACTCATGATCCCTTTCCACCCAAGACATTTCCACTTGATCCTAGACATATAGGTATACAAAATAAGTATACAAATCAAAATATTTACTGGTAATAAGTCATAAAGAAATTTATTTTAAAACACATCTTTGGGAGACATATAATTTACCATTTATAAAAGACAAAATCAAATTTACATACCAATAAGCTGGATGTTCTTGTTTAGTTTTACATAAAGAAATCTTGACTGAATATTTGATACTGTAGGACTTACAGTATTTTCAATGTTTGTTCAGAGTTATCAATATTTTGATTTTATAGTTGTCAATGCTGAAAATGCATGTCACATAAATACATAGTATAAAATGACAGAAATATGTTTGGAACCATTTCAGAAATTCTGTCTTAATCTCAAACCAAAGTTCACTGAACAATATTTTTTTTTTTGGTTTTTTTGTGTTTTTTTTTTTTTTTTTTTTTTTTTTTTGGTTTTCTGAGGTCAGGTCTCACTCTAGCCCAGACTGACCTGGAATTCACTATGTAGTCTCAGGGTGGCCTCAATCTCATGGTGATCCTCCTACCTCTGCCTCCCAAGTGGTGGGATTAAAGGTGTGCACCACCATGCCAGGCTACAATTTTTTTTTTATGAAACACAAGCCAAAAACTCAAACAGCAATTTTTAAAATCAAACATTCTAATTCTAACTAATCCAAAGACATACTTATTAATACTTAAACATACTAAGGTGTGATGGTAGAAAAAACATTATAAGTATTTTTCCTCAATTAAGCATTATGTTCATATAAGAGAAGAACACTTTATACTGTGCAAACACCGCAGCTCATAACAGCCTTGCAGCTGAGCCATGATGTCTCAGAAAAGGTGGGCGTAGCGCTGTGTAGTGTGGCCGGTGACAAAGCACACGTGTCATATGTTCAGAACCAAGGCTGCAGGGAAGTCACACAGTGTAACATGGGTGAGTGCTGTAAGAAACACCCTGAATTCAATGAGTTTGTAACTTTGAGTTCATTTTGAATGTTGTGTGTTCACAAACCTTTCATGGTTGCCAAATTTTTCACAACCTCACCTTCAATTATGTGACCCCCATAAAGCACATCCCATAGTTTAAGAAGCTGGGTATTGGATAATATCATGGAGGAAATCACACGGGAGGGGAGTGGCAGGGTAGAGATGGAGACTAGACTTTAGACAGCACCATCAGAAAAGGCGCCCCTGAAAGAGAGGATGAGGAAACCATAGGGGGGTTGGCAGAGGGGAGCAGCAGAGGTTCTGTGAAGGAGGGCTCCCAGCAGATCAAGAGGCACACGTAGGGCTTCTGTGGCAGTGTGGACACTCACACTGCCACAGATCAGAATAGAGGAGCGACATGCTTGAACTCATCCTTCGAGAAAAAAAGTCACTCCCGCTACTGTGTAGAAACAGACTGTCAGGAAGCAGTTGGGGAGGGGGAAGGTTGCAAGACACCCTGTAAAGCCTTGGGTGTGGACGAAGGGCACAGCAGTGAGAGATAGTAAGGGACAGACGGGATGTGGAGGGGAGAGCAAGGGTGGCATGGGCAACCTCCAGCCCCAAGCTTGGCCCTGGGCAACTGGCATAGGGCACCGGGGGTTGGGGTGGGTAGAGTGTTGGTGAACATGGGATGTGTTAAGAGTAATGTCTTAGGCACATTGAGATTGGGAACTAATTGGATGGCCAGGTGAAGATGGCGAGGTGGTGTTTGGGTATGGGGGACTAGAATTCAAGGTAGCAGCGGGCTGGAGATAGGACTGTGTGGGTCTCCAGCTTATCCCTGATGTTCAAGCTCATGGAGACAGGATTAGGTTGAACCATATATAAGGAGGGCAAACCCCAAACAAGGACATACAAAGAAGTTCATCATATTGTCTATAGTAGAGAGTCAGAAAAACGAGGATTGATTTAACCAAGATTGTGATTTAACTGCACCAGGAGGATGGAAAAGTAGAGAAAGAGTTGGGAAGAGGGATCTGAGGGTGCTGACACTTGGTCTTCCTAACAGGACAAGAACAGTTAACACCTGAAGTCAGTAACTTCAGACCGGGCATACAAAGTGCTCCTGATTCTGAGCAGGCTAACAACTGCCCTAAAAGGAAAGCTCGGGGGCTGGAGAGACGGCTTAGCGGTTAAGCGCTTGCCTGTGAAGCCTAAGGACCCCGGTTTGAGGCTGGATTCCCCAGGACCCACATTAGCCACATACACAAGGGGGCGCACGCGTCTGGACTTTATTTGCACTGTCTGGAAGCCCTGGCATGCCCATTCTCTCTCTCTCTCTCTCTCTCCCTCACCCTCTTTCTCTCTCTGTCGCTCTCAAAAAAATAAATAAAAATTAAAAAAGAAAGCTCTAGCTGGGTGTGGTGGTACATGCCTTTAGTTCCAGCACTTGGGAGGCTGAGGAGGAGGATTTCTTTGAGTTGAAGGCCAGCCTGGGGCTACAGAATAAGTTCCAGGACAGCCTGGGCTAGAGGGAGACCCTGCCTTAAAAGTAAGAGAAAGAAAGAAAGAGGGTAGAAGAGAAGGAGGGAGGGAAGAAAGAAAGAATGAGAAAGAAAACATAGAAAAAACTCTGGTTCACATCCCCACAGGTTGTCAGGCCTCAGCAGCCCTGCTCAAGTCAATTGGCTAGAATTTCAAGAGAAGGGCAGTGCCCTTGACCTGGGTAAATGATCATTTCTGGAAGTAGGATCGTATGTGCAGTAATCACTCAAAGCCAGTGCAACTGTCAGCATTGCTACCCAGCTAATTGTGTGTGGAGACTACATGCTTGTTCAGAAGTCTCTACTGGACTCTCTACTAGACCCTCAGCTAAACAATTAGAATTAATGGTATCTTTCATATGGGTTCCTTTGTATTAAACATACCCTTTCTCCCATTGCATACTTATTGTCAAAAAGGCTTTTCCAAAAATAAATAGAACATTTTCTTATAATTCTGCATTTTTTCCAGGTTAAGAACAATTTTAAACAAAGACAAACTCTTTAGAACCACCTAATATAAAAATGCTGTTATAAGAGCTGAGCGTGGTGGCACACGCCTTTAATCCCAGCACTCAAGAGGCAGAGGTAGGAAGATCACCGTGAGTTTGAGGACACCCTGAGACTGAATAGTGGATTCCAGGTCAGCCTAGACTAGAGTGAAACCCTACCTCGAAAAAACAAAATGCTGTTATGGGGCTGGAGAGATGGCTTAGCGGTTAAGTGCTTGCCTGTGAAGCCTAAGGACCCTGCTTCGAGGCTCGATTCCCCAGGACCCACGTTAGCCAGATGCACAAGGGGGTGCACGCGTCTGGAGTTCGTTAGCAGTGGCTAGAAGCCCTGGTGCACCCATTCTCTCTCTCTCTCTCTCTCTCTCTGTCACACTCAAAAATAAATAAATAAAAATGAACAAAAAAGGAATGTCTTTCTAAAAAAAAATGCTGTTATGAATCAAACCTCATCCTGATACATGGACAATGTGAGGCTTCAGGTTTTATCATCTTAATGAATTTTTAATATATTTTATTTTGATTTATTTATTTGACAGAGAGAAGGAGGGAGAGAGAGACAGAGACAGAGAGACAGAGAGAAAGAGGAAGAGAATGGGCACACCAGGGCCTCTAGCAACTGCAAACAAACTCAAGATGCATGCACCACCTTATTCATCTAGCTTACATGGGTCCTGAGGAATTGAAGCTTGGTCCTTTGGCTTTGCAGGCAAGTACCTTAACTGCTAAGCCATCCCTCCAGCCATTAAAGCATTTTTTCTATGGATTAGAGGGTATGAAACACAGACCTGTGGTCCACTGAGCTTCTTTGAACAGCAATACCTGGCTTCTCTCCACTCTGCCATCCAGCTTCCTGACTCCTTCTGTGTCCGACATTCACGTTTTGCTACTCAAGTTACATTCATACACCTGGAGCTGTTCATCACATGGGAGCTGCCTGAGGACCAACCCTCATGATAAGTACCTCACACATGATAAGCAAGTGCTCTACCTCTGAGCCACATTGCAGGCTATGTGTCTCTTTAGATAGTGTTGGGTTTAGTCATTTTACTTTTTTTTTTTAATCTATTTTCCTTTAAAGAGAGAGAGAATTGGGGCACCAGGGCCTCAGCCACTGCAATCGAACTCCAGAGGCTTGTGCCACCTAGTGGACATGTGCAACCTTGCACTTGCTTCACGTTTGTGCCACTGGCTTATGTGGGTTCTGGAGAACTGAACATGTGTTCTTAGGCTTTGCAGACAAGCAACTTAACCACTAAGCCATCTCTCCAGCCCCATTTTGCTTTTTATTTACTGGACACTGGAATGCATGTTTCTTTACCTGGTGGAATTTAACAAGCTGTGTCAGGTTGCAAAGAGAAAACCCACTACTGAAAGAAGTTCCAGTAGAATAAGATTGAAGCCGAAACTAAAAATTGAGGGCTTATCTTGGTGCACCTTTACAATGGCTATATTTTTAAATTGGCAATTTGAAGAAGGATAAAATTAGCCAGGATAATACTGTACAAAGGGAGAAGCAAATTGGGCAGTATTATTATAGTTGTAATTAGATGCATTTCCATTTGAGATTTACTTACAGAACGATCTGGGTTTTAATGGGGAGAAGTCCTTACTGATGAATTTGATTACTGCTGTAAGTTTTACTTGCTCTGTGGGTGGCTGTAAGGTCAAGCCCTAGAAAACATAATATCCAAGATGCCAGGTAAGAGTCCTTGCTACCAAATGCAGCTCCTGTCCTGAATACAGTGGGGCCTGCTGAGAAATACTGTATGGCCTTTATTCCAATGTCCAAGATATCCCAAAGACAAGTGGGAAACAACTTTTCACACTGTTTAAGGTACTTGGGATTGCCCTAGGAGGCAGCTGTGTCCACCATATGCCACCAACACCGCACCTGGGATTACATTTAGAAAGCAGTGCTCCATGAGCCTACCCATCACCCACCTGTCTCCATGGTGCACGCACATCCCATCCTGGAGGAATACGTTTCTCCATTCAGCACTTAGCTGGTTTGCTGATCTGATTTTTGGCAATATGGGTAGAAATAGATAGACTTTCTAGAAACTGTCAGTCTTGAATAGTTTAAAAACCAGGAAACTCCTGTGTTAGGGGGTAAAACATTTCACAAAAGTCAGCTTAGAAAATGGTAGGATATGGATGAAAATACAAAGCTCAGCATGGTGGTACATGCTTATAATCCCATCACTCAATAGGCTGAGGCATGGGGTGGTAATTTCAAGGCCAGCCTGGGCTACATAATGAGAGACTGAGCTTAAACTCAACCCTACCTCAAAAGGAAAGGGAACTAGAGATATAGGAAGGATGAGAGGAAGACAGAGATGACAAGTAAAATGCCCTATTTGTGTGTCCAATGAAGTGGAATCAGACAAGAAATTCAGCATGAAATGTAACTCATTTGACCCTGGATGTTGCTGACCACTTAACACTAGCTGAGCCAGGAACCAGTGTGTGGCAAACTCAGTGATGGCCCTCCCATCTAAGATTTGTTCTTGTTACCTGAAACTGTTCCCCCAAGACCATAGCTTTACATACCCTACTACTCCATAACAAATGTCTGTACCATGTGGCTTAAAACAACACACACTTATTATCTTATAGTTACAGAGTTCAAAAGTCCAAAATGGGACTCACAATGTTGTCAGAACTGGGTCCCTCACTGAATGCTCTATGCATGAATACATTTTCTAACTGTTCCAGATTCTGGAGGCTGGCCATGATCCTTCCACATCTCCAAAGCCAAGTCCTTATGAGGCCAACACATCTCTGGCTCTCTCTTCCCACTTCAGTTCAAAGGACTCTGAATGGACATTCAAACCACATAATGCCCCTGTTTTAAGATCAGCTGTTTAGCAACTTTAATTCCATCTGCTAGCTAAATGCCCTTTGCCCTGTATCCTCCTTTGTTTATTGACACTGGGGATTGACATATGGATGCCTTTGGGGCTATTACTCATGACCATCATGGAAAATTTCACTATTCTTCAATAATGGGGCCTGAGCTCCCCTCTCCCCAAAGAAGTATCTCAGCCAGAGGTTGAGAAGAGAGAAGAGTATTTCTCACAGCAGAGCCTAGCAATATAACCAGCACAGAGGACATTGTCTAACAAAGGGGATCTAACAAAGGGATTCACCATGACAAAAGAAGAGGGGCCCCTCCACTCTCACCACTGCTCTTCAACATATACTAGAAGCACTAACTCAAGCAATAAGATAGGAGAAATAAATAAAAGGGATTCAATTTGGAAAGAAAGAAGTCAAGTTAGCCCTATTTGCAGATGACATGATCCTATATATAAGTGACCCGAAAGTCTCCATTCAAAATTTCTAAAAGTGATAAATTCCTTCAGCAAAGTGACAGTATACAAAATCAATGCACAAAAATCAGTAGCTTTTCTATTTGCAAAGGACAAATATACAGAGAAAGACATCAGTGAGGCTGTCCCATTTTCAGTAGCAACAAAAAAAAAAAAAAATTAAAAACCAGCCGGGCGTGGTGGCACATGCCTTTAATCCCAGCACTCAGGAGGCAGAGGTAGGAGGCTCGCTGTGAGTTCAAGGCCACCCTGAGACTCCATAGTGAATTCCAGGTCAGCCTGGGCTAGAGTGAGACCCTACCTCGAAAAACCAAAAAAAAAAAAAAAATTAAAAACCTTGGAATAACACTAACCAATGAGGTGACTTATATAATGAAAACATTAGAAAGCTCAAGAAAGAAATTAAGGAGGACTTGAGAAGATAGAAAGACCTCCCATGTTCCTGGATAGGTAGAATTAATATTATGAAATGGCAATTCTACCAAAAGCAATATACATATTTAACACAATACCAATAAAAATACCAGCATCATTATCCACAGAGACTGAAAAAATGATCTCAAAATTTATATGGAATGGCAGAAGGCCTTGGATGTCCAAACATATCCTCAGCAAAGAAAAAAACAATAAAATAGCTCTGGAAGTATATATTACAAAGCCATAGTGACAAAAACAACCTGGCACTGGAATAAAAACAGAAACATAGATCAATGGAACAGAAGTGAAGACCCAGACCTTAGATCAAGTAACCACAGCTACTTGATCTTTGACAAAGGTGCCAGTAATGTAGGCTAGAGAAAAGAAAGCATCTTCAACAAATGGTATTTGACAAATTGAATAACCATATGTAGAAAAATGAAATTAAACCCACTCATTTCACCATACACAAAAATAAAGTCCAAATGGATTAAAGACCTCAGTATAAGACCTGAAACCCAACTACTGGAAGAAAAAATAGGAGGTACTCTCCACAATATAGGCTGGGAAAAGACTTCTTGAACAAAACCCCAGTAGCCCAGGAAACTAAACAAGCTCTCAACCAATGGGATCTCATGAAGCTAAAAAGCTTTTGCACAGACAAATATACCATAAGCAAAGCCAATAGATTACCCACTGAATGGGAGAAAATCTTCACCAGCTATACCACTGACAGCAGCCTAATATCTAGAATCTACAAAGAACTCAAAAAAGTACACAATAAAGAATCAAACAACCCACTCCAAAAGTGGGGCACAGAACTAAATAGGGAGTTCTTAAAGGAAGAATTACAAATGGCTAACACACACTTAAGAAAATGCTCAACATCCCTAACCATTAGGGAAATAAAATTAAAGCAACTATGAGATTCCATCTTACCCCAGTAAGGATAGCAAACATTAAAAAATCAAATGAAAACAAATGCTGGTGAGGAAGTGGAGAAATAGGAACTGTTGGTGGGAATGTAATCTGGTACAACCACTATGGAAATCAATATAGAGACTCCTGAAAAGCACTAATATAGAGTTACTAACAGACCCTGTTATTCCCTTACTGGGAATTTACCCTAAAAGCTCCACATCAGTGCAGAGATATTTGCTCTACCATGTTTATAGCTGATCAATTCATAATACCTAAAAACTGGACTCAACCCAGGTGCCCATCATTGGATGAATGGATAGCCAAGATGTGGTATATCTACACAATGGAATTCTACTCATCAGTAAGAACAAATGACACAATGAAATTTGTAGAGAAATGGTTGAACTTGGAACAGATCATTCTAAGCGAACTCACACAATCACAGAAAGAAAACTGTTGCATGGTCTCACTCATCTGCAGTTCCTAACCTGGATCAGCCTGAGCTGCTGACGTACCTGAATAGCATCTCAAGGCTTGGACAATGGGGAGGGGAAGGCTTAGGGGAAAGGTGAGGGGAACACAAAACTGAACCCAAATTGAATTAGAACCATATAATCCTATATCCTGGAAGTTAGACTAAAGGTTGAACCCTCAATAGGACCCTAGGGGAAGCACCTGAATCAAAGGGCCCTGGAGAGGGTAAGATGATACCTAACCTTAAATTTGTCCTGTTGATGTTTCTTCTCTGTCTTTTCCTTCTCCCTTGGCACTGGCTTGTAACTCCCTGTATCAGGATGTGGTTTACATCCACAATGAGCTATTGATCAGAGAGATCTACTAGATCTCCCAAAACAAGATAGACTTCTGTCAAAGCACTTGATTACCCACCAGAGGTTAATAGTAACACCCTACTGCTGAAGACACCATACACTATGGGCACAGACCATGGAGGGACCTGGTTGGAATTCAGAAGAGAGCCAGTCCCCAGACTATGCTGGAAGGTGCATGAGTGACCAGGGGAAAGTGGCCAATATCTGTCCAAGCAACTCAAAGTCTAAGCGACTTAGCAGCAAACCACCTGCTGTGATACTCACACAAGCGCAAGTGGTACACAGCCATGATGGGCAACCATCATTAGCTAACAGATCTGCTCAGTGGAAAGGTAACTGTATCTGGACCTTGGAAACAAGTGAGAATCATATCCAGATAATGATTCTGCTTTCCATTGTTAAGCTCCCACTAATCTTGTGCTATAAGAGGATCTACACTCTTTAAATTCTCTCTAAATTAATAATAGTTTGAAGAATCTGCTTCTCTTTTTCAGATGGGAGTTGGACCTGAGGACACAAACAACCCAGTGCACTCCACCCGGGCCCCAGCTGACACCACAGAGGAATTAGAGAAATAAGCAAGAGTGCGGCTTTCTTAGTGAATCTGATATCAGCCAAGGGTAACTGAGAAAGATACTGAGGACACTCAACACCTACCAAACCAGAGATCCAGAGGCCCCTAATTACCCACCACTGAAGTAGACTTAAAATGCTCCCAGCATGCTTCAGGGAATTAAAATGTTATCTAACATAAATGAAAAATGCCTCCATCCATAAATTCATGCTTTCCAAGGTGGCTTGACTGTTAGATTTCATTGTGGCCCCTCAGGAGACCTGCTGGTGAGCAGTCACTAGCTAGTGGGGAGGGCTGGCCACTCACAGAGCAAGCAGCTCTGTGAGATGACACTGGGGACCTCGCAACCCTGTTGGTTCTAAGTCCATCCTGTGAGGTCCTCACACATGTGGAAGGAAGTCACCTGTGAAGAAGAGGCTGAGAACAATTCCTCACTATGATGGAGGGGTGTGAAATCACCAGGGAAATCTAGCCACACCATAGCCCCTGATGCTCCCACAAAGGAGTGAGTGTTCTGAGGCCCTATACCAGAAGAGCACTGGGCTTCCAAAGTCATCTAACATGTTCCCTTCCTACAGCCACCAAGGAAAAGGTCTCTCAAGCTTAGGTCAAAGAGAGTCAAATACTTTTTTTTTAATTTTTTTATTTAGTTATTTGAGAGCAACAGACAGACAGAAGGAGGGAGAGAGAGAAAGAATGGGCGCGTCAGGGCTTACAGCCACTGCAAATGAACTCCAGATGCATGCACCCCCCTTCTGCATCTGGCTAACGTGGGTCCTGGGGAATCGAGCCTCGAACCGGGGTCCTTAGGCTTCACAGGCCAGCGCTTAACTGCTAAGCCATCTCTCCAGCCCAAAAGAGTCAAATACTTTATGTCAGCTCCACCACGGGGAAATGTGGATACTGTTGTTATTAACTAGAATGAGATGGTAACATTCTGACCCCAGATTCAGTCCCTCCACCTACAAGAGCTGGATGTGGTTTTCACCCAAATTACCAGAGTACAACATCCTTCTATGGAGGGGATTCCTATTCCCCAGAGCCATTTGGTGTGCGCTCATCAGTCCCCATCAAGGCTGCAGAATTGTGACCCTGGCCTTATAGCATTGTGAAGTGCTTACTTGACCCTGAGGAGTGCCTTGCTACCCATACACTTCCCATCTCTGTGGGGATACAGTCAAACCAAAGAAGCCTGTTTTGTGACTGCAATCCATTCCCAAGTAGTAAACCTGCTCCTCAGCTCATCTCTGCTGCAGTTGTTTGTTCACATTCAATGCTGAAAGTGAATAGCCAGTGCTATGGTACTACCAAGCAGGACCTACAGGAGGCAAGTGAGTCATGACCAGTGTGGTCTCCAGATTGGGATCAAATGTCCTACAGAAAGTCTTGGCAAAGAGTCAGTCATCCTTGTTGCCCTTCTCCCACATGAGGACACAGTATTCCCTTTGGAGGACACAGTGTTCAAGGAGCCATCTTGAAAGTGCAGCCAAGCTCCTCACCAGACAACAAACCTGCCAGCACCTTGACCTTGGATTTTCCAACCTCCAGAACTGTGAGAAATAGATTTCTGCTCTTCATAAATTGCACAGGCTGTGGTATTGTTCTAGCAGTTCAAACAGAATCAGACACCACAAGATGTCAGATAAAAAACCTTGAAAAAGAGGGTTCTCCAGGGGGCTGTCTAGCACCTCTGGAAAGGTCTCAGAAGATTTCACTGGCTGAACGCAGTACCGCTTTCTCCTGCCTCGTGTGAGGTGTGTGAGCAGTTCTTCAGTCCAGATCTGCTGTGCCTGGGGCTCTGTCACCTTCCCAGACACCATGATCTCATCTGGGAGCAGTAAGAAAGAGACCCTGCAAAGGTGTTCCAGGCTGAGGCTGGGAGCAGCCTGCAACACCACCCCTCCCACCAACCAGGGGAAAGCCGTAAGGATGCACCCATGGTTAGAGGAAACAGCTCTGTGGCCGTCCACTCTGCCTGCCACAGTTCTCTCTGCCATACTTCCAGGTTCTCAAGTTGTTTGCCTCCCCTCAGGAATAACCAAGTGTGCTCACCAGCCATAAAGAGGCTCCTTGAGAAGGGAATGGAATGTCCCCTCAGCATCTTAGCTGAGGAATTCCCCTACTAACTGGTCATTCCCATTCCAAGCCTGCCGGGCAGCCAGTGTCCATGCTTGGTCAGACACCATTGCCATGAAAGGCAGCTCTCTTAAATCAACCAAAACAAGGCTGGGAGGGAAGAAGCCATTGGGGGAGCTGCTGATGACTCCAAAAAACACTCTTTGACGTGTTTCTACTGCCTAGCTTCAGCTCCCGGTGGGCAAAATAAGTCTGGGAGGAAAGAAGCCACATGTTGAGGGGGGCAGAACTTCTGGTGGCCTAAGCAAATCTGAGGAACACTCTTTGATGCTGTGCCACCCCCTGCCCAGCCTTAGCTCCTGGTGGGCAAAAGCAGTCTGTCTTGTTCCTTGCTCCATCTGAACTCTGGGCCATTGGTGAGCCACACAGATGATGGCTTCCCAGAGCCCAGGAACTGCCTGAGCAGCCCTGAGGGTCAGAAGAAATGACCTCTCTAAGAGAGATGCATTTATCAGCAGCATGAATACCAAGCTAGGATGATGGTGTCTCTTCTCTTGCTTCAAATTCCCCAAAGAGATCCTGAAGAGAAGCTGTGAATGAATTGAAGCCCTCATTTGCAACACTTATCCCAAAAAGGATCGACCTGAAAGGTCACACTATGCACATTGAGACAGAGCAGGCAGCAGCTGATCCAGCACTCCTGAGCCAACTGGCAAGAGCTAGGGCCAGGGAGAGGGAAAGCACTCTTACTTAAAGCCACAGAGGAGGGCTACTTCCAGAATAGAGAAAGAAGATGCTACGCTTGGGAAGGTTTACACAAAGGTGACCCAGGGGTGGTAGGGTACATAAAAGTCATAGCAATAGAAGCAGCCCATCAAGGTGTCTCGTGTGCATTAATTTAGCCTTCCCAACCACTCAGTGCAGTAGCATTGATTATGTTCTCCAGCAGAGAAACAATGGCTCAGAGATGTTGAACAAACTGTGCATGTCACTGATGAGTGGGAGTATAAACTTGTGAAGCCACTATGGAAGTCAGTATGGGGGTTCCTCAAAAAACTAAAATTAGAGCTACCATATGACCCAAGGATACCACCCCCAAGGACATCCCCAGAGGGCAGGTCAGCATACCACAGAAATACTTGCACATCCATATTTCTAACTGCACTATGCATAATAGAATAGAATAGCTTAGATGACTATCAACAGATGAATAAAGAAAATGTTGGTATGTATATAAAATGGATTTTTATGCAGCCACAAAGAAAAATGAAATCCTGGCATCTGAGGAAAATGGCTGCAACTGGAAGTCATATATTAAGCCAAATCAGCCAGACTCAGGAAGACAAATGCTGCTTGTTTTCTCTCATATGCAGAATCTGAACTTTGTATGTGTGATAGAGAGAAGATGGGTGGAGGGAGACGTGAAAAAAGAAGGGAGCCATGAGAGGGAAAGAAGAGATCTTAAGGGAGGGAAAGAAAGGGTAGTGGCTTCCATGTGACATGGAAGCAGAAGGGAAGACTATTTGCAGGGAGAGGGGATCGCCACGTGGTGGTTTGACTGTGAATGCATGTCCCCAAAGCCTCAGGGATTTCTTATTAAGGTTAAGCTTCCTGCTTAAGTGTCTAGCAGCCTGCTAGAGGAGGTGTCACTGGAGGCAGATCCTGGGGTCCAGCCCTAAGGTGTGTTTGGGGGCAGATCAGAATTCCAACCAGAGGTGTGGTGAGAGCAGTCTAGGCACTGGATGTTCATGTTTGTGGTGCCAATTATTGGTGATTTCTCTCTGCTTGGATCTATGAAAGAAAGCCAGCTTCCTTTGCCATTGATGTTACTTCCCCTGGATCTGTAAGCCTGAAATAAATCTCTTTCTCCATATAAACTGTGTCTGGTTGAATGTTCATCCCAGCAACTAGAAGCTGACCCAACAAGCCAGAAGGGGGCAGAGGGAATGAGGGTGGGTGAGGGGGAAAGAATAAATAAGAAAAAGTATGATAATATATACATATAAAAATGCCTTAATGAAACTCATCACTTTGTATGCTAACTTTAAATTTTAATTTAAAAGACAGGATTTGAAAATGCAGCTCACTTGGTAGAGTGTTTATCCAGCATAAATGAGAACTTGGGTTCAATCCTCATCACCACATAAACTGGGTACGATGGCTCACACCTGTAGTCCTAATATAGACCAGGAAAGAAGAGGCAGAGAATCAGGAGTTCAAGGTCCTGTGTGGGAACAGTCACCCTAAGCATCCCTAAGGGAGAGAGGCAAAAGAGTCAGAGACAGAGATATGGTAAGGGAAGAAATGTTTGGAATAAGGTGGTTGTGGTAGCTTGAATGGATACCCCCCAACATTTTCAGGATTTTATTGAAGTTTGTAATTTAGATCTGTAGTCACCTGACTGGAGGAGGTGTTACTGTGGGTGGGTCCTAGGGTCCAGCCCTTGGATGTGGGGGTAGATTGGAATTCCAGTATAAAGATCTGCAAAGTGAGTGTCTGAGCTTTGCCTGGAGTTCCTAAGTGTGCTTCCTTGCTCTTTGGTGGCCTGTGTTTTTTATTTTTTTTCTCTCCCTGCTTGGACCTGTGAAAGCAGGCCAGCTTTTTCTGCCATTATAGAACTTCCCCTGCTCCAATAAATCCCTTCCTTCCATAACTTTTCCTGCTCTAGAAGTTTATCCCAGCAACATGTAGCTGTCTACTACAGTGGCCATGAGCCAAAAAATGTAGGCAGCCTCTAGAAGTAAGGAGTGTGCCACTTCCCAAACCTCCTGAGGGAACTCACCCCTGCCAGCCCTGGGGCCCACAAAACCCCTTGCAGCCTTCAGGGATCCAGAGATGATTGCATGTGACACTATCAGGTTGGTGTGCCTTTTTACAGCAGCAGTAAGAAACTGATCTAGCACAGGCTGGGTGCCCAGGCCTGCACCAATGGAGGCACGACCTCTGACAGTCAGGTCAAGAGAAGGTCCTCCCCACCCAAGAAGCAAGTACCTTTATGTTCCTGCCCTGGGGTGTCTATTGAAGTATCCAGCTGGACACCCAGGGAGCCATGGGTTTGTATGCACACTAGAGCCAGGTAGAGCAGGGCCAAGTACAGATTGAGGCCCATAGGGGACAGCCAGCATGATAGATGACCGAGCCAAACTCAGAGCTGGCTAAAGTATTGCATGGTAGAGGGTATGGAGCCATGTGGGAGTCATTAGTCCTTGGAGGAAGAGCAGGAAATTATGTTCCAACTGAGCAGAAAGGCTCCCCTCTGCTTTAAGGACAGAACCCCAGGAAGATAGATCCGGGGTACACAGGACAGAAATTCCTCCAGAGCTTTGGAGCAACCAACTCAGAAGCCAGCATTCCTCACCCTGTCTTAACCTTTGATCCCAGCCCCAGACACCCTTCCCTGGTACCTAACCTTTGTGGATGCCAGTCTGCTGCAGAGAAAGAAAGCCCGGGGTCCCAGAATCAACTGAGGTGATTGTCATGTCCACTTTGGGTTTTGGCCTACTGATACCGCCCAGAGTCAGAACTGGACATCCTCAGGCCCTTTTAAGCTAACATTCACAGGCCAACTGAGTTCCAACACAGATCCTCTGACCCATCCAGTATGATGACTCTGAAAGAGGCCCTTCCTCAAACTCTTTCCTGCCATCTGCTGGGCACAGACTATCACTGCGCATATCTCAGAGATGACAGTGAGGTAAAGGGTGAGGGCTTCAGTTGCACAGCATGCAGCATGCACAGCAGCCCTCCCGACCTTCACCCGCCATATTAGAAGATTTCTGCATCAGCATCCTCCATAGGCCCCTTCCGTCCTCCCAACCCTGCCGTCTCGCCTGGACTACTGCTGCAGTCTCTGTGCTGGTCGCTTTCTCTCTCTCATTTAAAATGTTTACTATTATTAATATTGACAAGATGTTTCGTATGGATACATCATGTGTTGGTGCCCTCTTTTACCTCGTCCCCGCCCCATTCGGTTGGGGACACTCCTCAGTAGAGTTGCAGGTATTCCTCATGGGGTTGTAGTTTACGCATTGTGGGAGCAGCAGTCAGTTATTTTTGCTATTTTATTTTTATTTATTTAATTGAGAGAGAAGAGACAGAGAGAGAGAGAGAGAATGGGCATGTCAGGACCTCCAGCCACTGCAAACAAATTCCAGATGCATGCACCACCTTGTGCATCTAACTTATGTGGTTCCTGGGGAATCAAACTTGGGTCCTTCAGTTTTGCAGGCAAGTGCCTTAACTGCTAAGCCATTTCTCCAGCCCTGGTATCCCTCTTTCAACACAACCTCATTACCTTCCACAGAGAGCTTTCTAGAACACTAATCTGATGGTGTCCCTTTCCTATCTAAACTCCTCATAGATTCCTCACTGGCTCTCAAGACCCCCTCTATATGGGCCCATTGGACTGCACAGCTCATCTCACATGGCATCCCGTGACATACAAGCTCTTTCAGGCCTTAAATCTCATATTCATTCCTCTTCCCCCCCACACACACTCCTCCCTACCTCCTAGAACAGACCATAGACTGGCCCTGGCATCTACTGCTCAGACAATAGACTGTGTCCTTTCTCAGGCAAGACAAACACCATTCCTGGCACCCATACAATATCACCCTCCTAGGGAAAGTTGGTGAGCCATGGAAAGATGACAGAGACTGTGAGACATCCACAATCCAAGGCCACTGGAGATCACCAGAAAACCCTCAGCGGCCCAGAGACAAGCCCGGGACAAGCTTCTCACTCAGGAGGACCAATGCCTTGACCTACAACATTCTGGGTGAAAACAGTCTTGTAACAACTGAAGTGGGCCCCTGGGTGCTCAGACATTTGGTTAAACATCTCCTGTCAGCCTATGAGGGTGCTCTGGCATGGAATTAACATGTGAATCCAAGGCTGAGAGGAACAGATTATCCTCCCTCTTGTGAGGGAAGTCTCCTCCAATCAGGTGAAGGCCTGAATAGAACAAGCCTGGCCCTCCTTACCACTGAGGGTGCCTCTCCTGCCCGACTGCCTCAAGATTCAGATATGGGCCTGTTCTGCCTTTCAACTGGACCTTCCATATCAGCGCTCCTGGCTTCCAGGCCATCGAACTTGGACTAGAAGCATGCCCTGAATCTCAGGTGGTAGTCAGGAGGGGGTCCTCGAGCTTGCCCACTCATCATGGAAGAGCCTTTGGGCATCACCCAGTCTCAAGTCTCCCATCCCAGAAGACAGCACAGAGGCTAGGAAGAAAGAGGGATGTGTACTCTTGGTTTGTTTTGGTTTTGGTTTTGGTTTTTGCTTTTTGGTAGGGTCTTGCTCTAGCCCAGGCTAATCTGGAATTAGTCTCAGGCTGGACTCAAACTCACAGTGATCCTTCTACTCAGCCTCCAATGTGCTGGGATTAAAGGTGTGCACCACCACACCCAGCTTGGATGTGTATTTTGATGCTCAGATAAGAGACATGGCCTCAGGGTCCCCACTACAGCCCATGAGAAGTGGTGAGGAGAGACATTGCCACTTCCCTGCAGCTCTGAGCCCAGCTTGACAAGCAGTGAGGCTCAGCAAGCAAAGCGCCTGACCTGTCTACTTTGCGTGTCTGCGTCCTGCCAAGGATGGTGGGAAGGTGTTTTTAAGTACATGGTGTTTTCTTTCCTAGAGGACGCATCCCTGTCTGAAGGGCAGCAGACCATACAGGGGCTGATTAGCTTTGCAGGAACTGTATTCACAGCCAACTGCAGCAGGAGCATGCTATCAGGAATCCTCACACACTCAACTCTGTGACTCCCAATTACCAAGCCCTTGTCTCACCCCCACCTAGAGACTGGACAGTTCTGCCTCTGTCCCCAGAGACCTTTCTCCTGGCTCCCCCAGACGGAATTGGCAAGCCTGCTTGGGATCTTGTCTTCAGCCAACCAGAGGTCAGTGTCTATCTTTCCCCTCCATTTCTTCCCCTCCCTTCCTTCCCCTCCCTTCCCTTTCCTTTCCCTTCCCTTCTCTTTCCTTCCCTTCCCCTCCCTTCTCTTCCCCTACCCTCCTTCCCTTCCCTTCCCTTCCCTTCCCTTCCTCCCTTCCCCTCCCTTCCCTTCCCTTCCCCTAGCCTCCCTTCCCTTCCCCTCCCCTCCCTTCCCTTCCCTTCCCTTCCCTTCCCTTCCCTTCCCTTCCCTTCCCTTCCCTTCCCTTCCCTTCCCTTCCCTTCCCTTTACTTTCCATGGCAGGCAAAGAGCTAGAGAGCTGACTGCTACACAGACTGCCACAAGAATCAAGCCTGCCATAAGTCAGAGGCACATAAGAAATGAAATGAGGGGGAAGAGGAGGAAAGGGGTGATGGTTTAGAAAGAGTAGAAAGTCCTTTAATGCCACCAGAGTAGAGGAAGATAAGGAATAGGACAGAAAGAAAGGGTGTGGTGAGGATGCAGATGTGGATGTGGATGCGGCTGCAATGGAACACTTGCCTAGCAAGTGCAAGTCAAGGCTCCATCCTGCAACACGCTCTAAAGACTAAATAAAATGCCGCTACCATTGGAAAGAAGGAAGAAGGGAGGGGGAGGGGAAAGGGATGGGAGAGAGTGAGGAAAAGAGGGAGAAAAAAAAGAGCTAAAAATTGTGAGGAGGTTGACAGAATATCAAACCAGAAGCCAATATTTTTTTTCTATTTATTTTTCTAAGTACTGTCTCACTCTAGCCCAGGCTGACTGGAATTCACTACATAGTCTTAGATTCTTAGATTGGCCTCAGTCTCACAGTAATCCTCCTACTCTGCCTCCCAAATGCTGGGATTAAAGGAGTGTGCCACCACACCCAGCCAGAAGCCAACACATTTTAACCCTTCCCTGGTCCCACCAGACTTGCTGTTGTAATCTTGGTAATGTCTCTTCCCTGTAGGCCTCAGTTTCTCCATATGCCTAAATGTATGGGACTAGACCATTACTGAGGGTCTTTGCACGGTGAAGAACTGAGACGCATCTCCTCTCTTGGGAGGAATGGGCTCATTCATTTCTGAGCCCCCAGGTTGGGTTAGCCATGGTTACAGCTACTGCCCCCATGTAACCCCTCTGCCCTTCAGAGCTGTCACACACAGTAAAAAGCCGCCAGCCTTGAGACACAGAAGAAAGACGAGCACCCCACTGTGTCTTCAAATGATATTGCTGTGGGTGGCGAGAGGGGACGTGAGTCCTTGTTCATCCTAGTCTCTCACTAACGAGAACACCGGCGGCATGGAGCAACCCTAGTTGGGCCGGGAGCTGCACAGACTCACAAGCACCATACACTAGAATGAGGGTTTGCCTGCCCTCCCCTGAAAACCAAAGGGCAGATGAAGAAGGCAGAGTAGGGAACAGGCTCCCTCCCAAATTGCAGGTGGTCGCACCCCTCACCCCCCGCCATGGACCAGTCAATCAAGGTGAAGCTTAACACGGTACTTCCAGCCATGAAACCTGACAAGTCCAGAAAGAAAGTGTGCAGGTGTTAGCTATCACAGAAAACGAAACTGGACATGGACATGTGCAGAGATGTCTCCGCAAGGCTGGGACTCCCTTGTCTTCCAGGGAGAGGGTCGTTGCTTGGAGGAGCAGCCAAGGGCGGCCACGTCAGTGAGCCGGTGTGCCTGTACTGCTTCCCCCAGGCTGGGCATGCCCAGTGCTGTCTTGAATCAGAGCAGCTGTGAACACTCTTACGAGGCTCTTAGATGGAGGAGTCTAAGGGATCTAACAGAGGCAGACAGGATGCAGGAGGCCCCTCTCCTTGAGAGGCAGAGGTAGGAGGATCACTGTGGCTTCAAGGACAGCCAGGGCTAGAGTGAGACCTTACCTCAAAAAAAAATCTCTGGCCACCTGGCCACTTGTTGACCATCAGGCATAAGGTGAAAGGGCTCCAAGGTTTGGTCCCAGCCCAGGTGCATCACTTTTGGATTCTTCCACTTAGAGCCATGTGACCCAGCAGGCCATCTGCCTCCCTGAGCAGTGGCTCCTCAGCCATTGGGGTGCTATGATGCCCACTTTGGGGAAGGTGGGAAGACGGTTTGGAAATAGTGCTGTGATTCTGTTCCAAGGCTCGAGTGAACCCCCTGCAAAGCATGAGCTGTTCAAATTAACTCTTGGCTCAATTAAATGTGACCAAGGTTGCCTGGCCTTTTGCCCCAAACAGGCAGAGGCACCTTGGCCTTATGACAATCCAGCACTGCGTGTGTGCTTGCTTCCTGTGCCAGGTTCCACCTGTGACAGTCACGGAGCCTTGGTACTTGGTACTTGCTACTGGCAGAGCCTTTCCCAGGACAGGTAGCTCTACACTTGCGGGCAGGAATCGACACCGACTGAGGGAGGTCTGTGCAGGAGGTCAGGATAGAGGTAGGGCAGGAAAATGCCAACTCTGGTCTCATTCTGTGACTTCTGAACCTGAACTCAAATCCTGGCCCTGTCTGGACTGGCTGGTTCACCTGGATATGTTGTCAGCCTCTCTCAGCTCTGCTGTCCTTCCTCCAGCCTGGAAGATAGCTGGCCTGCCCAGAAGCATCCTGGCAGAAGACAGACGCCTTTGAAAACAGGCAGCTGTAGGACTTCCGGTTAAGATGGCTGCTTAGGTACCACGCCAAAGCAGCCTAGGGGGGAAAAAGACTGAAAACAGGCAACTGTAACAGAACGAAGGACAGAAGGGACAGTAGAGAAAACATCGAGGAATGGTAGGGGAGACATCTCAGAGCCTAGAGAGAGGGCACTACTGCTACATGCAAATTCAAAAAGCCCACCTCTGATTTCCACATGTGCACTGTGACACACACGCACGCACGCACGTGCACACACACAGGGAGGGGCTGGAAAACCAGCACAAAACCTTCTCTTCTTGGCCTTGCTAAATGCCCCCAAGCAAAGGCACTGGAGGGCTGACGTGTTCCTCATGTATGTATTCAGTTCTCTCCCTTTCCTTTCTCTTCCTGCAATTTTCCCCCCAGGCACTAGGGACTGATCCCAGGACCTTGTGCTTGCTAGACAAGTGCTCCAACTCTGAGCTAACGTTCCAACCTCTCCTCTCTTTTTTTAAAAAGTTATTCTTATGTATTTATTTGAGAGGGAAAGAGGGAGAGAGAGAATGGGCACTCTGGGGCCTCCAGCCACTGCAAACCAACTCCAGATGCACGTGCCACCCTGTGCATCTGGCTTATACAGGTCTTGGAGAATAGAGCCTGGGTCCTTTGGCTTTGTAGGCAAGTGCCTTAGCACTAAGCCATCTCTTCATCCCTCTCCTGTCTCTCTTAAACACGTCATTCCCCACTGAACTATCTGCTGAGGGGAGCAGCCAGTGCACTCAGAAAGTTCCAGCCAGAAGTCTGAAACCTGGGTGCTCATGTAGGATGTACACCAGGCTGGAAGCAAATCTGTCAAGTTCAGGCCCTCTCTAAACCTCGGTTTCCAGGCGGCACATGGGAACTCGAGCTGGGCTGTCTGGTCTACTGGTTCCATTCCTTGGTTCTGGGTGCCTAATTAGCTGTCGCCAGTGGGCCTGATGCAGTAGGCATTAGAGGTGGCCAGGGCAGGTCATCAGCCCCACAAGCCTTGCACCTGGTCCAGGGACCTCCAACTACCTGTTCTTTGCTGCCCCCTGGTGGGATTTTAGAAATAACACCCTCCAGATAGATCTGGAAAAGGAGCCCTCAAGCAACTTCCCCAGGACTCCTGCCCAGGCCCAGTCAGCCAGGAGTTCCAGGGAGGCTGTTTTTTTCTGCTGAAGAGAGAAGCCCATCCAGGCACCAGAACCCTAGATGGAGCGCTTCCTGCATCCCTCCCCACTTCCACCTCCCACTAGTGCCTAAACACAGCCCTTGAACTGTCCCGTGCGCCACCCAACAGGACCAGGGCTCCCTGTCTCCAGAGTACCTCCTGCTGCTCTCTACATTTGTCCCACCCTCCTGCTACCTTCCTCACTGGACTTGCAAATATCCTGGGGTATCAGAAGTGGAGATGTCCTCTCAGGGAGGGCCGCACAGGACCAAGGAGTGTCCTGGGCTGCACTGGGGCATTAGTCCAGCTGGGAATCTGTGAGTATGTCTCTGAGGATCTCACTGCCCCTGGGAGAAAAGCAGGGGTGAGGATGCTACACACAGAAACTAGGTAAGATGCCAGGAGTAGTGGCACGTGCCTGTAATCCCAGCACTTGGAAAGCTGACGCAGGAGGACTGCAAATTCCAAGCCAACCTTGGACACATGGTTGAGACCTTTATCTCAAAAATAATAATAGGGACTAGAGAGATGGGTCAGCAGATAAGGCACCCAGGTTCTACTCCCCAGGACCCACGTAAGCCAGATCCCAGCAGGGATCATGAAGCAGGAAGTGTGAAGGTACAGGCTGCCTCTCCTTATGCCAGGAGTGTCCTTGCCCTTGTGGCCCACGGTCACAGAACTGAAACCACGGGAGAAAAACTACAATCAAAGCCCTGCAGGAAACAGGCTTCCACAACCATAATCATGTAAATATTGTTTATTGATTTTCAAATTTTTCAGCCAACCTAAGGACCAAGCTTAGAAGACCTCATTGTGTTTGCAGAGCACAAGGTAGATGTTAACAGCCAGGATGATGGGAAAGAAAATACACCCACCGTTAGGGAGAGGGGGGTGGATCCCCATGCTACAACCCTCTTCCTGCACTGAAGGAGCCGCCAGACCAGCTAAAGTCAGAGATTCTGGATAGTTCTACATCTAGTGAGTAAGGTGACAGAAAGAACCGAGAGAACCCCCAAAACACAGCTGGCTAAAATGAGAAGGACTGGAGAGATGGCTTAACGGTTAAGGAGGACCCAGATTCGATTCCCCAGTGACCACATAAAGCCAGATGCACAAGGTGGGGCATGCGTCTGAAATTTGTTTGCAGTGGCTAGAAGCCCTCATGTGCCCATTCTTTCTCTCCATCTGCCTCTTTCTTTCTCATATTTGTAAGAAAGGGAAGGAAGAGGGTGCATCAAATACTTCAGCCTTTGTTTGTCATTGACACAGGATACAATGGCACAGGGAGGACAGGCTATGGTGTGAATAAATATTTGGAGACAGAGAAATTGTCAGAAGAATAAAAGTAGGGGCTTGGTGGGCACGCCTTTAATCCCAGCACTCGGGAAGCAAAGGTTGGTGGGTCGCAGTAAGTTCAAGGCCATCCTGAGACTACATAGTGAATTCCAGGTAACCCTGGGTGGAGAGTAAGTCCCTACCTCGGAAAAAAAAAAAAAAAATTTAAAAAAAAAAAAACAACTACTCCAGTGGGAGCCATTCTGTGCCCTTTGGTTTTCTAGGGGGTTTGTTTGCTTGGCTTTTGTTTTTCCACAAGCATGTGTGACTTTGATCATTTTATTTATTTATTCATTCATGCATGCACGAGTGTGTTTATCACTGGTGCTTGAGGGCAGGGGTCAAACCCAGGGCCTCAGATTTGCTAAGAAAGCACTCTATCACTAAGCTATATTCCCAGCCCTCAAAACTTAATCGTAAATGTTTTAAAGTGATGTCAAAATCTTGGTCAATGGATCAGAGATGCCCAAGCTATGCGCTCACTGCTGGAGGCCCATAGGTCTGGGATACAGAGGTGTCGCCCGGGTTCCGCGTACCCCTTGGGGACCTGGAGCCTGGGGACGGACGGTGGGCGTAGGCGCCCTAGCCCAGCATGCTCCTGCAGCGCCGCCGCTCCTCCTCCTGCTGGTCGGCCAGGCGGCTCTCCAGCAACCGCAGCTCCCGTTGCACCGCCTTGCGCATGGCCGGCTCCAGTTCCAGCACTTTCTCCAGGTCCGCCTTGGCCTCGGCCGCGTTCCACACCTCGGCGTGAGCGCGCGCGCGCAAGTAGTAAGCCTTCACGATCCCTACGGGAGGAACTCGCTACACCCACTTGTCTAACGTGGGACTCTCCAGAGGATCAACCCAGAACCCAGCCCCGATCCTCAGCCTATCCAGACCTCCTGGCCCCCATTTCCACAGCCGTACGATAGAAATACTGATGGTAACAGTGGCAACTGCTCCCACCCAGCATGGACCCCCAGGGCTGTGACCGCTTTTTGATTCAGAACTTGGCATTGCTTTCCATATAGGGTTCCCCAAGCTGTGTCTTCTCCCTTCGGTGACTATGAGGATTAGTAAGATAAGGGTGGAGGACTTTGCACCTCCAGCAAGTGCATGATGGTGTGACAGCATTATTAAGATACCATCTTTACAAGTTTTACACAGACCCACGGCCAATACCGGTACAGATGGCTTGTCTCCTCCTTTAAAAGCCCAACTGCGACTCCACAAAGTCACAGCTAGAACATGTGACCACACGCGTGCTTTAAGAACACCTCCCTGGCTGAGGAGATAGCTCAGAGGTTAAAGGCACTTGATTGCAAAGCCTGTCCACCCAGAGTTCCATTCCCCATTACCCACATAAAGCCAGGTACACAAAGTGGTGCACGCATCTGGAGTCCATTTGCAGTGGTAAGTGATCCTGACAATACCCATTCTCTCTCTCTCTCTCTCTCTTTCCTCTCTCAAAATTAATTAATGATTAAAAATAGATGACTAAATGATTAAATAAATAAAAATAAACACCTCCCACAAGCCAGGTGTGGTGGTGCACACCTGTAACCTCAGTGTTTAGGAGACTGAGGCAGGAGGATCATGAACGCTAGGCCAGCTTAGGCTACCTAGCCAGACCCTGTCTCAGTAAACAAGCAAATATTCAAGGCCCCTCCCACCCGCCCATAAACAAGGCTTACCAGATCAGCACACCATAGGGTATTGTGGCTGGGGAGGCCCTGCTGGTGGAAAGGGGCCCTGGGCCGTCACCACATGGGAAGACAAGGGCAGGCCCACCTTCCTCTCCTGCAGACACCCGCCCCGCTGGCACCTGGGTGGTGGCGCAGGATGTCGCTGGTGTGCTCCAGCACCTCGTAGAACTCCTCTCTCTTGAGTAGGCACTGGCAGTAGTTGAGGATCAGAGTGTTGATCATCTTCTCCAGCTTCAGCCACTGCGCCTCCCACGGCTTCTCCTGCGGGACACAAACTCAGCCACAGGCTGGCGCCCAGCCCTGTCCCCACCTCCCGCCCACCCTGCAGGAGCCGGGCCCTCACCTTGGTCTGCAGGTTTCTCAGACAAACGATGGCCTCCTGGTACTTGCCGGCTGCCTTGTTGTAGCGGCCCAGCTTAAAGAGCCGGTTGCCCTCTCCGTGGAGGATGGGCACAGCCTGCATCCTCTCCTCGTTGTTCAGGTTCCACGTTTCCCTCTGGTACTCGCTCGGGGCTTCCACCTGGCCCGGAAGCGGCAGGTCAGGAGGGCAGGGACCCAGCCAGGTGGCCCCACATGTGGCTGAAGTCAGCTCCTGCGGGTTCTCCACCGCCGAGTCAGGTTTGTCGGTCAAGTGGGATGAACCAGGAAAGGAAGCCACACGGCCCTACCCTAAATCAGTGCCTTTGGACAATTACAGAAACATTTCCTACCTTTGAGACAATTTGCTTCCAAAAGTCACCAAGCTGTCATGAATACTGGCTTCCTTAGATCCAGACACTTTACTGCCACCTGCTGGAACGCTTGTGACAATACAACTGAGCAGTGTCTACGAAGGGCACCGTGTAGGGGCGCCCTTGGGCGGCGCAGACCGTAATTACAACCGCTCGGTCTTTACCTGCATTTTTACTTCCCCATGTAGGTATCAGGCCAAGCCTCCGTTTTGGTCGTAACAGAGTCCTGAACTGGCTGTGGCCCTGGCACCGATGCCCACCAACATGGGCTCTCAGGCACGCTGGGGTCTGGGTGACAGAATGTGCAGTTTCATGCAGGCTCGCTCACTATTCCAGAACCGAGCGCAAACCCATGTACCACAGGGACCAAGGAGGAGACTGCAAACTAAAGCCTTTGAAAACTGAACAGGAAGCAGATGACGGATCAGGAAAACTGCTTCCAAAATTAAAAAGAATCACACTTTTCAAACATTGGTTCTAAATGCACGTTTTCTTTGGAAAAGGCAGAATTTTTTTTTTTAAATTCCAATTCCCCTGTAGTCCCCAAACACTTCCTTGTTACCCAGAGGAACGTGGGGGCATGCATAGTGGGCATGGGCTTGGGAATACCCATGATGCCCCTCTCTGACATGGGCCAGCCCCACCCTCTCCACCGGGCACCACCTGCAGCAGCTCGATGACAAAGATTAGTGGCTGCGGGTCCTTCTGCAGCTCATCCAGGTCCTCATAGCCCAGTGTGTGGTAGGCGAACATGTTGGCCAGCCCACATGTGTGCACGTGCCATTCCGTGGGGTCCTTGCCTTCAGCCACCTGCCGCAGGCTCCGGGAAAGCATGGGGTAGACCCCGGTGTGCTGTGGGCAAGACAGATGGGTGGGGTCTAGGATAACTGTCCAGAGCTAGCCAGGCCCACTCTGTGCCCATCACAGCAGAATCCTGTTGCCCCAGGACACCCATTAATAACCACTGTGGTCCACAGTGTTCTGGCAGAACATTTTATTTTACACCGTCCTGAACTGGCAACGGAGGATGCTATTAATATCAACATGTTATAGTTGAGGAAACTGGATCCCAGAGAGGTCAAGCCACTTACATAAAGCCACACAGCTAGCCAGTGACACAGGCAGAAGTCAAACTTCCCTCCCTAGCCTGCGCTTTTAGCTGCATGCTGAGGCTTGCTAGCCCTGTGGTCAGTATAACACTTCTTTCTCCCAAGGACACCTGAGTTCCACAAACCCAGTTCCCAGCAAGCAGCAGTAGAGACAAGGTCCCAGTTCCCAGAGAACCACTCCCCCAGGAGGCTAATTATCAGTGATCCTGGCTCACCATAAATCAGGGATCCCAGATCCCTGGGATGTCCTGTCCAGAACTGGGGCAGTTGTGGTATTAAGTGGGACAGTGTGTGGGGACTGCAGAAATGACTTAGTGGTTAAAGAGCTTACCTGCAAAGCCTAAGGACCTAGGTTCAACTCCCCAGGACCCATGTAAGCCAGATGCACAAGGTGGCACATGCATCTAGAGTTCATTGGCAGTGTCTGGAGGCCCTGGCACCCATTCTCTCTATCAGTCTCTTCCTCTCTATATAAATAAATAAATAAATAAATAAATAAATAAATAAATAAATAAATAAATAAATAAATAAAATGGGACAGTGTGGATATAGGTCAGAGCCGTTACAGCTTCACCCCGCCTGGGTGGACCTGGGAGGAGCTCAGCAGGTGTACTCAGTGCTGGGCTTTGGTTTCCCTGACTAAGGCATCGGAATCCATATCTCCATATGGGGATCTAAGATAGCCAGGCTCAGGCTTCCACACACAGCTCCAGGACCACCCACTGCTAGAAGAGGGGAAAAAAGCAGAAGCTGGGGGCTCACGGTTATCTTCCCCACCCCCAATGGCCTGGATTAGCTCAGATCCCCCAGGCCAGATGGCAGGCATCTACAGGGATTAAGGTTGGGCTGAAGGAGGGAGCAGCTGTTCCACCAGCTCGTTGGATGGATGACTTCAACAGGGCCCCTGTACCCTGCAAGTGAGAAGAGCACGGATCCTGGCCAGGCAGTTATTGGGACAGAGCCTCAGACAAAGGCCTATCCCACAAGCCCAGGCTGTGGTACGATGCCAGCAGCAGGATGAAATCTAGGAGAAGGGGGGGAGGGGCAAGTCTTCCCCTCCAGGCTGCAACTTGGAGGAGAGGGTACAGACCCCAGTGCTGTGCCTGTCCTCCTCACTCCAGCCAGGCTGCAGGTCACAGGGACAGCCACAGTCACTCAGGGGCCTCTAGACATCCAGGGACTCGGCCTACTGTGGCTGCACCCACAGGGGAGCCCAGCAATATTGTGCCAAGGGCAGCATCTGACTCCCAGCTGGGCTTTACCAGTCACTCACCATGTGTGTGGTTTTGGTGGGTAGTCTTGGGGGTTTGTTTCTAAGTTAACAGCCAGTGTTTAAACACATGGGTATTCACAGGCAAGTGTGAAGTCCTGGCTGGCACGCAGAGCAAGTGCCCAGCTGCTCTGGGGCCCTGCCCTTTCTGGAGAGCAGAAGCAGCTGCCCTCTGCCAAGAGCAACCAGGACCTAGTTATTTGTGGAATGAGGTCCCAGTTTCCTGGCCCACAAACTAGGTGCAAGCAATAGGTCCCACATGGAGATGAGAGGGAGACACAGGGGACGGAACCTCAGAAGCCCTCGCCCTGGCCTCAGGATTAGGAGACAGGGAGGTGGGGCCCCAATCTTGCACAGACCAAAACTTCGAGAGGACCCAGCTAGGACTGTCCAGGGAGGGACATCTAGCATCTTTTGGGGAAAGCCAGGCCTGTTCGGTCCTGTGATTGCCCACTCATGGCTGAGTCTGTCTAGGACTCTGGTCACTTCACAGAGGAGGCTAACAAAAGGGAGGGTAGAAAGCCCTTTCAGTTCCTGGGCTGGATGCGACACATGCGCGCACACACACCCTTTTCCTATGAGAGAGAGAGAGAGAATTGGCACGCCAGGGCCTTAGCCACTGCAAATGAACTCCAGATGTGTGCACCACCTTGTACCCATGGGCCACCTGTGCACATGCATCACCTTGTGCATCTGGCTTAGGTGGCTTCTGGGGAGTCAAACCTGGGTCCTTAGGCTTCACAGGAAAGTGGCCTACCTACAAAGCCATCTTTCCAGACCCCCCCCACACACACACACAAACACACTTTCTAGGTCTGGTGAAATCCTTATTTATTCTTCAAGACCCAGCTTAAAGTCGCCTTCTTGAAGAAGTCCCTCCAAGACCCTAAAGCAGTTAGCCATCCCCTTGTCTGGTCCCAAAGCACTCTATGCTACAGTCCTGCATTATCATGGCTTTCATGCCTCTTCCTTCTCCAGAATTTAGTTCCTTGAGGAACTGGCTCATTCCTAATATCCAGTACAGGACAAATCAGGTTCCCAGTGAAAGCTTGCTAATTGCAGGGGAAAAGATAATGAGAGAGGAGGAAGAGATCTAGATGGATGTAGGGGTGGATGTGGGGACTTAGTGATGGAAGACTGGATTATGACTGAACATTGGTTGAAGAGAAGTATGAATGAACTGATGTCTGGGTGGATGGCTCGAGAGTTGAATAAAGTAATAAGGTGTGGCTATGTAAGAGGAAGCCATGTGTGTACGCACATATATGTGTAAATGTGTGTGTCCCAGTTGTGACCCGAGAAGAGGGGCTAAGGGCAATGAGAATATTGACAGCCACTATGTGACAAAAGTTAGCAACCTGTGAGTTGGGCAGCATACTTGTCACTACTGATGTGACCAAAAGAACACAGATTCTACAGGGGACAAAGCTGCACCCATATCTCCAAAGAAGCCACATCCTGTAGCTTTGCAAACAACAGATCGATCAACTAATCAAGAATGTATTGACAGCCTTCCTGTGCAGTCAGCCTTTCTATGTTAGCAAATATGCACCCTAGGGAGAGGGGCTCTTCCTGGTGACAAAGCCTTGGCAGCACATTGCCTGAAGCCAAGGTATACATGGGTCTCACAAGCACAGAGGTTCGTCTTTGCAAGCAAAGCAATAGTTAAAATTCTAAATTTACGAATCACAGGATACGCCAATTTGAGGAAGTCCTGAGTTGATGAAAATAAAACATTTTTTTATAGGCTTTAGGACAGTGCCTTTTATTTTTTTAACCAAGTTCTTCCAATGACATGTCAAATATTTGCAATATGGCTCATTGATCACACTGTGCGTCTGAATTTCCTCAGCATGGTGGTTGATTCTAGTATGCCAAGCTCTCTACAGCACAGTCCAGGTTGAGAGAAGTGTGTCTTTGGTCTACCATCACCATACCAGAGCCTTTGGGCAACCCCTTCATGGGCAACCATCCTCCACACCCCCAACCACTGATGCTTTCTTCATCCTTAGCCATTTTAGTTAAATGTCACACACAGGAGGAAGTATTGACATGTACCATAATTCAAACTGCTGTTGTCCCAGAATCATCAATGCATTTTTGAATGTCCAGAAGAATACGTTCCGCCTCTATAAGAAGTTTAGGAAGAGCCTAGGAGTTTTCAGTTGATTTTGAAGGCTGAAACTGTCCTGCATCAAACTTTTCCTTGAATTTTAAATAATCTCTTCTTTTATGGAAATATTTTATCCATTGCTGGGGACAGCTCGCCTTGAACTAGCTGAGCAGCTGTCTGCACCCACCGCATCCTCCGTGCGCTCGTCCAGACGCTGCCAGTCCAGGTGGCGGGCGCCCAGCACACCCGCCTCTCCTTCATGGACGGGGCAGGGCGCAGCCACCCCAGTTCCCAGCACTCCAAGGCGGAAGGCCAAATAAAACATTTTTACCTTAAGCCAGAATGAATAATAACACAGGGGCTGGTACAAAGAAAAGGTGCTCAGCTAAGTGTGCTGAATAATAACACAGGAGCAACATGTTGGTTGGCACCCACTATTGGCAAAGGGTGCTATTGCATCCTGACTCTATTAGACACTAACAAGAAATGGCCTCCCCACATGAAGAGGACCAGGTACAGCCATTGTGAAAATCAGCATGTAGGTTCCTGAGACTGCTAAAAATAGATTTACCATATGGCCCAACTATACTACTTCTTGACATATATCCTAAGGACTCTACACATTACTATGGAGATACTTGCCTGTCCATGCTTATTGCTGTTCTATTCCCAATAGCTAGGAAATGGTATCAGCCTAGATGCCTATCAACTAATGAATGGATAAAGAAGATGTGGTACATTTACACAATGGAGTTGTATTCAGCTGTAAATAAAAATTAAATTATGAAATTTGCAGAGAATCGGATAGATCAGGAAACGATAACACTGAGGGAACCCAGGCTCAGAAAATCAAATGCTGCATGCTTCTCTCTCATGTGTGGATCCTAGCTACAAGTGTTTAGATTAGTATGTGAGTTGGAGTGAGAGTCAGTAGTAGAGGCCAGGAAGCTAGAAAGAGGCCATGGGGGTGGGGGGGCTTATAGGAAGGACATAGTAGGTATGTAAGTAGGTAGGCAGAATATTGGGGTTGAAATGGCCTAAGTGGAGTCAGGAGAGGGGATGGAAGAAAGAAAGGTAGTAGGAGGAAGTTAATCAAAACTTAAAATGTTATGAATAAGCCATTACTTCTTTACTAGCTAAATAATATATATGTTTTAAAAAGGAGAGAGTCTAGGTATAAGTACCCTATGGGGCAGATAATGCTGTGAACAAAAAGCCATACATTGTTACAATAAAAATTCAGTGGCAGAGGTGGAATACCTATCAGTGAGTTGTTGGTCAGGGAGACCCCTGATATCCCCAAAACATGACAGACTATTGGTAAAGCTCTTGGTTGCCCACCAGAACTAGATGGTAAGATCCTATTGCTAAAGACACCACATGCTTGGGCTGCAGGACACTGAGAAATCTGGCTGGAGCTGAGCTGGAAGCCTCCTCCCCATTGACTAGCTGTCAGCATGCTAGAAAGACTTATATGAGCAGCCTGTTGGGGGAGAAAAGACACCAATGAGCTTAACCAACAGTGGACCCTGTAAGCCTTATGGCTGGCCAGCCAGGCAAAATGTGTCAACTGGTACAATGGTGGCATGTCTGTTATGGAGAAAACCAACTGCTCTCTGGTACTGAAAACCTAATCAAAACCTATGGCTGGGAAGGCCATAAGCCCTAGAGGAAGAAACTACTACTGTTGTCTGGCTAAATGGATATATAATGCCCACCAAACTGACCTTGAAATAGTTATGTTGATAGGAGCTGGAGAGATGGCTTAACAGTTAAAGCACTTGCCTGAGAAGCCTAAGGACCCAGGTTCAATTCCCCAGTATCCACATAAACCAAATGCACAAGGTGTTACATGCATCTGGAATTAGTTTGCAGTGGCAGCCCTGATGTACCCATATTCCCTCTCTCTCTCTCTCTCTCTCTCTCTCTCTCTCCCCTAAATAAATAAATAAAATATTTAAAAGAATACTTATGTTTATTCCCATACATTAATACTACTCTCACTTTTGGTTAGAGAAGCTTCTCTTTTCAGATGGTGGTGACCACTGGGGAGACTCAAAACCACCAAGAGTACTGAGAAGTGACAGTGGTGTGTTCAACATTAAATTAGACATCTCTATCACACCCCCTAAAAGCTCAGGAACCACTGCAGAAGAGTTGGAAGGAAGAATGTAAGAGCCAAAGGAAGTAGATAAGTTCTTCATCATACTCTCTTACAGACACAATGTGGCCTTGATATTCATGACCTCACAGTGGCTGATGCTACCTACACAAGATGTGCAAAATAGGAGCGGGGGAGCGGGATATGATGAACTTAAAATAGAAGAGAAACTAATTGGAAAGAAGGGATTTAGTGGAGGTGAGATGCAGGGGTGGGGAGGAAGGGTGGTGGGAGGGGATTATGATCATGGGATATTGTCTATATGTATGTCAAATAAAAGTCTAAAGAAGAGAACGAGGGATAGGACTTGGATCCCATCCCTCAACTTGTTTGATTTAGGGAAAGATTTTTTTTCTCTTTCTAAAACTTTAGTTTCCTGGGCTGGGGGAGATGGCTCAGTGGTTAAAGGTGCTTGTTTGTCCACAGCCTGCCAGCCCAGGCTCGATTCTCCAGCACCCACATGAAGCCAGACGCACAAAGTGACTCATGCATCCGGAGTGCCTTTGCAGTGACACAGGGCTCTAGTGTGCCACACCCCACCCCTGCCTCCCTCTTACGTTCCTTCTGCCTGCACGTAAAGAAACAACAAAAAATGAAACAAGTTTCCTCATTACTAAAATGTTGGAGTTAATCTTTAAAATTATCCTAGCTCAAAATAATAGTTCCTGCATTTCAATTGCTCCATGCCATATTATGACTTACTCTCATTTGTATCATGCACCTGTTTCCTAGAACAGTCCTTAGCCTATACCTTTTTAAATTTATACATGAGTAAATCCAGTAGTAGAGGGAGAATGGACCCTCCAGATTACTTCACTAAAGAAGACAGAACCGAGCTTAAACGGAGATCTGTCTCCCAAACTTCTCTTTCAAAAGGTAACTATTAACCCCAGGAAATAATGAGCTTGCCTACCCACTATCTATGGTGAGAATCCAGGGGAGCTGTGAGATGGATGGCTCAGGTTGTCAACACCTGAACCTGCCCATCAATCTTAATCTTGCCTAAGAAAGACAGGCATGGCGTTCCTCTCAAGAAAAGTACACAGTGCCATCCATAACATACTGCTGCCAAATAAAAGGGAGGGAGGCATGGAGGGGAGAAGGAAAGAAGCAGAGGGAAGAAGGGAAGAGAAGGAACCTGAGTCTTATTGGGCCCTCTAGATCACACCCTTATTTATCAAATATATGGGAATAAAAGAACGAGCCAGACAATCATGTCATAGCAGAATCCAAATGTGCAGCTCCACAGGACAGCTAGCCCAGTTCCCTCAGCAACTCCTGGTTCAAAAACAGAGAGGAAGGCTGGAGAGATGGCTCGATGGTTAAGGCGCTTGCCTGCAAAGCCTAATGATCCAAGTTTGATTCCCAGTACCCATGTAAAGCCCAGATGCACAAAGTGGTGTATGTGTCTGGAGTTTGTTTACAGTGGCTAGCAACCCCAGCATGCCCGTTCTCTCTTCTAACTCTCTTTGCTTGCTAATAAATAAATTAAATTATAAAAAATTTAAAACCAGAGACCCAGAGCTGCCTCCTTGACCATTCCCAAAGCATGGACCTTGTTTGGCTCCTGCCTCACTCATCAACAAAGACTAAATGAGGAGATGGCCAGAAATGTTCTCACAGAGACTGGTGATTAGAGAGCATGACAGAGGTACCCTGAGGGGATTAAAAACTGAATGATGATATTGGAGTGATGTTTCTCAAATGTGATCCCACTTTACAGTTTCAAACTTCATTATTCCCAGAAGAAACAGTGCAGTGTCTGGAATCGGCTGTCAATGTGCGGGGTGAAGAGAGCAGACTCAGTGGAGTGGGTCACGGGTTAATAGTGGCCGGCCTTGGGTAACAAGGACTTGGAAGTTCGTTATTTGTTGGCTTTTGTGTATTTCTGAAAATTTGCATATGAAATGTTTGCTTAACAGTCTGTGAGTTTGCGGCCATGGAAGCAGGAGTATAAGTTACAAAAATAATTTATGAATTACATAAGATATGAAAAAATTATATTTCTCACTCCTCTTTATCTTATTGTCTATTTGCTTACTTTTATATATTTCAGTAGCTTTCATTAGACCTACCTAATTTGTCATAACATCAACTTTATGGCATTTTCCACTAACTGTCAGACTTGATAGATTTATATTTTTGCTCATGCTGTACTTTTAGTGCTTACTTTATGATATAACTATATCAGCAATATGCCTTCAATATCCAGGTCTGGATTTTATTTTCAACTTGAATGTTTCACCTAGAAGAATGTCTTAAAACACAACTTGAGCTCACACATACACACACACACACAAAAAAAAAAAAAAAAAAAAAAAAGGCATTCTTAGTAGGAGGAAGAGGCAAAAAGTGACCAGTGGCCACAGTGTCCAGGCCCTTTCAATGCACAGCAAGGGCAGGTGGAAGATGCTGGGGAGATGGCTCAGCCAGCGAAGTGCCTGCTGCGTCGCGTAAGGACCTCGGTTTGGATGACCAGCCAGCACAGCAGCACGCAATTGCGATTGCAGCTCTGGGAGGGCAGAGACAGCATTCCTAGGACCTGCTGACCAGTTAGTCGAACTGAATGGGTGAGCTCCAGGTTCAGCAAGACCCTGTGTCTAAAAACCAAGGTGGCGAGCACTTGAGGAAGACACTCATCATTGATCTTGTCCTCCACATATATGTCCACACACATAGGTACACATATACACACATGAATACCTCACACAAAAAATGCAAAATAATAACAATAAAGGGTGTGAGGGGGACAGGCTCCCTCCTCCCACACACCCTCAGACAGCATGCACCGACACTTTTAGAATCTGTCCTCTCAGTGTGGCCTGCCCTCAGGATTTGAATGAGGGTTTGAATCCCAGGACAGAGAGTTTTGTTCTTACCCCAACTTCCCCAAAACTCAGCAGTTCTGCAAAGGGCACAGGGGAAGCGGATCCAAGGAAGGGGCCAGCACGGCCTACTTACAATGGTGTCACACCAGAACTCGGCTACTTCGCCAACCCGCATGGATGCCAGCAGCGTCTCCCACACGTCCAGCTTGAACATGTTCCCAATGATGATCTGCATGGGCTGGCCCACGGGCCTGCTATCATCGATCACCGTGCGCTCCTCATCGCACTTCATGGTGCGGAAATGAAAGGTCACCTGGTCCCCAGGACGGAGGGGTCTGGTTCAGATGAATCTCCCAAGATGCATCAGAAGCCATCCCACTGTCACAGGCTCCCAGGGCTGTCCTCAGGGTCAGCTCACCCACACCTGATAAGCTAAGATCCCTCAGAAACCCCCAGAGCACCCAAGAACCTGTACCCACCTTGACATGAGAAGCCCATTCCCTCCCAATGGACCCCACGTCCTTCCTCGCAGGTCTGGTTGTCGGGAAGCCCTTCCTTAAATAAGCTTCCATACGGCCAGAGACATTTCTGCGCCTCCCCCAGGGTCTGAAGTATGAGGACAAACACTGATTCCCAGGGGCCCTTTCTTCTCATTCAACATTTGAGGCTCTGGGAATTTTCCCAAAGCATCTCCTCACAGCCCATGCTGAAGTTTATCCTGCAACGTACCAAAATGGGTCATCACCACAGGGTATCCTAGATGCCCAGGTGGGACGATTCCAGGAAGGGCCCACCTGACTAGTTTTTGGCAGAGTCCAAGGTAGTTTGCCATGCCTTGGGCACAGCTGAAATGCAACAGTGGGCTGGGGGCGGGCATCGGGCAGAGGAACACTCACTCGGGAGCCTGTGATGAAGTTGGGGAGCTCCCCTGTGCCCCCATGCAGAATGGTCTTCTTGACACCCTCCACATTGAGGAGCAGAGCAGCATCCATGCTGACATGGAGGAAAGGCCAGCACAAGCTTGCTAATACCACAGGAGTCAGGGGACACTACGAGAGGCCAGTGCAGCTTAGATAATCCCTCAAGGGCGGGGGACACTCAGGCAGCTGACACTCAAGAGAGGCCAGAGAGGGTTTAGATAATCCCAACAGAGCTGGGGGACACTTGGGAGGATTTTCCCAGCAGGAAGGGCTGAAGGAAGGAGGTGGGATGCTCACCCTGGCCTCTCTGGTGACCACAGGCAGCTTTGTCTTCACCCATCCAGGACCTCTTGTGCCCACTGTGATTGTGTTAGGCTTTGCTTTTGTGCCACCCCAAGAAGGTGTCTTTGCAAAGGTAAGGAAGAAGTGCTAGACAGCTGGATCAGAAGTTAAAGGAGCGTGCTTATAAGGCCAGAGTTCAATGCCCCAGCACCCACATACAGTCAGAAACAAAGTGGTGGCTCAGCAGTTAAGCACATTTGCTTGCAAACCTTTTGGCCTGAGTTCAATTCCCCAACACCTACAGAAAGCTGGTCACAAAGTGAAGAACAGATAATCTCCTGAGAGATGCATCTGTAATCCCAATGCACCTATTTCAACAGGAAGCAGAGCTAGGAGAAACTAAAATCTTGTGGGGCAGCAGCACTATGAAAACATGAGGCTGGAGAGGTGGTTCCACAGTTAAGGCACTTGCCTGAAAAGCCTAACAACCCAAGTTCAATTCCCTAGTACCGCATAAAGCCAGATGCACATAATGGCATATGCATCTGGAGTTCATTTGCAGTGGCTGGAGGCCCTAGTGCACCCATTTTCTCTCTCTCTCTCTCTTCTCTCTCTTTCTTTCCCTCTCCTCCCTCTCTCTCTCTCCTTGCAAATAAATATTTTTAAAGGGAAGGAATCCTATCTGAAGCAAGATAAAAGGAGAGGACAAACACCCTGAGGTTCTCCTTGGACCTCCACACATGCACCATGGCACATGCACACACACACACACACACACACACACACACACACGCTTTATTTTTTAAATATTGTTTATTTATGGGAACATGCCAGGGTCTCTTGCTACTGCAAATGAATGCACATCCAGCTTTAACATAGGTGGCTGGGGAATTAAGCCTAGGCTGGCAGGCTTTGCAAGCAAGTGCCTTTAACCACTGAACTCCAGCCTCCACTCACACTTTTAAAAAAATCGGGGGGGAGTAAGGCATTGTGGTTCACACCTTTAATCCAAGTAATTGGGAGGCAGTGAATTTGAGGCTCACTCACATAGTGAATTCCAAGACTCTACCTCAAAAAAAAAAAAAAGAAAAAGAAAAAGAAAAGGAAGGAAGGAAGAAAAAGAGGGAAGGGACCTAGAAAGGCTAGGCACCACTGACAGAGAAAGGGTGGGAAGGCCCAATGCTGCCTCTGATCTTCCTACTCCTGGGGTGTTGACCCCAGTCTCACATTCTGAATCTCTTAGCACCTCCTCCAAGATCTGACCTGAAGACTAGGAGATGGGGCCAGAGGGAAGCAGGCTGACTTTGGGCTTTGGGGAAACTAAGGGATGAAGTTGCAAGGCAGGTTTGGGGAACATTGTGACACTGGGTTCCTGCCTCCATTGAAAGGTCTGGGTGGAGTGTGGGGTTTTCCCCATCCTTTAGGAAGGCCTCTGCTTTAGGCCTAGTGACCTCCTTCAAGAGCTAAGAGAAAACAATGTGTTTGGCGCCACCTTGTGGCCAGCTCAAGTTTTCATGCTTCTCACCCAGATCCCTGAGGCAGGTGGAGGGTGCAGAGTCCTTCTGGATACTGACTTGTGAGGAGAGAGCAGACGTGAGCTTGCCATAAGAAGACATAAGAACTTGTCTAGGAGCTGTCCAAGTTGCATTCAAAGGACTTATTCCACGTCATATTTACTAGCTTCATCCCTTTGGATGCCTCCCTTCCTCTCAACTCCATTTCCTACTGAAGTGGGAAATCCACTCTTCTTCAATCTCTCTTCTCAGGAAGTCCAGATGCCTGGAGCTCGCATGTAAGTGGCACCTGATGTCCAGAACTCTTGAACGTCTTGGCTTCCACTTGACTTGGAGGACACCATCCCTGAGCTAATTATTTAATTGTGAACCCAGCCTGGCTCCTCCAGGAAGCCTGCCCTGAGTGCAAGCCCCGCCCCAGGGCCCATATCCCTCTCTGTTTTGAAAGGAGCTAAGGGAAAAGGTGCAGAGACCCTTTCCTCTTTACTTCCATCTTTTTCCAACCACACAGCAGCCTAGAGGAGCATGAGTGCTCAGAAGATCACATAGTCAGAAAACTCCAAAGAAAATAAAAATGACTGCCATAGATGTCTAGTGGGGAGGAAGAACACACCAGGGAGCCAGGGACTGCTTCTGAGTTCTTGGCAATGCTTGCCCCTGAAATATAGGAGGGTCACTGTTGGGCCCTGAAAGGCCTAGGCGTGAGGTCTAGTGGAACTTCCTGAGCCTAGCTAAAGTTTGGCGACCTGTCTCTGGCCAGCTATGACTCAGCAGGATGCCTAAGGGCTTCTGGCCTGCTACTTCCTCGTGGTAATTGTAATTACCATTTCAATAGTTAAAGTTTACTATTGGCCCTTACCTCTTCTCCCACCCTAAAATCCCCGCCTTCATCCCCAACATGATATAGGCAACTGCTCAGAGTAATAAAGCGAGTTGTTCCTGCATTGCAAAGACTCCCGACTCAGTGTGGTTTTTCTCCGGTGGCCAGGAGAGGTTTCTAAGTCGTCCAACGTTCATCATCCCCTCAACCCCTAGGGAGGAACCAGCAGGCCTGGTCCTTCCCTCGGCACTACCTGTGCGGGAAGGAGCCCCGCAGGTCACATGAATGTTTGCTTTATAAGTGTACAGTTTCTAAGGAACCTAACTGTGTCTTATCTCATAATACTTGATATTACCCATTTCCATCACCCACCAAGCAGAGGCTCAAAAGGTGCACAGCAGTTTAGGAAGGGGCGACAGAGATTAGTGTCAGGGCCCAGGCTTCACTGCTGAAGGAGGGTCTACTGTTAGTGCTATGCCTGGTCTCAAGCCACAGCTTCCAGACTGATCTCTGCAGGCCTCTGGTCCCTGCTGAGCTCCCCAAGGATATTGCTCAACTGGTGCTTTGATCATGTGCTCCTCTCTTCAAATTCAGCTGTGACGCCCCTACCTTCAGATCCAGTCTAAGCTCCAGCCTAAACAGCAGGCCTCAGGCCCCAGTAGGCTGGGGTCTGCTCTCTATTTGTCTCAGCCCTCATTCAGTACTGCAATGTGGGCAGTGTTCCACACTCCCTGACATTGCCCCCCCCCCCCCGGCCCCTCAGCTGCAGGTCACAAATCTGGAGAAGCTTCTGGGACCTCTAGCACAGGGAAGGTTCCAGTATCCCTTATCCCTCCTACTGCCAAAGTGCTTCAAGTTCATGACATTCAGCACATCAAAAGTGTTGGACATAACCTATTCAAGGTCAGTTTCTTCCATAAGAATGATATGTATTAGATCCAAGGCGTGGGGCAAACTGGGTTGGAGAGGGGGTAGGAGAGGGGAGGGGCCGGAGCTCATCTTTCATCCCCTTCCCCAACAGAGGCCAAGGCAGGCTGAAGCTACTGGCTGGGTTTTCTTCATGGAGAAGAGCAGCAGGCTCCAGGCCTTCGTAGAGTCTCCCTCCCATCCTAGAGCCATCTTCTGTGCAAGGCCGAGGGGACCAGCTTCCCATTCAGAAGAAAATACTTCTGCCTTGTTTTGTTGCCATGGAGACTACTCAGCATTAATCTGGCCTACCAGTTACCATTCTGAGCAGCAAGCTGTCAGCAGTGAGGACTCTGCACACACGCATGCATGCACTCCAGAGGCCTGACAGAGATGCGTAAGCTAAAGTGAAGAACGCAGACAGCAAGGACTTAAGCTCCAGCCCTCACTATCCCCGCAATCTTGGACAAGACACTTCTGCCTAAATCTCCAGTTTTATCATGGGAATAAAATTAGCACTATACTTCCTTGCCATGAGAACTAAAAAGGAAGGAAGTCTATGCACTTGAACTTAGCTGAGTTTCTGACACGTGGTAAAAGGCTCCAAAAAATGTGTGCTATTATTACGGATGCCTGTAACGTGCCAGGCACTGCAGTGAGTGCTGGGGAGACATCTGTGACAAGGTGCTTGTATTTCACAACTTGTTTCTAAGTGTTACATGGTCATTGAGTTCTTTCCACACTTTTGCTGGGCTCCACCAGTGGGGGCAGGCAGTGCTGTGGAAGGACCAGGCCTGCTGGTTCCTCCCAAAGGGTTAAGGAGGAAGATGAGCGTACGACGACTCAGAAACCTCTCCTAGCCACATTGCTATGAGCAGTTGCCTATATCATGTTGGGGACGAAGGTGGGGATTTTAGGATGGGGAAGAGGTAAGGGCCAATAGTAAACTGTGACTATTGAAATGGTAATTTCAAGTCCTGCGTGGAAGTAGCAGGCCAGAAGCCATTAGGATTCTTGCTGAGTCCTAGCTGGCCAGAGACAGGTCACCAAACTTTAGCTAGACTCAGGAAGTTCCACTAGGCCTCACGCCTGGGCCTTTCTGGGCCCAACAACTTTGAATTTGGTTTTCATAGAAACAATTCTTTCTTCCCAACTCATCATATGTATTCCCCTATTACAATCACAAGAACAACTGGCATAAAAGGTCTCATCTCAGTGACCAGTGATAAACAGTCCCATGGTGTGGAGGGGGACGGATAGAAAGTGAACAGGCAGAGCAGTGGCTTTCAAGCCCTGTCCTGCACCTGAAGGAAAGGGGAAGGAGGTGGGAGGTAACAGAATGGCTCTTGCTGGGGTTGGTATAAGGAGACCATGGGGTCCCGGACATTGTTAGCTGTTGGAGTCAGGGAAGAGATTGGGCTGGGGCTGGAAGCACACAGGCAACACTAAAGCAGTTGTGAGCCTCAGTCTTCCAGAGTGAAACAGAAAATAAAACATCACCTCCCATCACTGCATCCTTAGCCCTTTCATGAAGATTTACTTTGGGATGCATATAAATGTGTGCTGGGTTTCTCACAATGAGTGCCGGAGACCTTGAATATGACATGCCTTGTGCCAAGAAGACCACAAACATACAAACACACAAATACATTCAAACATGTGCTTTGCCTGGTTAGCTCATGCTCCAAGTCTCAGCTTTAGATCACATGGCTCTCTGGTGAACTGATTACTGTGATTTGATCCGAAAATCCCCATCTCTTCCCACACACTGAACCTGAGCCCTGGGCATTTTGTTGACCTCTACATCTCCTTTTTTTCAGGTTTTCTTCTTTATTTTTATTAGTTTTGTATTCAGTAAAAGCAGTCCAGTTGGTACCATTGTTAGCCTCCTCCCTGTCCTCTCCCCTCCACAGGGACTCTTCTTCTTAGGGTATATGGGTCATGTATTGCAGGGCTAGCCATCAGTTATCTACATCTCATTTTTGTAAAATATTTTATTTACTTATTTGAGAGGGGGCAGGTATATATATATGCATATATATATGGAAAGAGAGAGAGAAAGTGGCAGGGAGAGAGAGAATGGGTGCACCAGGGCCTCCAGCCACTGCAAACAAACTCCAGACACATGTGCCACCTTGTACATCTGGCTTTATGTGGGTCCTGGGGAATCAAATCTGGGTCTTTTGGCTTTGCAGGCAAGTGTCTTAACCACTAAGCCATCTCTCCAGCCCTCTGACTTCATTTTTAGCCCAGTGCTTAACTGCTTAACCACAAGCTCCTGCTGATAAGGGGTGGGAAGCCCAGAGGAAGGAAAGGGGAAGGAGGTGGGAGGTAACAGCATGGCTCTTGCTGGGGTTGGTATAAGGAGACCATGGGGTCCCTGACATTGTTAGCTGTTGGAGTCAGGGAAGAGATTGGGCTAGGGCTGGAAGCACACAGGCTGAGGAAGGGTAGTGTGGGGTGGGCCCTGGTGAGCATGGACCCTGGTCCTGAACCGATGGTGTTTTTATCCTTGGCCCTGCTATACTCTCATACTGAATGAAATCTGAGCCCAGTTTAATCTCTTTACATTTCAGCTTCCTCACTAAGTTGTCAGCAGTAGTGGGGGTGAAATGAGTTCATGGGTACATATGACATGTTTAGCATGCCATATATAAGTTAACCATTCTCATCATGAGGCGAGGGGGAACACAGAGGCTGAAAGAATGAGTGAGCTGATCCAGATATGAGCTGGAAAGCTGAAGATGCCCTAGAAGTCTGTCATCCCAGGCCAGGACAAGGGAAGGGGATGCCACTGCTTTGAAGTCAGGTAAAAGCAAGTAAGAAAGCAGAGATGGGGTGGCACATGTCTATGATCCCAGCACTTTGGAGTCTGAGGCCAGAGGAAGGCAACTTTGAGACCATCCTAGACTACATAGGAAGATAACTGTCTCAAAATCAAACAGCCTGTCGACCTGGTGTGGTGGCGCAGACCTTTCATTCCAGCACTCAGGCGGCTGAGGCAGGAGGATCACTGTGACTTGGAGGCCACCCTGAGACTATATAGTGAATTCTAGGTCAGCCTGGGCCTGAGTGGGGCTCAGTTGGTAAATGGTTTCCCACAGGCATGGGGACCTGAGTTCAGAGGCTCAGGACCCATGGAAAGGTGGGACCTCATCTGTAATCCCAGTGTTTGTGAGGCTGATCCCTGGGACAAGCTAGCTGTACTAGCCGAATCAGCGTGCTGGGTTCAATTATTCAACTGGCTCAATAGTAAGACCGAGCAAATAAGGAAGGCACCCCATTGTTAATCCGTGGCCTCCACAGGCACACACACACCCCACACAAAAGCCCGGTGCGAGGTGCTAGAGAGCTTTCAAGTTTGATTTTTAGGCTTGCTGCGATGCCAAGGGGAAGAGGGAAGGATGGGTGGAGCAATGCGAGGAGCTGAGGCGCTCTCTGAGCAGGCCCAGGATGGGAGAAATCCTCTGGTCTGCCCCCTGCAGTAAATGAGTTTAAAGAACCCAGAGCATGACATGGAAAATGCTAATAAAAAATTTTTTTAAATAAAGAACCCAGAGCAGAGGCAGGGCCTTCTCCGAGAGGGTGGGGGCGGGGGACGGGGAATTTGAAACCAAACCACCCAGGGAACCCAGAGCTCCGTTGCCCCAACCCCAGGTTCCCTGCAAAACTACTAGGTGTGGGATGGGTCCCTAGGGAACTAGCACTGCTGCGAGCTAAGGGGCTTCGAGGGCCAGAATGCCCGCCTCTGGGCCTCCTTGGTGCCTGACACTCCCGCCTCTGCCGCCATCCCGCAGGCCAGCCTAGATGCAGCGATGGTTCGAGACCCGGCGTGCGCTCGGACGGGGCGAGGCCGACCATCCGGAAGGTGGCGCACGGGCTGGGTGGGCGACCGGGGTCGGATTCAGAAACTGGTCTGGACCCTCTGCAGCAAGCCCAGAGGGGGTCCAGAGCTATGAATGGAGGTGGCAGGGCCAACCCCAAAGCAGGACGTACGGACGCGAAAGAAAAGGACCAATCAGATTCCAGGAGCGACAGACTCTGAGCCAATCATCTTGCCGGGGCGGGTCCGCGCGGACTTTCAAATCCGCTGTGGTGGTCGGGGAGCCGAGGTGCCGAGCGTCGGGTCCTGCTTCGCGGGCTGCAGGGTGAGCGCCGGCCGAGACGCCGAGGGGCTGGGGCTCCAAGGGAAGGGGCTTCGCGGGGCAGCCCCTGGAGGAGGCAGGCTAGGCCGGGCCCCGGGGAGGGTGGGAGTATCCGAAAATTGCTGGCGTCCCATGGAATCCTAGGACCTGATGAGGAGGCCGGGGTCTGGGCGGGAGCGTGTATGGCCAGGGTAAGTTTGTGCAAAAGTTGATCGCGTCCTTGAGCCGCGCCTAGGCACGGTGAGCGTCTGCCTCCTTCCCGCCGAGACTACAAAAAGGCGGCTGGGATGGGAAGACAGACAACAGCTTTGGTAACTTGAAGCTGAGACAGATGGAACGTTGCTGACCACCCTCGTTCCAGGAAGCAGCTTCCTTCTGGTACCTACCCACAACTGTCCAAAATGCCCCGCCCCAAGAGCCTCCACTCCATTTCTTCTCTTTTGTCCAGGCGTCAGTGGAGCCTGAAATGGGGCTGGAGAGTGCCTTGGTAACCTGCCCTTTTGACCTCCCCAGGATCTGAAAGGACTAGGAGACTGGACCAGGCACATGGCATCGCAGTGGCAGAGTGTGAGGGCCTCCTTGCGCAGGCAATCACTTCTGAAGGAAGAGCATCAGAAGGAGGTGGCTCGATCCTCCGCGGGTCATCTGGAGACATCCATGCATCCCCTGGGATCCCTGTGCAGACAGTTCCAAAGGAGGCTGCCCCTGAGAGCTGTCAGCCTCAACCTTGGGACTGGCCCCTCTTGGAAACGCCTAGAAGCCCCAGAGCCCGAACAGCAGGGCCTCCAGGCTGCAGCTCGCTCAGCTAAGAGTGCCTTGGGTGCCATGTCCCAGGTAATAATGACATGACTAATCATGTTTATAGAGGGTGTTCTTGTGCTGACAGCTCCTAGCCCCAGGAAACCCTCCAAAATAGACTTCATGAGGACAGGAGTTTCTCCAGCACCCCAAACAGTCCCTGACACATAGATGCTCAAGTAGTTGAGTGGGTGAATGAAACAGGGTCATGGGGGAAATTGGTGCTCACAGCACAAGATAATATGCTCTGTAATGTGATCAGAAACCAAGTGGCTTACTAAGGGTACACCAGTCTCAAGCTTGGTCCTTGAAGACTTCCCAGAGGAGGGCACTGTACTGAGCTAACCCAGGAAAGGGAGGGTATGCAGAGGCACAAGGCAAGTGGAATGGTGTGAGTCCAGACTGAGAACTGAGAGGAAGCAAGGTTCTGAAGAGAAGGAATGGGGAGCCTCAGCCTGAGTACTGAGCAAGACAACAGGGAGATTAAAAGGATCCTGTGTGCTGAGTCAGGGCATGCTGATAGTGGCAACTTTGTACAGAGGTCTTCTAGCACAAGGCTAGCCATAACTTAGACGAATCTTAAGATTGCTTTCAGCACCTACAGCTCAAATATGTGAAATGAGACATCTTGTCCATGGTCACCCAACTCATGAAACCTAACCTTGGGCCTTGCTCTAACTTCTGAGCTCAGTTTGCCAAGGCAAAGACTATAGCAGACCCTTTCAACCAGGTCATATGAAAGGTCCAAAAGTTGAGCCTTGGCCCTGTGTCATGATCAGAACTGCCATAAAGGGTCTATGTGAGCTATGGGGGAGGAGGAAGGGGAGTGATCTGGGGTCCAGGGAACTGGGTCACCTTGATTCTTGGGGTCTGTCTCTGCTTGTTAAGTGTGGCCCTTCTGCTGCTGATGGCTGTGTTCCTGAGCTCTGAACTGATCCCTGCCAAGGA